>NC_083341.1:91978244-92578244 GCF_019175385.1 Lycium barbarum
TTATCTTGGGACATCCCGAGATAGCTTAAAGAAAATCTTTGTTTCACAGTCCTCATAGATTCAGAACTACAAACGGCCTGAATTCTCATTTAGCCCGAGATATGTAGGAAGCCCAGAAGTTAGGGTCCGACCATACTTTCGAAATATTGTGAAAAAGGGCTATAGTCTCTGCTATTTGGTGAAAATTAGGTTTGTCAAATTCGTAGCTCAAAGATGGCCTTGCGGTCCTTGAACTTCGAAGGGGCAATTGTTAACACCTAATTTTCATCACGTAGAATGAATACTTTAATTTTTATATTTCTCGAGTCCAAGACGGAGCAAGGATGCCCTTAAAAATTTTAAAAAAATAAAATCCGACAAAATTGTAAAAAATTGACGTTTAATTATTATTTTCATAAAATTAACAATTACAAGAAATTACGAGTTATTTACTTTTACAAATTTGGTTTAAAGAGAATATACGCATCCCGCTCCGTCTAGCTCGGGAAAATTGTTAATCAAGATAACGTATGAATTACTGCTCATTTTGACCGCATTTTTCACACTTTTAAATGTTCTCCGGAACTATATCACTATTAGACTCATTTTAAGGCTAGTTTTTAAATTTTTAATTAGCCTAAAATAATTATTTAGTTGGTTATACGTTGTTTGTATTAGTTGGTTATTAATTGATCTAAATTAAGAGGGAAGGGGGGGGGGGTTAAAATTTAACATTTAAAAGTTTGAGGGGGATTTGTTTAAAAAAAAGGATGAAAGTTTGTAAAATACAAACTTTCACCCCCCATTTCTTATTTTTAGCCAAGCCCGATCCCACGTCTCTTTATCAGGCGATGAAAAGGAACCTCTAGGGTTCCCCCTCCATGGTTGATTCCATGGACATTCTCGTCGGATTTTTGAGGCGTTTTGTCCTAAATCATGAGTACTCGTCATTTAAAGGTTTATTTTTCTTTGAATATTACGTTAAATGCTCGATTGACTCATTTTTTGGGGATGTTCTCCGAGTTTTGCTGTGATAGAGTTGCCATGGGCGATACCTCGAGTCCTTAGCCATCTTGTGCACTCTATCACATGGAAGCAAACACCCATAGGGGAACTTTCCGATTTGGGTACGGTTTAAGGGTTTCTATCCTACCTTTTAACGATTTTGTTAAAATTCGTTGTTATTTGTCCTATTTGATGACTAGGTATACTACTCTGTTGATTTTGAATTTTACTAGAGTTTTGCTTAAATTTTTTTAGTATAATTAGCTGTATTTTGTTGTATTGTGTGATGTGTACCATTTCTGATTGGTCATGGTACTAATTGTGGTAATTTGTTGAAGAATTCTGTTGTCCTTAGGAAAAATTCGAATTGTTTGAATTTTAAGGTTTAGGATTTGAGAGGGAATATGTGGAAAATGATTTTATACCCCCTTTTCCCCTAAACCCTAGGGGATTACTATAAATAGCAGGCCATATGGCTATAGGAGAGGATCCTTCTTTCCTTTTCCGAAAATTCCTAAGCTGGAAACAACACTAAGTATCCTAGCCTACAAAAATACAATACATATACATAAGTATACCATTGAAATACTATATACTTTTCATCAAAAACCATAATATATACTACTATCTTTTATATATGGAGAACACATGAAGTTTTGAAAATAAAGGGGCTTGTCATCAAGGTGTTAACTATTGGTGTTTGAAGTTTTGATTCCAATCCCCATTTTGATCTTTAGGTTTCCCCCTAAAAAGGTAATATCTTTATTCTATCCTATTTATATCCTATTCTACTTTACTTACATGTATTAGTATGTATTTATGGTTGTTTTCAGTATGTTTTGATTACTGTTTTTCATAATATTAAAGTTGATTATGATGTGATGGTGTTGATATTATGGGGATTCAGGGAATTCTAGTGTTGATTATATGATGTTGTCACCTTAAATGAGTAAAGAATATAGAGAAGGGCATGTCTTATGTCACATTATTTTGTTCCATAGATTACAACTTGTTTGTGAGCTATTAAGTAAGTTGCCCATGTTATAATGATGTTGTGATTGATAGTTTCTAGTGTTGACTAAAAGAAGTTGATGTTTTAAAATTTAGTTTGTGATTACTGTTATATTGAAATTTAAGGTATGAATATGGCATATGACTTGAGAGGTTCTGTGTTGTGTTGAAGGTTTTGGAGTGTTGTTTTTCCTAGATTATGCTACCATTTCATTGGTTTTTTAGCTTTTTTCAAAGTTTCTTGGTATGTGAAGAATTATCACCCTGGTCTAAAAACTATGTTGGAACTAAATTGGACTGATTATCTTTGCTTGTTGTTGATGGCTGAAGGTAGGCTTAAAAAATGGCATTAGATGTTTTGAGAATATTTAAGAGTCTTTAGGGAGAAACTGGATTAAAATAATTTTAAAAATGTAGGTAGTATATGCCTAGATCTATTTGTGTATTTCTATTAACCTCTTGTTGGCTTTGAAACCAAGGTTGGGAACCTGATGTGTGTTTGATCTTGAAGTGCCCTTTAAAGGTTGTTGTAAACTTGAAAATGATCTTAAAACTTGGAGGTATTGTCCTGTGTGATTCTGTGTTGCCTTGTCCATTTTTGAACTAGAAAGTGATCCAAACCCCCTCTTGTGAAGTTTATTTTGAATCCATCTTCATAATCTGCTATTGTTGTTTCCAATATTTGTCATATGAACTTAAAAAATGGTTTTCAAACTCTTAAAAAAAGCTAGTATGTTGAAGACTTTTTTGTTTCTTTTCCGAAAAACTATTTGCTTGGACTTTGGATGTTGGTATGAGAACTTTGCTAGTCCTGAGAATTTTTAAAGGGGATTTTGACCTCCTTGTTCTTTACTCTGTGACTTTTAAAGATTTAGGAGAGGAGTTATAGTCTTGTGGTTACTACTTGTTTTCTCTTGTACAGTGAATTGCCTTTTTAAATCCAGTTAGTTATTTGAAATCTAAAAATGCTTTTTTTTTTAATTTGCCTTGTTGAATCATGAGACTGATAAGTTGGATACTTGTTTAAAATAAGGGACTTAAAGACTTGTGACTTGCCTTGTTAGTTTTTTTTTTTTTTTTTTTGGGAACCTAGAAGTCTGAACATTGTTAATCCTGCTTTTTCCTAAAAATTTTGTTAAGAGGTTTGTGACTTCCATTTGACAGTGGCATTGCTCACAGTTTTCTTGATCCTCTTTGCCTAACATTATCACCTAATTGACTAAGTACAGGGATTCTGAAACTAAATATAATGATAGCTCAAGACATTCTTTCTCTTTCATTCTAGGTATCTGATTTTTAAAACTTGTTTTGTTTGTCCCCTACTTACTGCATTAGCTATTCTATGCTTTGACAAACTAGGACTAAACTAAAAAAAAGGTAGCATGTACTTTCTTTGTTTGTCATATGGGCACTTGACTTAGAAAAATTTGAGAATAAAATAGCTTGGGTTTGTTATTGGGCCTGTTATCCGCACTTTTGAAACTTGGGCGGCATTTCTTTTGGTCCTTTATGCCTCCTTACGGGTTCCTACACTTAGCCTTTGGGCTCAGTCTTAGGCCTTTCTTTTATGATGATGTTTATAGTTTTTGGTCATTAATAAATATGGGCTTGACCCAAGTCAATGCAATTAATCTTTTGGCTTTGTAATTTATTTAGCTCTTAGCTATGTTGAGTAATATACCAATATTGTGTATATCTGTTTGTATCCTTGTCCACCCAAACACGTTGGTGAGCCCCCACGAGGCCCACTAACGTATCAAGATTGAGTCGACAAATTCGGAGCAAAAATAAAATATATGTATGGACTTAGGGACCAACTTGCATAATACCTTCGTTTGGGCTTGGTCGGCCAAAAATCCTTACTCTTTACTTTATGCAATTTAAATTCGTATTTGTGCCTTTAAATTCAATATGTTGGAACCCTTATATGATTGTCATACAATTTGGAGTCACTAAAACTGATTTCTTTTACTAAGTTCAAACTCGTGTAGAAATTAAAAAAAAAAAGGGGGACCGAGAGATTGTTTTGGACTCGGAACGCTGGACTTGGAAAAATTACTGGACTGAATTGACACTATTGAAACTTTGGGGGACTGAACGGCCTGGGACCGTTTTGGACTGTTTTAAAACTTATGGACTGATTTTGGACGTTCTAAACTAGTGTAAATATGCATAAAAATAGATTAAATTTGGCTAAATAAAGAATATGATTGATACATTAAAAATAAATAACATAGTATAATCAATTACAGTATATATAGTATGATAGTATGTTAAAACTATTTTTCATAAAACTATTTTCATAAACTTAAAATACTTTTTTTCAAAAATCTTTTTGGGTGGACTTACGTGGAGTCCTACCAAGGCTAAGAGCCTTTGGGTATTAGCGTAGGTGTTCAAATCTGACACCCACACTCAATTATGAGCAGAATTATACTTCGACGGTTTCTTAAAAGATAAATTTCTTGCATGTAAATGACACCCTTTTAGTGCAGAAATCTAGACTTAAGCAATTTTTGTCCAAAACAATTTATAATCATAAGGTAAATTATTAGAACCCGTAGGTAAACCGCAATTGAGCGGATCCTTAATACCGGGGTGCCTAACACCTTCCCCGGTGGATCACCAGAACCCTTACCCATACTTTGGTAGATTAGGTTTCTTTTAAATAATTTTAAATGAAGGCTTTTCGGACTGGTTTTCCTAATTTCCTAAAAATTAGGTGGCGACTCTAAAACGTGTCCTTTAGAGCACCATTAAGTGGTTGGCAGGTTTTTTGACTTTCCCGGTACAATTCACAACCGTACTTCCCCCGGGACACCTCCCTCCTTTTATGAGGTATGCGCGAGCCGGTTAAACTTAGAAATTCCCAATGCCCGCTACAAGTAGCATGATAGAATGAACGAAGGGGAAACTTATAGATGTCCTATAGCCTCTTGCGGATGGGTACGGGCGTCATCGTACCATTCCAAAAGACTCTACTGGACATTTGCTCTTGTACTTATGAGACCGGTAACTTAGGCTTTGATACCAACTGTCATGACCCAACCTACGGGCTGTGAGGGCACCTACCATATTACTACTTAGTAGGCGAATCCTTACTAACTAACCCAGTATCCAAATAGTTTTTATTAACAATAAAATACTTAATGATCACAAATTGAAAGTAAATACTCATGAAGACTATGTTATTGATACAAGAAAACTGAAAATTCCCAGGATCTAGTCTAGACATGTACAAGATCTCCTATTACACAAGGATAAACAAATAAACGACGCAGCCTCTGCCTGGAGTGAGATGAGCAAGGCTGTAGGAAGATGTCCGGTAATCCACAAGGAGAAACTTCATCTTAAAACCTGCCACACATCTACATCCAAAAAGGATGTAGCAAGAGTAATATCAGTACACCACACATACTGGTAAGCATCATAGGTCGACTTAGATTAGTTCACGCAACACAATATAAGATCAACAAGATAAGCAAATAAGTCAACGTACGCTCTCAGGATTCCAAATATAGATAGTTACCCCCCCTACAAACTCACCTCTCTGACTCTAGTTACCTCGGTCCTCTTATCCTCACTGTGTTACTGGTTGTTTGACTAGCCAAGTGTAATTCTATTTCGTATGTCCCTTTTTGGGCCAATTAATTGAGTCATACCTCCCCCAATTTCACAAAAGTCTACTTCCTAATTATTAGTCTTAGAGCTTTCTATCCGGTTCACTCACTCAGATATGATATTTCCACGGCATATACTCACCACACTTTCGCTACGCTACTGGAACTCTCTAGGTCCATCAAATTAAATACAAAACTCTGAAACTTAATAATTCATTCTTACGCCAACACCTTCTTAAATGGTCAACACCTCAAACAGTACGACACGATTACAGGGGTTGCACAACACAATGTGATAGACTAACAGCATATAAATAGGAGGATATGAAGGTATGAAATGTAATGTAATGAAAATGTGTGCGAAGACCAAATACACGCTATACACACATGCTACTGATGTCATTTCCCAGTAGTCATGACCTACAGGGGACCCATGGTGTCCATGTACCACTCGTTCTGGATCCATTCCTCGGACCCGAGTAACATTCAAGGCCTCATCCTCACCCCTGGTCAAATGTGCCTTATCACATATGTAAATATGCTTACCTTTCCATTACAGTCAATGATCGGCAGCCAAATAGTACCTCATATTCAACCCAACTCGGCCACACAATCGGGATACACAACCGGCACTTACATAGACTTTCTGCTCCATGTATTACCTCATAACCACATGCAATTTATACAACAATGCTAATGAATGAACACAATGTCATGAAATATGCCTTTGGCGGAGTACACTATTATGCCTTTTTTTCAACTCACCCAGTGCAACCATTTTATATTAACAAGATTGAACAGCCATAATGAATATTACGAATTTACTCGACAATCAATGCGGAAATTACATATACGTGGGAATAATACTCTAGCTTCGGGATAACCCTTCCTAACCAAGAAAAATAAGCACTTCCTATCCCGTAACGCAAAACATCAACAATTGTAGTGCTTAGTACTCAAATACATACTCGTTCTTACCCTAGTTACCATATACACCTAACTTCCATTAAATTATGAAAATATCCATCCAAACTCCGTGTCCAAAGACCTAATCATGAAATATCCCATCAACTCTACATGTGTATACGACTCACTAATTAAAGTCTAACTCAAGTAAACCATAACATATCTCGAAGAAGAACAACTATTTGAATTTCCATGAAATCCTCGCCCTCCTAGCCCTTATCCGAATCCATGAGAGATGATAGTTGTAGGGAGTGATTTGGAGAATGTTGAAGGAGCCTTTTTTTCTTAGTGTCAAGGGTTTTTCTTTAGGTAAAACCTAATAGTAGCCTTGGAGGGTCTTTTATTAGAAAGAAGGGTGAAATATAAAACTGAGTACAGAAAAATATGCCCATTGATCCACTGTGGTGGACATCAAGTTAACTATAGTGGGACCGCTGTGGCTGTACTCTGGCCACTATAGCGGACGAACCTCTACCCGGGCCCACGATTTTTAACTTTTCCTGAAACTGATTTTCCCCATTATTAATCGTTTAAACACCCCATGGGGCTTACCATTTAAGATCGTAGGCTTAGACTGGGCATGAGTTCATGAAGTATTAAATAACAACCGGATGGGTCGTTACAGAATGTTACCTCCACAACCTTGGTGCACACTTATTGTGAGCTCAAATATATGTGCATAGTTGTACTCCATCCTTGAGTGTGCTGATACTTAAATTTCTGATACTCGAACAATTGTGTTGGTTTTGGCATCCATTTCAAACCGTCTGTCACAAATCTTTTTACTGCCTTTGATCTAGTCTCGAACTGCTCCACAACTTGCCTAAAATTCATTCTCACCATTGCAATAACGGGTAGTCCCCGTGCAGATTTCAACAAATCATTGAATGACTCAGAGATATTTGTTGTTAGCTTCCCCTATCTCCTACCTTCATCCTTGTGTAATATCCATTTATCTTTATTGATTTTATTCAACCAGTGGTAGGCTCCCTCATCCGCCTGCTTAATCAACTCCATTGCATATGAAACTTCTTCTCCTAATGCTCTATTGCATAACCCACATCCAATTGTTCAGTGCTGGGCTTCGATATTTCTGCTGAAAATTTGCCTTTAAATGCCTTCAACAATAATGATCGTAGGCAAAGGGCGGATGCTAGCCATGCAAACCCCACATATTGCTTAATATACCAGAATGTCTATCTAATATAAAACATATACCAATCCTATCCTTAATAATGTGTTGCCTCAAGTAGGTCAAAAACAGACCCCATGTCTCTGTGCTCTCATTAATTGCAATTACAAAAGCTAGAGGGATATAGATCCATTTGCATCCACTCTAATTGAAATTAGTAGCTTCATGTTGTATATCCCGTAAACATGTGTGCCATCTATTGATATTACTGGCCGACAATGAGCAAAACTATCAATGCATGGTTTGAATGCCCAAAACATAAACTGAAAAATATTACCGGCCACACCAGGTTTCGACTTAAGCTTCCATTCAACAACAGTACCAACATTGATGTGTTGTAGAGCTGCCATGTATCTCGGCAACATCTTGAAAGAGCCCTCCCAATTGCCATAGACAATCAAATGTGCATGCCTACGCCCAAGAAATGTTTTTCGCCTACTTATGGTTCGCGATAAACTTTCAGAGCGGTTGTAATGCAGTCTTTAATGTTGAATTTGGAGAAGTTTCAATATCAGCATTTAGCAACGACAAACCTCATACTAACATCAAAATTAAAATAATCTTAAGCGAAGGGGGTACCTTGGGCTTTGTGCAATGTCGCCAACTAGCATGATAGCAATCAAATTGACATCTAGATTGAAATGATCATCTGGGAATTCACCCATATGACAAGTGTGTTTTGGGTGAACTTTGAAATAGTCCACATCTTATCATCAGTCTCCTTACCACGGAGCATCCATTGGCAACCTTGATTTTTTCTCCTGCAGACCAATCGCCAATATGTTCGAGTGGAATCATCAAGTTTGAACTTTCTCATCTTCTGGATGCAAAAAAACTTAACAACACTTTGCAATGACTTTTTCGATGTGAATATCATACCTTTTTCAATATGAACATCCTCTTTTACAATATCGTTTGGCTCTTTCCACAATCTTTGATGAATATGATCATCATCCCTAGTAAAGACAAAGACATCAGAGCGATCTTGAAGATGATCAAGATAGGGAATCTCATTGGAATGCCACTGAACCACGGTCGCTTCTGGCATCAATTCTTGTTTCTGAAATTGGCTTTGCGACATCGACTCTTGCTGGTGAAATAAATGTTGCGAATTCAGTTATTCCTAGTGTGACAGGCTATGCATCATCGCTTCTAGCAGTAGTACTTGATTCTGAGGATTAATATCATCCTCACTTTTCTCCGCATTAGTTATGCCGTCACTATCACTCGATGATGATTCTATATAATTCGGATAATCAACACCATCCAGTAAAGGTCTTTTCCTATAGAAAATAAGTAAAATATATTAACTTTTAACTACTGAACATAATATATATATATATGTTACACCTCAGAAATTTTTCCGTACTTGTGTGATGAGTAGAACAATGAAGGACTTGAGTGTATGGTGTTTTACTAAGTCGGGAATGGCTAATTTTTGGAAATAATAAAGTTGCAAAAAATTTTCACCCAGTGGTCGTATATGGCACATAACGGCCCCTAAAGTGATTTACGGACCGTATAGTGCAATCGTCTTTCATTGCGTCAAAAAACTCAAGTTTCTGTTAAGTGTTGAAATGGTTAAAAACGACCCAGAATACGGCCCGTAAACCAGGTCGTAAACCACCAGGTCCCTCAGCCAAGACTTTCTGTAAATGTTGAATATGGTTAAATACGACCCAGTTTACGGCCCGTAAACTGGTTTACGGACCGTAAACCAGGTCGTAAACTGCCATGTCCACCAGCCAAACTCTCTGTTTTTGGAATGCTTAAATACGACCACAGTGGACGACCCGTAAATCAAAATACGGTCCGTAAACTGCAGTTTACGACCACTGTTCATCCCGACAAAAATTCATTAAACATCAGCTTTTGAGTTATTAAAAGGAACTTAGGCTTCATTTTATTTCATTCTTCATTCATACAACTCAAGAACACTCTAGAACTCTCCAAATACTTCCTCCATAAGAATCCAAGAGAATCAAGGGAAAGCTAAAGATCAACAACACAAAACCTATGAAATCAAGTGCAAGAACACATCAAGGGATCATCTAAGTCAAGTAATTCCCAAGAAGGTGAAACTAGGGTTTTGTCCAAAGTGAAGTATTGCAACTCAAGACTTGTTCAACCAACATCCAAGGTAAGTTCCATGATATATTCATGTTGTTCAAGGCATTGAAAGGCTTAGACACTTGAAATGTAGAAGAACATAGAAATGGGTCATTATTAAGTGAATAGTGACATGAATGAATGATCGTGAAATTGAACTACGAATATTGGAGTGTTGTGAGTACAAATACGTTATAAATGATGTTTATATCATGAAACAAGCGTTAAACGCATGAAAATGCAAGGACGAGTCATAAGGCTAATTATGAGGGAAATTGGAGGAAAATGGTGGATTTTGCTAAATGTACGTAAACGACGATTGTTGATTTCGATATTGTGAGTAATGCTATGAATGTTGGGAGTTAATATAAAACATGGGAAAAATAGTATAAACAAGAGAAGCGCTGTCCGACTTCTCCTAGAATTAGCGACGCGTTCTTGTAGTTAGTATGCTAATGTTGATATGAATTCTTTATGAAGGTAACGACGCGATATTGAAGGAGAACGAGTGAGCGATATCTTAGCTAAACGACCAAGGTATGTGAGGATAGTCCCTTCTTTCTGATGGCATGAATCTTGTAGCACGAAATTCCTATTCTCTTCATGATTTCTTATAGTCCGAAAGGCTAAGAGTCTAACTCCTTAATGTCTATATAAGATGAGGAATACGATATGATGATGCTAGTATAATGATGATGTTAATTATCGCTTACACTCACCTTATGTACTAGTTCCTTCAAGGTGAGGCAGAGTATCAATAGTTGTTCCATAATGGAATCGGGGGATCACGACCTTATGTCACCCCGATAAAGTAAAGTTGATCTTGAGCCTTATGCATGTATTACAATGAGATAAGCATTTTATGATGAGTATATTATTATTATGAGCATTTTATGATAAGCATGACATGAGCATTTTACACCGTGCCTAGTTGGTCGGGCAGTCACCTCCAATTCTTTATGAAGGTAACGACGCGATATTGAAGGAGAACGAGTGAGCGATATCTTAGCTAAACGACCAAGGTATGTGAGGATAGTCCCTTCTTTCTGATGGCATGAATCTTGTAGCACGAAATTCCTATTCTCTTCATGATTTCTTATAGTCCGAAAGGCTAAGAGTCTAACTCCTTAATGTCTATATAAGATGAGGAATACGATATGATGATGCTAGTATAATGATGATGTTAATTATCGCTTACACTCACCTTATGTACTAGTTCCTTCAAGGTGAGGCAGAGTATCAATAGTTGTTCCATAATGGAATCGGGGGATCACGACCTTATGTCACCCCGATAAAGTAAAGTTGATCTTGAGCCTTATGCATGTATTACAATGAGATAAGCATTTTATGATGAGTATATTATTATTATGAGCATTTTATGATAAGCATGACATGAGCATTTTACACCGTGCCTAGTTGGTCGGGCAGTCACCTCCAAGGCGGGCAGCTATACGGATACACCATGACCTTTGGGCATGGGCAGACACCACTAGTGGGCGGCATGAGATGGTACCCCGGACGCGGGAGGCCTGGACGCGGGCTAATATTATTGATTATCACACCGTTCTGACATGGACGGGCAGCTTGCATATGATGCATATATGTTATGAGGATGAGTACGAGTAAGATGGTACGCATGATTTCCTTTATGATTATCAGACAGATCCAGATATTTCATGTTGATGTTATCACTATATTGTTGATGTTTTCTTTCATTGTTTATGCTTCTCATACTCAGTACAACATTCGTACTGACGTCCTTTCTTCGGACGCTGTGTTCATGCCCACAGGTAGACAGAGAGGAGAGCTTGGCCCAGATCCTCAGTAGCAGTCAGCTGGTTGGAAACACTCCATCGTCCGGAGGTGCATAGGATTATCCTTTTGGTATATATGTATATTTTGGGCACGACGGAGTCTTGTTCCGTCCATGTATATACAGTATGTTAGTAGACGCTCATAGATACGCAGTGTGGGTTAGATGGTCTCACAAGACGTTTTCATACGCATGTATATTATTTTGATGGCCGAAAGACAATTGTATATAAAGTATTTATGTTTGTTTAATTATGATTTTCCTACAACTGGTATGTAATTGATAAAAGAATATTAAATGAGCAAGATAAGTAGTAGAGTGAGCGGTGCTCGGTAACTAGCTCCGGGTACCCGTCGCGGCCCCTAACTGGGTCGTGACAGAAGTGGTATCAGAGCAGTTCGTCCTAGGAAGTGTCTGCGAGCCGTGTCTAGTAGAGTCTTGTTTATGGTGTGTTGCGCGCCACGCTAATAAACAAGAGGCTACAGGGCATTTAGAAAATGACCATCCTTCTTCTCATGAAATCGTGCGATAGAGCCATGCTTAGGATTATATTATTCCTAAAAGTGCGTTATGGTTTCAGAAAATGCCACCAAAGGGAAAAGCTACAGCTGCCCAGAAGGGCAAAGCTACGACAAAGAGGCAGGCGGAAAGAGAGCCTCCGGCAAATGTAGAGGAAAGCGAATCGCAAAGTGAGGCCGTGCCCAATGTAGGAGAGCAGGGAGGAGCCTCAGCTCCGATTCCTCCACCGGGTGCTTCGGGTCAACAAGTGTCCGAGGCCATCCATTTATTGACACAATTGGTTGCCGCTCAGGCACAACGACAGGATGCGGGTCCAAGGGATCGTTCAGCTAGTACGAGAGCCCGTGACTTTATGGCCTTAAATCCTCCGGAATTCTTTGGGTCAAAGCCAGATGAAGATCCGCAAAATTTTATTGATGAGATGTTGAGGACTTTAGAGATTATCCATGCTTCCGAGACCGAATCCGTGGAGTTGGCTACTTATAGACTCCGCGATGTGGCGGTGTTATGGTATAAGAATTGGGTGATAACAAGAGGAGAAAATGTTCCACCTCCCGTGTGGCAAGAGTTTGTAGATGACTTTATTCGTCACTACTTGCCACCCGAAGTCCGCCGAGCTAGAGCGGACAAGTTCCTGAATTTAAAGCAAAGGGGTATGAGTGCCCGAGAGTATAGCATGCAATTCAACTCATTGGCCCGATATGCTCCGACTATGGTGGCCGACATGGGAGACAGAATCTATAGATTTGTGAGTGGTCTGGGGCCACATTTGTACAGAGATTGTTTGACGGCCTCCTTGCAAGACGGGATGGATATTTCCCGGATACAGGCCCATGCTCAGAATCTCGAGGAACGACAACGACAGCAAAGAAGTGATCGTGATGGTGACAGAAGACAAGGTAAGAGGGCTAGATCTATGGGAGAGAGCAGTGAGTATAGAGAGGGACCGAGACAGACACATCCCAGGCACTGAGGTCAGTCCGCGACTAGTGCGCCTCTCAGATTCTCAGACAGGAGGTTCGATCGCTCTTTCCAGTCAGGGCAGGGTCAGAGTTCGAGGGCCCCAAGTTCTCAGTATCAGGGAGATTTTAGTCAGAGGAGACCTCCAGTACCGCGGTGTAGCCAGTGTGGCAAATTACATTCTGGACGGTGTCGTTAGGGTTTGGATGCTTGTTATGCTTGCGGGCAAGTTGGTCACATGATGAGAGATTGCCCCTCAGCGAGAGATAGAGCTGGGACTCAGCCTATAGGTTCAGCAACGGGTTCTTCTTCGGCATGCCCGACAACACAGACTCCTCAGACTACAGCAGGTAGAGGGGGAGCATCTACTTCAGGTGCTGTTCAGCCCCGTGTGTATGCTTTAGCTGGGCGACAGGATCTCGAGTCTTCCCCAGATGTTGTCACAGGTACCCTGACTATATTTTCCCGTGACGTATATGCTCTGATTGATCCAGGTTCTACCTTCTCATATATTACTCCGTATATCGCTGATTGTGTTGGGGTGAGACCCGAGCCAATTAAACCTTTTGAAGTATTCACTCCGGTTGGTGATCCTGTAATAGCGAGGCAAGTATATAAGAATTGTGTAGTCATTATACGTGATCGTCAGACAAAGGCTGATTTGATTGAACTTGAGATGATAGATTTTGACGTAATTATGGGTATGGACTGGTTGGCGTCATGCTATGCTAATTTTTGTTGCCGGACAAAGGTAGTTCGATTCAAATTTCTGGGAGAGCCCATACTCGAGTGGAAGGGTAATACAGTTTCCCCAAAGGGTAGGTTTATTTCCTACCTTAAGGCGAGAAAGATGATAGCCAAGGGTTATATTTGTCATCTAGTTCGGGTTCATGACACGGAAGCGGAAGTGCCAACTTTCCTGTCTGTCCCGGTAGTGAATGAATTCCCAGATGTGTTTCCCGACGAGTTACCAGGCCTTCCTTCAGAAAGGGAAATTGATTTTGCTATTGATGTAGTACCCAACACCGAGCCTATTTCTATTCCTCCCTATCGAATGGCTCCAGCAGAGTTGAAAGAGCTAAAGGCACAGTTGAAAGACTTACTCGAGAAGGGTTTTATTAGACCCAGTTCATCACCGTGGGGAGCACCGGTCTTGTTCGTGCGAAAGAAAGATGGGTCGCTACGAATGTGTATCGATTATAGACAGTTGAACAGGGTGACTGTGAAGAACAGATATCCCCTTCCCAAAATCGACGACTTGTTCGATCAATTACAAGGTGCTAAGTGGTTTTCTAAGATAGACCTAAGATCGGGTTATCATCAAGTGAGGATCAGAGAAGAAGACATTCCCAAGACAGCCTTCAGAACGAGGTACGGCCATTACGAGTTCTGAGTGATGTCGTTTGGGTTGACAAACGCCCCGACGGTGTTCATGAATTTAATGAATAATGTGTTCAGGCCGTTCTTGGATATTTTTGTGATAGTGTTTATCGACGATATCCTGGTATATTCTCGCACAAGTCAGAACATGCAGATCATCTAAGAATTGTTCTTGGCGTTCTTCGAGATCGGGAATTGTATACAAAGTTTTCGAAGTGCGAGTTTTGGCTAAAATCCGTGGCAATTCTAGGTCATGTTATTTCGGATGATGGTATCCGAGTCGACACTCAGAAAATAGAAGCTGTGAAGACATGGCCAAGGCCTACGACACCTACGGAAGTTCGTAGTTTTCTTGGGTTAGCAGGATATTACAGGAGATTTGTAGAGGGCTTCTCATCTATTTCAGCCCCATTGATGAAGTTAACTCAGAAGTTGGATAAATTCCAGTGGAATGATGCCTGTGAGTGTAGTTTCCAAGAGTTGAAAAACAGGTTGACCTCAGCGCCAGTGCTAACACTTCCGGAAGGGTCCGATGGCTATGTCGTATATTGTGATGCCTCCGGTGTGGGAATAGGATGCGTATTGATGCAGCATGGGAGAGTCATTGCATATGCGTCGAGACAGTTGCGAAGGCATGAACAGAATTATCCGACTCATGATCTCGAATTGGCCGCGGTTATCCATGCCTTAAAAATATGGAGGCACTACTTGTATGGTGTACGTGTTGACATCTATACGGATCACAAAAGCCTCCAATATATTTTCAAACAGAAGGAGTTGAACCTGCGGCAAAGGCGATGGTTAGAATTACTAAAGGATTACGATGTGAACATTCTATATCATCCAGGCAAGGCAAATGTAGTGGCAGATGCACTTAGCCGCCGATCGATGGGTAGTTTATGTGGAGTCCCTTCAGAAAAGCAAGAAATGGTTCGTGAGCTCCATCAACTAGCAAGTCTCGGCGTACGTGCGACTGATTCAGGAGATGCAAGTATCAGCATCAATGACCCTACAGTTTCATCATTGAATCTAGAAGTGAAGGAACGGCAATATGAGGATTCCCAGCTAAGCCATTATCGAGATCTAGCTCACGAAAAAGAAAAGTCTCCATTCGAAGTTTCCATAGAAGGGGTCCTTAGATATCGGGGCAGGTTATGTGTACCGGATGTGGCAAACTTACGCCAACGGATTTTAGAGGAAGCACATCATTCCCGGTATTCTATTCATCCAGGTGCAACCAAGATGTACCACGACCTTAAGTTGCTATATTGGTGGGATGGCATGAAGCGAGACATAGCAGGGTTTGTAGCCCAATGTCCAAATTGTCAACAAGTGAAAGCCGAACATCAAAAGCCAGGAGGTTTATTGCAAGTAATGGAAATTCCTACATGGAAATGGGAAGAAATTAATATGGATTTTGTGGTAGGATTACCCCGTACGCGAGGGAAGTATGATTCTATATGGGCGATCGTGGACAAGCTCACAAAAGCAGCTCATTTTCTCCCCGTCAGGACTACGTATTCAGCGGAAGACTATGCTAAATTGTATCTCAAGGAGATTGTACGACTTCATGGTATTCCTTTGGCCATTATCACGGATAGAGGGGCGCAGTTCACAGCCAAGTTCTGGAAGTCCTTTCAAGAAGGTCTAGGTACTCGAGTTAAGCTCAGCACGGCGTTCCACCCACAGACCGACGGGCAAGCCGAGCGCACTATTCAGACCTTAGAAGATATGCTACGAGCATGTGTGCTGGACTTCGATGGTAGTTGGGATGAGCATTTGCCTCTTATTGAATTTGCCTATAATAACAGCTATCATTCCAGTATCTAAATGGCTCCGTATGAAGCCTTATACGGAAGAAAATGCAGATCTCCAATTGGATGGTTTGAAACCGGAGAAGTACAATTGATAGGCCCTGACTTGGTCCAACAAGTAGTTGAAAAGGTTAAAGTGATTCGAGACCGACTGTTAACAGCTCAAAGTCGCCAAAAGTCTTACGCAGACAACCACCGACGGGATTTAAAATTTTAAGCTAATGACTGGGTATTCCTGAAAGTTTTACCAATGAAGGGAGTAATGAGGTTCGGCAAAAAGGGGAAATTAAGTCCAAGATACATTGGACCTTATCGAATCATCCGCAAGGTGGGAAGAGTAGCCTATGAGTTGGACTTGCCTTCAGAGCTCGAATCTGTACACCCAGTATTCCATGTTTCGATGCTCCGCAAGTGTATTGGAGACCCCACGAGGATTGTTCCGATTGATGATGTACAAGTGGCAGGGAAGTTGACATACGAAGAAGTGCCCATTGCTATTTTGGATAGACAAGTGCGAAGGCTTCAGAATAAAAAGGTTGCTTCAGTCAAAGTGCTATGGCGGAACAATAATCGGGAAGAAATGACTTGGGAAGCGGAGGAAAAGATGAAATCTATGTACCCCAATTTGTTCCAATCCCCAGAAGAGATTCAAGATGAGACGTCGACGATATGAGGTATGAATGTTTTAATTTTATGTTTTTGGTCGTGTGTGGCCATAAATGTGTTGATATTGTGATATAGCCCTGTGAGGCGATGATATTATGGGTCGTTGTGGTAAATTGGTAGTGTCAAATTACAAAGGAAACTCTGGTAAAATTTTTCTAGAATCCCCGAGTGTCGAACATTCGAGGACGAATGTTCCAAAAGGGGGGAAGAATGTTACACCTCGGAAATTTTTCTGTACTTGTGTGATGAGTAGAACAATGAAGGACTTGAGTGTATGGTGTTTTACTAAGTCGGGAATGGCTAATTTTTGGAAATAATAAAGTTGCAGAAAAATTTTCACCCAGTGGTCGTATATGGCACTATACGGCCCGTAAAGTGATTTACGGACCGTATAGTGCAATCGTCTTTCATTGCGTCAAAAATCTCAAGTTTCTGTTAAGTGTTGAAATGGTTAAAAACGACCCAGAATACGGCCCGTAAACTGGTTTACGGACCGTAAACCAGGTCGTAAACCACCAGGTCCCTCAGCCAAGACTTTCTGTAAATGTTGAATATGGTTAAATACGACCCAGTTTACGGCCCGTAAACTGGTTTACGGACCGTAAACCAGGTCGTAAACTGCCATGTCCACCAGCCAAACTCTCTGTTTTTGGAATGCTTAAATACGACCATAGTGGACGACCCGTAAATTAAAATACGGTCCGTAAACTGCAGTTTACGATCACTGTTCATCCCGATAAAAATTCATTAAACATCAGCTTTTGAGTTATTAAAAGGAACTTAGGCCTCATTTTATTTCATTCTTCATTCATACAACTCAAGAACACTCTAGAACTCTCCAAATACTTCCTCCATAAGAATCCAAGAGAATCAAGGGAAAGCTAAAGATCAACAACACAAAACCTATGAAATCAAGTGCAAGAACACATCAAGGGATCATCTAAGTCAAGTAATTCCCAAGAAGGTGAAACTAGGGTTTTGTCCAAAGTGAAGTATTGCAACTCAAGACTTATTCAACCAACATCCAAGGTAAGTTCCATGATATATTCATGTTGTTCAAGGCATTGAAAGGCTTAGACACTTGAAATGTAGAAGAACATAGAAATGGGTCATTATTAAGTGAATAGTGACATGAATGAATGATCGTGGAATTGAACTACGAATATTGGAGTGTTGTGAGTACAAATACGTTATAAATGATGTTTATATCATGAAACAAGCGTTAAACGCATGAAAATGCAAGGACGAGTCATAAGGCTAATTATGAGGGAAATTGGAGGAAAATGGCGGATTTTGCTAAATGTACGTAAACGACGATTGTTGATTTCGATATTGTGAGTAATGCTATGAATGTTGGGAGTTAATATAAAACATGGGAAAAATAGTATAAACAAGAGAAGCGCTGTCCGACTTCTCCTAGAATTAGCGACGCGTTCTTGTAGTTAGTATGCTAATGTTGATATGAATTCTTTATGAAGGTAACGACGCGATATTGAAGGAGAACGAGTGGGCGATATCTTAGCTAAACGACCAAGGTATGTGAGGATAGTCCCTTCTTTCTGATGGCATGAATCTTGTAGCACGAAATTTCTATTTTCTTCATGAGTTCTTATAGTCCGAAAGGCTAAGAGTCTAACTCCTTAATGTCTATATAAGATGAGGAATACGATATGATGATGCTAGTATAATGATGATGTTAATTATCGCTTACACTCACCTTATGTACTAGTTCCTTCAAGGTGAGGCAAAGTATCAATAGTTGTTCCATAATGGAATCGGGGGATCACGACCTTACGTTACCCCGATAAAGTAAAGTTGATCTTGAGCCTTATGCATGTATTGCAATGAGATAAGTATTTTATGATGAGTATATTATTATTATGAGCATTTTATGATAAGCATGACATGAGCATTTCACACCGTGCCTAGTTGGTCGGGCAGTCACCGCCTAGTTTGTTTAATTATGATTTTCCTACAACTGGTATGTAATTGATAAAAGAATTAAATGAGCAAGATAAGTAGTAGAGTGAGCGGTGCTCGGTAACTAGCTCCGGGTACCCGTCGCGGCCCCTAACTGGGTCGTGACAATATATATATATATATTATTTAATATAAAAATTAATGACCTATCGATAAGAATTAACATTGCATGTGTTTGAGGAATGATCCACATTTGGTGCAACGAGTTCATTTTGGGTAAAATTTCCCCTACACAAGAAACTAGAGTATTTAACTACTAAACATCAAATATAATACTGCTGATGTTAAAAATAGACGTACCGATAGTAATCAACTGCACCGAAACTTGAGGAATGAGCATCGTTTTGAATAGTTGGATAGGTTGAGGATGTTCTATCCTGATTCATCCATCCTGATTGAAGGGACTGCCCGATATTTTCATATCAGGTGTATAACCCCTAAAAATTATAATCAACATTGTTGTTACCATAAAAATAATAAACATATGCTACTACACATAATAATAATAATAATAATAATAATAATAATAATAATAATAATAATAATAATTAAAAAAAAAATTACCATTGTCCATTAAATTGCTGGCTTAAATTTTTCAGAGACATTTGACTCCTCAAAATGCCTTCATAAGTACTTATGTCAGGATAAATGTTTTCATGATTAAGCTCCGGATCAGTGACTTCAGGATTAATTTCCCGGCGAATTCTAAACGGGACTTCCCGAAGAGGTCTATTTCAGACTCTCAAGGAACCCTAGCCAAGACTTCAAGTCGATTTATGGGGACCTTCTTTACATACATCTCAAGGATGTTCAAAGTGATATATTCCCTATATTTGTCTGGCGCCTTCAAATAATCAGTCAAAGAGTCATCCTCTCCGATATTCGTCTATCCATAACTAACTAATCCTTGCGGTGTGAAGGATATTGGATATCTCCCAATTACAGTTAAATCAAATTCTTGCCTACTAACATTTAGTCTACTATACAAGGCTTGGAGTAGTTTTGAATATTTTAAGTTAAGTGGAAATTTAACATGGTATTTTGGGGGGATATCATAACGCAAACTATTAGACTCATAAAGAATTTCTCCATCCCAAAATAAGGAAACCCTAATAGTTGGAAACTCCTCCATTTTTTTACTAATTTAGAAGTACAAAATGGAGAAGTTGGATGAAATTTAGAAGTTGGACAAGATTTTGTGTTTTCCTTTCATCCAAAATACGCTTTATATAACGTTTGAATAAGTTTAAAGGCATCATATAACACAACAAATTACTGCGCCATGCAACTTTCCGTCAAATCAAGTACGGATGAGCAGTAGAATCTACTAATTTCTACTGAAAAACTAGTGGAATTATTGGCTTCTATAATGCAGGAAATTGCTGTGTTATCTATAACGCAGTAATTAACTGCGCTAAAGGTGTATAAAGTGGTCAAACGCATGCATTGTGTTGTCAATCAATGTTGTCATTCAGAAATATCATAAATCCACCATGCGCTAAAGTTGTATAAAGTGGTCAAACGCGAGCATTGTATTGTCAATAAGTGTTGTCATTTAGAAACGTCATGAATCCACCATGCATCTAAAATTAGCGCTATACATCAATATGATTACTAGCGAGTGTTATATAACGTAATTGACAAATAACTAGCAACCACATAAAATAGGATTATTATATCATTTTTTAGCCAATTTGAAAATATTAGTCGTCTTACATCGTTCTCTCCAGGAGACATATTTGAAGCAATGGGTAGGACATGGGAATTGAGTGAAGATTTTGGATACTTGAATAACCCGAATGAGCGATACAATCAACGTTACAATAATACAATGACAGATGAGTGGAATTGGCGTGTTAGGGAGGCTGCAGCACTGGAACAAAACTTGAGGGCATTTGGACTTAAACGCCCAAAAAGTCGTGCTACGTCAATGCCTCGTGGCACTCCACAAGAGTTGAACTTTTCTCTTACAACCGAATGCAAATACGTTGCATTAGGGCTGGATATAGTCGAAATGGTTACGTCACATCCAAGTGGGACTCATACTGTGAGTTGTCCGATGACGATGATTCCCATGATATTATTAATATTTGTTTTAAATAAAGTAGATGGGGTCATAGTCATGATACTACTACCTATTGAGTCTGATACCTATATAAATAACCTTTCGCTACTTAGTAAACTACTAAAAATTCAACGTCGAATAGAAGAAATGTAGATTGGTCGGTATTCTTTCCAAAGGATCTGAATAGCAGTGGTGATGACAGCTCAAATCATAGCAGCTATTTCAGTGATTCCTCAATTGATAACAGTGAATTCGTGCTAGACGATTTGAAGCCCTATATTTTAATAGAGCGTAATGACAATTTTCATGAACTGAAATATTCAGATCCACATGAATATTATTGTGGTTCACATCGCGAATGGGCATATCGATACGCCAAATCACAACATCTTGTTCGTGACTTGGAAAATCTCAATGCTCCAATCCCAACAAGATTCTCATTGAGCATGCCTCGAACTGGTCAAGATTCTGGTGAGGTTGCGGTACAGAGGATTAGGAAAAAGAACAATTGAATGCTAGCACGACGTTGTAGATTTTACATGCTCAAGTTGGCTGAAGAACAAGCATTATCAACAGATAGGGAACTCACATCTACATAAAGAAGATTTGTCTTAAGAAACCCAAGATATTTATCTGAGGACGCTATTAACAACTTCAATTCTGATGATTAAGAATATTGTAATTTTAATTATATTTTTAATTTATGATGATGTCCTTAATTTGAAGATTATTAGTATGTTTAGTTTTGCATTTATGCTTATATTTTATTATCTACTTACTTAAGCGTGTTAGAATCGACAAACATTATATACATAAATACAAAGTGCAACGATTCAAATTTTTATAGAAAACACAAATAAAACTAGTACATAAAAAGTGACGATTACATTAAACATTAGAAAAACCATAGAAAATACATCATACATAAAAAGTTAAACTACTAAAAATAAAAATAAACTACATAGGAAATAATTAACATAGCCGACAATGCAACACTTCAAAATTACAAACAACAACAAGAGACCACAAATCACCCTCCAAAATTTCACTCTCTTTCAAAACATTTGTCTCGCGTTGAGAGTCTCTAAGATTATCCTTGAAAAAACTTTTTTTTCTTCCGATTCTTTTAGCAACATCTCCAGAAATTCAATTTTTTCTAGAGCTTCCCTAAGTTGACACTGCAAATCAAACTTCACGGTATTTACATTGCTTGGTGAAATCGCGGTATCTCTATCAACCGGAAGCTTTTTATACTTCGCCGCCACTGTTTTATCCGCGGGAACTTTATCTTCCCACCGAAAATATGTACACCCACCATCTGCACAATAAAATAACAAATAAAATTAGTTTTGTAAGGTAGAAAATGTAGACAATGTGACAAAAACTCTATGAAAAGTTACAAAATAAACTTACTTCGGGCACTTTATAACGCCAAAAACGACGGAATTTTCTAGAGTCCTTGAAATTTTGAGCTGGCAGTATACAGTAAATTGTTGTGTTAAGAATATTTTGGTATCAATTTTTTTTCTTGGAATATTTTGGTTCGCTTTATCTTTTTTTGGGTCATTTAGGTTTCGGACTCCCCAATTAATGTAACATAGTGATTTGAATAGATAGATATCCTATATAGGGAGCCTAGTTTTGGATTTATGGTCCGGATTGACCTAGAAGGTTCTAGGCAACAAAAAACAAAAAGGCAAGAAGTGAGAATAGAAGCAGCATAATGGCCCACCAAGTGATGAATAGTTTGAGAAGTAGTTGAGAGGTTATTGAAGAAAACAAGTTGAGGGTGGTGGCCAGTAACCTTTTGTCTTAATGATGAATGTTTTAGCATGCCTATTCATAAGCAAAGCATTAGGGAATGACACATTGATACCCACACCACCTCCTATGACAGAAAACATGTGCTCCCTATGCCCATTTTTCTATTAGGCATTCAAATAAAACCCAGGACAAAAGAACTAAGAAAAAAGGTTTCCATTTCCTCACACTTAAAAAAATATGTTCTTATTTTTGCTGCAAAATTAGCTAGTTGGTTCATTGGACTGGCTGCATTGAATTTATTGCATTTTCTGTCACTTGTATGCGTCGACAATCTTCCCTTCAATGATATGATGCTAGTAAGAGTTTTAAAGTCATTATCCACTCTTAAATTCAATATAATAAAATTGTCACACAGGAACAATCTTGATTTGACACTTGGTATATATATATATATATATTGTCTCTTCTCTCTCTCTCACCCTTTTTTTAAAATATTTTAATTATAGTTTATGAGTTAGTATTGGCAAGTTAAAGGATACAAGAGAACAAGGAAACGAACTAGCTGTGCAAAGTGAAACTCAATAAGTTGATAAGCACCTCCAGAACTAGAGCCCGTTTGGATGGGTCTTTCGACTTATAAGCCAAAAGTCATAAGTCACAACTTAGAAATTCTAACTTATGACTTTTGGTTTATTTTGTTATTTTGACTTAAAAATACTTTTTTATTTTATCTAAACACTATAAAAGTGCTTAAAATATATTTTGACTTAAAAACACCTAAAATAAGCCAATCCAAACAGGTTCCTGGTCTTGAATTAATTTTTTCAGTAAATGAGAATTAAATATAGGGATTATTGTGGGAAAACAGATTATCCCTGTTCCTTGTTTTAGGTTAAATCTTTTTTCACGGGAAGTTAAATCTACTATAAGAATTTGTTAAATATTTAACGATGACAGAAGAATGCTCACTTTTAGTAAATTTAAATAATTAAAATTGCTCAAAAATATATTTAAAGGGCTATTTCAAATTTACATCAAACATGAGGACCATTTTAATTATTTTCTCACCAAAAGGCATGTGGTAATGCACATAATGCCAAGATGATCATGGAACATGTGGAAAATCAAAGACCAAGGAAACAGTGTTATGATAAGTGGGCTCCATCACTGGATTAGTCAATAGTCAACTCAGTGGTCAACAGCTACTGTCATATTATATACTTATTCTTTTTTTTTTTTTTGGGTTCAAACCTTTCGTTCCTTTGAACCAAAAGAGAAATCTAAACAATCAAAAGATGTTTGGTACATTCACAAGTCTAATAGGATTTTAGCCATATAATTTGATTCCAAAAAACACCCAAATAGCCAATTTAATTCGCTTAGCCCTTTAGCCGCCTTAGATATTATTCTTTCTTTTTCTCTTTTAATTGTACAATTAGCTAAATAAACCCTTTACTTTAATTTCTTTTTTGGCCTTACAAGAGAAAAAAATATCACATGGATTCTAGACAACTATATATCAATATAGCCATATGTTCTATACGAATAATGTTTGTGTCCTCTCCTCATATTTTTTTTTCCAATTAACCCAGTACAACAGAAATTAGGAATACAACATATAGACATGTGCCAGCTGTATCAGAGACAAAACATAATTTAAATTATATACACTAAAGTGTAAAGTTTGAGTTTTGCACTATCAAAGTAATATACTTCTGTTATAATAAGTTACTTTTAATTATTTTAGATTTTCAATTTACGCTTATTAAACAAAGTTATCTGGTAGTATTATCTTTTAAATCACTTAATTATATAGATATTTCTTATACTAATTAAGTGTGTGTATATAACTTAAACTCTACATAATACAATTCTTGTTTGAGTGTAAAGCATACATGAAATGTCTTAAAAAGAATACATGATAAGATTGCCTTGAACCTAATTAGACTAAATAAGCAGACAAGATCAATGGCCTCATGCTATGAATGAAACTAGAAGATACTAAAATATATGTCTAGATAACAAATCATCTAGTGCACAATTATTTGGTTCCTGAAAGTCTGTTTTTAGATGAACTATTTTAGTTGACTGCGTCAGTTTCAACAGTCCGAAACCTTAATGACCCAATAAAAGACAAAGTGAACCAAAATACCCTAACAAAAAAAGTTGATATCAAAGTACCTCTGCGTTAAAGGAGTTAACCGTACCAGCGCGGTTAACTCCTTTAACGCAGGAATTTACTGCGTTAACGCATGAAATTACTGCGCCAAAGGAGTTAAATAGCCGACCATCGGGCTTTCTTCTCCACCACTGGTCCCCCACCCCCATTTTTTTAAGCTGTTAACGCCATTAAAGGCCAAAAACCCGTGGGCCCACTTTCTAAAAACCGACATTCCGCTTCAAATTTCATCCCAAAAGTCAAGATTCTCGGTATATTTAAGGCAAGGAACAAGATTCGAAGGTTGAATTTCGCGAAAAAGCGACTTACAACTCGATTCAAACAACCCTACGACAAGTTTCGATCAAGATACATTACTATGGACTTTGTAATTATTTTTTTAAAATACATTATGATTCTAAGCATGATCAATGTTTCAATGTCATGAATTTCGAAAAGAAAATGGTTTTTTCGTTTTTTTTTTTTTTTTTTGCTTAAATGGATTTTTTTTTCCGTTTTTTCAAACTGCCAGTTTTTTTTAATTATTTATTAATTGATAATTTACTAATGGATTGTTTAATTGAAAAAATATAGTAATCTCCTATTATTTGTTAATTATTGTTGAAATTAATCCTACCTTAATTTTATTGTGTAATGGAAAGAATTATTTTTTGTAACAGCCACTTGAATTTCCTTTAATTGGCTGATTGGAATAGGCATTAACATGGCCTTTAATGGGCTGATTGAATAGTCATTAACATGGCTCATTAAGTTTTTTAATTACTGATTTAATGAGTCATTAATCTTCTTTGACCCCTTCACATTCTCAGGCTATGTTAATCAGCCCATTTGGTGATGACATACACACAAAAAACATATTCTTCCTCTCTTCTTCTAAATTTATTTTTCTGGGCAATTGTTTTGAGCAAACTCCAAATTTTCAGCCACTAGTGCAAGTGTTTGGGAGTGCTGTGGAACCTTGGGAGCAATCGGCTACAACGATTTGCACCGGAGTCGGGCCGAAATCGCTTTCAAGAGCGATAATCCGATAAGTTGATCCTTTCCTTTTATTCGATCTATTGATTAATATTGTTAATATTTCCAACAATTATGTCATTTTTAATTTATTTATTTGTGAAATTATTTATCCTATGTTAATTGTTAATGTGCTAATTGGTTATCTAATTTTTATGTGTTAACTATTTAATTCCCTTTAAATGAATTAGTTTGTTGTTACTTTAATTAAAGATAGGAGAATAATTAGTTATTTAATATAAATATTTAGTTAAGTAAATTATAATTAGATATAATCATTCACAGAAATATAATACAACATAATTCTCATAACCCACAAATTTTGAATAAAGAAGGACAAAGGATATATTTCTCATTTCATTAGTTAGTTAAGTATAATTTTCTGAATAACGAATAACTAACTAAATCCTGAATAACGAACAATAAACTAAATTCTTAGTTTTGGATTGAAAATTAATATAATTTCCCTATAAATGATTAGTTAGTTAATATAATTTACCTATAAATAATTCATTAGTTAATAAAATTTCACTTTAGTTTCAAGAATAATGAATAACTTAGTTTGTACAGATACGACACCTCCATAGATCCGAATGTTCACCCGGGGCCCGACGATAAATCAGTACTTGCTCTGCAAGATTATCATAGGTCCGAGCTATTATGGGGTGGTGTTATAAAGATGGGGACGTTGCTCCGTCCCCGTAGGATGGATATAGTGTGGACTCTTTTACGCGAGCGCCCCCTACCTCCCCGCGGCTTAAAACATTAAAGTACTTATTTTAAATATATATATATATGCTACTTATTATTTTGTAATTTTTTATATTTTAGGATTCGCCGATAGTAGGTCTATCAGAGCCACCCACTCAGGCGTTTTCTCATGAGCATGCCAAGCTACATGTGTCTTCTCATGAGCCTGCCGAGCCACAGGTAAATTTTTAGTGAAACTTAATTTTAATGAATATAAGTTAAATATTACTTCAATTTTTTTAACATTTATTTGGACCTCGAACATCACCCCACTCCAGCTTCAGCCTTTCAGCATCCCGTCCATAAGACTACTTCAGATTCTGCGCCAAACCCACCTTAGGAGCCCTCTCAGGAGCTTACTCAGCCACCCGTCGATACACAGGTTTGATTTTTTTTTTTTAACAAACGTTAATGTATTCAATATAAATAACAATTGGTACTAATTTTTAAATATTTTTCAGGTTCATCCTTCAGCGCCTGCGGTCTTGTCCCCCGACAAGGATGATTATGTTGAGGTCTAGTCTCCCGGTGTGGATCAGCCCATCAGACGGGACATTCCGAGCGTACCCGCGGTACGAGATCCCAAGAAGAAGCACGTTATGCTCAAAAGCACAAGGTGGAAGGGAAGAGCTGATGATCATGGCTTAGAGCACCCTGTTATTGAGAGGAGAAAGGGGGATGGGGACGATGGCGAGAGCGAGGGCAAGGGCGAGGGAAAGGGCGAGGGCAAGGGCGAGAGCGGGGGATGATATTAGCCTTAGGCCTCAGGATAGTCTCAAGCATACTTCATGTGGGACCCATCTGCGATAATGTATATGCAATTGAGTTCTACAGTTTAAGTAAACATTATATTTTTTGCGTATCTATTTATATTTATAAATATTATCTAAGTTTATTAGCATTTATAACTAACTCGTGTGACATCTTAAATTAATCATAAAAAAAAAAAAATCGTGACATATTCGAAATAAAGTTATGCATTAATTTTAAAATAACGCGCTTAAATTTAAACCTTAAAAATTAGTAAACTTAAAGCTAATGATAACAAGTTTTCAAACAAAAACTTATTTCGAACACTTTTCAACCACTAAAACAACGACCCGATCTTTTGCATATCCTTGATGTATTGAGCCTATATTATTAATCGCAAAAAAAAAAATAAAAAAAAATAGGGTTCTATATAAAATATTGACGTTCCGAAGCCTAAAGCATGATTAATCTATGACCAAAGTACGGGAAAAGTGCGAATTTCAACGAAAGACCCCCCCCCCCCCCCCCCCCAAAAAAAAAAAATCAAATCTATTAAGGCCAAATAACGCAGGAAATTCCTGCATTATAGGAAATGATGTCATTAACGCAGGAAATTCCTGCGTTAAAGGAGTTAACTGAGCCGTTACGATTAACTCCTTTAACGTAGGAATTTCCTGCGTTAAAGATACTTTGGTAACAACTTTTTTTCTTAGGATATTTTGGCTCATTTTGATTTTTATCGGGTCATTTAAGTTCCGGACTCTCAATTTCAGTAGGTGTAAATCTAAGTTGTGAAATAAAATACATGTATATTATAATGTATATACATGAACATTACGTATTATTTAATTACAAGGGTGGTGGCGGTCCATCAAGTATACTGCTTATTTTCCTTGCATATCAAGCAATCTTGTACAGCGCCCCCCCCCCCCTCCCCTACCCACACACCCACCCACCCATACTCCGTGTCTCTCTCTCTCTCTTCTTTATCTCTTCGTATATCTTTCAGTGACAATACATGTCAAAAGAATCATGATTAGTTCAAAACCCATGTGAATTACTATCATTTTATTTCCTTTCACTAAATTATCTTTTGTTTCATTTCATAAAGGAGCCTGTAATTCTTAATATTTTTAGAAATTAAAATTATATATGAAGAAAAAAACTGTTTAATTTCCCCCTCTTTATTTTCTCGTCAAAAAGAGAATCGAATAAATACATCAAATGTACTAGTAGTACTTTGTGAGCTAATTACTAAAGACAGACGGAGTATAAATAAATATTCCTTTGCAAAGTACCCAAAAGGGATTGTTTCTTCATATCTTACATGTATTCTTATTTATTCAAATCATGTACTACTATATTCTGTCAAATTTTATAGTGGTAGATAGTCGGGCTTTATTTTATAGAGTTTAGATTTTATACACTAATATTACCCAACAAAAAAAAAAAAAAATTGCACTAACATGTCACTTCTACGATACAGTAATATCGCTGATTAAATTTGTAACTAACATTTTGTCACAGATTAAATTGAGTAAAAAATCTTTACATTGTCAATTTATATACTTCCTCCGTCCCATTTTATACGTTGCGCTTTCATTTTTAGTCAGTAAAAAAAAATGACGCCTTTCTATATTTAGAAATAATTTAACTTCAAAATTTCTCTTTTATCCTTATAATGAAATGATTTACAACCATACAAACAACTAAAGCTTGTTTTAGACCACACGTTCTAAAAGTTTTTCCATATTTATTAAACTCGATGACCAGTCAAACACCCTCATATAAAATGAGACGGGAGAAATAAGTAACTTAGGCAGCTCTTAAAGCATCCCACGTTAGGAATGTCGAGGAAATTTGTATAAGTAACTTAGATCCTTTAATATTTTTAGTTAAGAAACAGAAAGCAGGGTGTGTGTTGGGGGTGTGGGGGTGGGGGGTTGTGCTTTTGTGAAGGCCGTTCCGAAGCTTTTGCTTTAGTAGTCAAGGGGACTCGAAACAAAGGTGTAAGAAGGTTGCTTTAGAGCTTTACAAACAAAGAGAGAGACGGACACAGAAAAAAAAAAACCGACTCAGGTTTTCTTTCTTTCTTATATTTTCCCTCTCTTTCTCTCTCACACACATAAAACATACATAGAGAAAAAACAGAGAAAAAAGGTCTTCATGCATTGCTTAAATTAGCAAAGGGGAAGTTAAAGGTAGGGCATATAGAAGACACGGATATTTATCTTATGTGGCACCTTTTTTTCTTTATCTCTTAATTGGCTTCAGTTAAAGTAAGAGGGAATTCTGGAGGGGTTAAAGTTGGTTTTATATATATCTTCATCCTCACCCCCCTTATTCTTCTCTCTTCTTTCACCTCTTCTCCTCCCCTTTTCCAGTTTTTTAGGGTACTACTCTTAACTTGTTACTATTTGGCTTTTTTCTTTTTAAATACACACCATGTTTGAGTTATAGTATATGTTGCTAGCTTTTATAGGATTTTCTCTTCTTGGTCGAGGGAGAGATCTTGGATTTTATTAATTACTAGTAATAATATTCTTTTCGTTTCTGAAAGATATTAATGTTTTGTTTGTTTTATAGTCCACAGGATTCTTGATATCTATGAAGCTTTTCAAAGGGTTCTGCTTGATACCAAGATTTCCTTAGAGGATCATATGGAAGAATTTTTGCTGAGGTAATAGTTTAGAAAAAGAAAGAATCATTTATCTACCAATAACCAAAAAAAAAAAACAAAGGAAGAAAAAAAAGCAATGAATAAGAGTAGTCATCAGTTGGGATCCATAAGCAGTTCTGATCTAATTGATGCAAAGCTTGAAGAGCACCAATTGTGTGGATCTAAGCAGTGTCCTGGTTGTGGACACAAGCTTGAAGGAAAGCCGGTACGGTTTTTTACTTTCATAAATAGTTTACTTAATATTCTTTGCTTCATTAGAAAGATTTCCATAAGAAAAAATATAGAAAAAAAAAGGAGAGGCTAGAATCAAATCAAGATAAAGAATCATGCTTGCTAGCTGCTTCATGAGTATTTTCTTTAATCATATTACATTAAATGTTTCCTTTTTCTTTTTAATTCAAATTACAAAAATGTTTCTTTCTCTATAGGAGTACTTAATATTGTCATTTCGAAAAGGGTGTCTTCTTGTAATTTTAATTCTGCGGTTTTTCCTTTTATGTTTGTGAAGAGTATTTTGGATTTTAATTAATACCATGATTTAGCTAATATAGTAGTGTTTTTTTTTTTTTTTTTTTTTTTGCAGGACTGGGTAGGTCTACCAGCAGGAGTGAAATTTGACCCAACAGATCAAGAATTGATAGAACACCTTGAAGCAAAAGTAGTGTCTAAAGAATCAAAATCTCACCCTTTGATTGATGAGTTCATTCCTACTATTGAAGGAGAAGATGGGATTTGCTATACTCATCCTGAGAAACTTCCAGGTATTGATCAACTCTTTATCTCCCCTACCTACAAACACAAGAAATATGGGCAATTTCTTGTACCATAATTCAAGGAGGTAGGTTTTACTTCTCATCTTTCTTGTTTGCAAGGGAGAAAGAAATTTAAACTGTATGTGTTTTAGGGTTTTCTTTATTCTCCTTGTCATGTTTTTCCTCACTGACATTCAAGAAAGAGTTTAACTTTTATACGCTGACAGTATATGATTTTTTTTATACTATCAAGTTACTTCAAAGATAACTATAGGTAACTGCTTATAATAATTAGAATTAGTAACCCGAAAAATAACGTCATAACATGTAATATATGTTAAGTTAAATCCTGGAAGAAAACTTTTGAGTTTGTCCTACCTAACAATGATTTTTACCAACTGCTTTGCCTTGTTTAGGTGTTACAAGGGATGGGCTAAGTAGGCATTTCTTCCACAGACCATCAAAAGCATACACAACAGGAACAAGAAAAAGAAGGAAAATCCAAACAGAATGTCAAGACTTGCAAGCTGGGGGTGAAACCCGTTGGCACAAGACAGGCAAGACTAGGCCAGTAATGGTGAATGGGAAGCAAAGAGGGTGCAAGAAAATTCTAGTTCTCTACACAAACTTTGGGAAGAACCGGAAACCGGAGAAGACAAACTGGGTAATGCATCAATACCATTTGGGACAACATGAAGAAGAGAAAGAAGGTGAACTTGTGGTGTCAAAGATATTCTATCAGACACAACCAAGGCAATGTAATTGGAGTAACACTACTAGCAGTGCTGGAGGTGGAGATCAAGCAAACAGTGATAATGTTAATAGCAGAAGGGATAGTGGGAGTGGGAGTTGTTCTTCATCAAAGGACATCAATAATACTAATATCCCTTCTTCTCATAGGGATGAATTGTCTGCTGCTGTTTGTGCTGCTATGTCAACTTATACTACTATGGATAATATTCAACAATTCAAACCTGAACATTTTAGCTTTCTCCCATTTAGGAAAACCTTTGATCATGAGGTATTCAATTCTTTCTTTTTTCTCCATCTCCCCTTTCTACATTAATCAATTCTTCCACTATATACTTCTCATCCATTAGAAAGGATATACTCCCTCTGTTTCAATTTATGTAAACCTTTTACTATTTGGAAAGTCTACGAGGTGGTTCTTTGACCATGCTTTCCTTACATTTTTTCTAAATTATTTTAATTATAAATTACCATGACTTATAGTACTTTTAATGTAGTTTCTAAATATATAAATTTTTTAAACTTGAAAAATATATGTCAAAATTTAGGGTTCAAAGTTATAAAGTTTGACCCTTGTACTCCAGAAATGTTCACATAAATTAAAACGGAGGGAGTAGTGTATTTCTGCCTACTCTTTGGATGCATTTAAACGAAACTGTTGATATTCTTGCGTAGTTTTTTACATTTTGTTTTGATTTTTTTTTTTTTAATGCCCGCTATTTCATCACGTGATACGTAGGTGAGCAATTAATAGTATTTGGTCCTAAGACTCAACTATTTAGCTTCGTGAAACGTCAAATTCATGCTAGACAAGAAGAAAACAAGACACAACCAAATAAACGTTGTTTTTCAGTTTCTACATACGCTGATACACATTGCTTAAATAAGTAGCAAATGAAAATTATAGTACTACACTTGCTTGATAATAACTGTCAATATTTTACTCTTGTTGTTGAGCTATTAAAAAGAGAAAAAAGCATTTCAATCTACCAGTAAGATTGAAACTTAAAATAAAAAAGATAACACCAAAATAACAAAATTTTGCAGGCAGGCATTGTAGTAGGTGAAGGTTCAATTGCAAGGGAAGGTGGCCCGGCAGCAGCTGCAGCAGCGGACGAACGTGACATGGGTGAGCCACATGATCCTCAGCTGCACCAACACCAGCACCAGCACCAACACCAACAGCATCATCTGGTTTCGACCACTGCGTTCCACATTAGCAGGCCAACGCCGCCAATATCAGCCATTTTAACTCCTCCTCCTCTCCATAACACATCCGTTATTCTCGGTGAAGATGCCTTCCATGTTCCCAGATCAATAATCCTTCCAAATGACAACTTTCAGGTAACTCAGAAACAGAATATCACTTTCTTCTTTCTTTTTCGTCCTTTTATAATGAAGTAGGGACACTGAAAAAGAAAAGTCAGTACTTTTATTCGTCTAGTTTAAATTTCTTACCTTGTAAATGAGATAACTATATGTAATTGTTCACAAAAAGTGAGATTGTTAATCTGAAAAATAAGATACATTACTTAGGGGCAGATGTAGTAAATAGACTAGGTTCATCTTAACCCAATAACTTTGGCTTAGATCTTATACATGTTTTAAAAAATCACTAGATATAATAATAATAAAAAAAATATTTCAAATCCATTAATTAGATTGATGTGATATAATTTCAATATCGACCCCATAAAGTTCAAATCTTGATTTTGCTTTTAATATTACTTGCTATAGTAGCAGGTTAAAATACAAAAATAATGATGAAGTATAAATTAAAAATATATACGTTAAATCCTACGGATAACGACTGACATGTTGATAGGTAATAAGTGCCTTTGAAAGAAAAAAAGAGGTGGAAGTAGAGCTGCATTAGCAACATGATGAGTTTATATGTCAATAACTAAAAAATAGGAACTAGAAATAAGCTCTTCCATTGAGGCGTTTACACATCCATGTTTGTTGCAGACAATACATGATCACAAATATGATTATGTTCGAGTTTTGTTCTAATTGAGTGTATCATCTTTCGGCAGCAACAGCAACAACAGCAGCAGCAACAACATCATAAACTAGGAGGAAGGTCTGCATCTGAATTGGAACAATTAATTATGGGCTGCACTTCAACTGATATCAAAGGAGTAAGTTACCTACTTTTTGACCTTCAATTTCAAGATTATATATCATACTCATTTGTACACAATCGAGAAAGAATATTAAAAGGAATAAAGAAAGGGATATGGGTAGGATAAGAACGTAATTTACTTCTTTATTTGATTATTATTTTAACAAAAGAAAAGGAGCTAGAAGCGTAGAGGCTTTTCCTTTATCTCTTTATCTCTTTATTCTTTGCAAATTTTGTGCTCTTATAGTTTTAATGGCAAAGCATGATCACATGACCAGATCGGATCTACGTGTCCTCTACAAAAAATTACAGTATATATATAGAGTAAATTTTCTGTATTTATGTGCATATATTAACTTTTGAACACCCTCGGCAAAAAATTACAGTGTATATTAAGTTTTTTTTTTTTCGAACACCCTGAATAAAAATCTTAAATCTGCCACTGCACATGACTCGTAAAAATTACTGAAATTGGTACCACAAGTGATATAAATTTAGAGCTTGCGAATTTCCGCTTACTCTCAATTAGTACAATTCTTTTTCATATTATGTGATATTATTTTATATTTAAAAATAATTAAATCTTAAATTTATTATTTATCCTTAATTACATGCTAGTAATTTATAACTACACAACTATATAATGACATTTTAAGATCACAAATGTTAAATATTTTTCTTTTTTTCTTCTTTTTGAACTCTACATAGTCAAATAGATTGATATAAGATGAAATAGGAGTAACTTTTTAAGGAGTGTCCATAATAAATCATCATGTGAAAAGGACACAAAATACTCAATTGCATGCATGGGATTCAGTAGTCAAAAGGTAACTGTGATCAAACCGTTTTCTTTTACTTTCCTTTTCTTTTGTTTTTCTATTAAAAAAAAAAGAGAAGTGATATGCAGAAAGGAAAAGAGTTTGGCTCTCCCTTATTCCCTTCCAATCTCCTTTACTTCCTCGCGTCTTTCTCTCCTTCCCTCACCTCTTTCGTATTGCACCATTTTCTTCTTTACAATAATTTCATCTCTGTTACCCCTTTTATCTCAAATTATGACACTTTTTTTTTTGTTTTTATCTTTGTTATATTTAAAAATAATTTAATTTTAAAATTTTCATTTTAACTCTTAACAAGATGATTTATAGTCATATAAATGTTTAAGATTTATTTTAGACCATAAATTTTAAAAGTTTTTTTTTACTTAAACTTCCTGTCCAATCAAATAGTGCTATAAAAATTGACGTGAAAGGAGTAAGTTTGCATATATGTTCCACTCTTTCTTTCTCCTTCCTCTTTTTCATTTGCCCGTTCGCTTGAAGTTGCTCCATCTTACCATGCATATAAAATTGGACAAGCTTATGATTTTTGATAAAGGTGCTTGTTATCTTTGGTTTTTCGCTTTGAATTCAAAATGTAAATATTTCATAGTCCCGACTAAGTTGTCCTGGTTCTTAACCATATGGAACTATATTCAATTCACACTTGACAAAAATCCAATAAACTAGAATAGGTTGGTTAAATGACATTCTGACATAAATCCTTCACAACAAAATGGTTCATTGTAGCACGAAATTTCTGATGATGTAGGCAATACCCTAAGAGGCTAGAGGTCGGTCGCAGCTTCCAAATATAAATTGAATCCTTTTGTGTTTTCTTCCTAAGTACAAATTTGTATGCATTTGCTATAAAATGACGATTCATAATCTCACACACTAAACAAAGATACTCCAACCTCTTGATTTATAAGCTATATTTTTTATATTAGGTGGGTGTAAAATTTGAACCTAGAACTGAAGAAGATTATAGAATAATATTGAGTGTAACAATATAACTCTTTATGTTTCTCTTTTTACCTCTCTACATGAGGTAATGACTTCATTATATAGCTATGCATTCTCTATTTAAATTGAGATCGGACTCTATAATCACAATCTTAGTAATATAGTTAATCCTAAGCTATGTCAATAGTTAAATACTAATTATAAGCTAATTAGGCTCTACTACATGTTCTATCTATCATCCTCCTCAAGTTGGATGGCAATGATACAACTCCAAGATTGCTCTAGAATCCATGTAAATGAACCTTGTGTTCTCTTGGCTTGAAAATTCATGGCTTGATAAATACGATCCTTCTTGCTATCCTTTTCTCTCATATCGTATCCTCTCGCACTAACAAGTTGAGTGAAGGTCGGATATGGAGTCTTGCCTAGCATAACAATCCTCAAGGTTTTGTATTTGTTTCAAGAACCTTTAGCAAAATCTACAACCTTGCTATCTTCGTCTAACGCGTTTGCGTATAGTGGTGAGACTATGACAAATTCCTTTAAATTCTTTATGTATTCATCTACAAAATTTGATCCCATCTTGATACTCTGAATTTGTTGTTTCAATTAAAATTCCTTATCCTTGGTAGCTTGTAGGTAATTATCTTCAAGATTTTCCAGAATTTGCCCGGTCGAAGTGCAGCCATTAATAAGGAAGATTGACTGTTCAGTCATGGTTCTAGTTAGCCAACTTCTCACCACGATGCCTTTTTCTTCCCATTCTATAAACTCATGGTTGACGATTTCTTCATCATTTTTTTCGTTTACCACATTTATAGATGGCGGTTCCTTCACAATAATATCACTAATCTTTAGGGTCTGCATCAACCGTCTTATCTAGGTTCTCCCAAAAAGATAGTTTGAGAATTTCAATTTTATGAGACATATAACTATGAATTGATGGGAGAGATCCTAGTGAAAGGGAGAGAGTGGAGGAAGTTGAATTGACCATTAAAGAACGTGGAACAAGGTTGAGGATATAGAATAACTTAGGTTAGAACCAAAGCTTTGATACCATGAAGAATATTATAAAACAATATTGAGTGTAAAAATACAACTCTTTTCGTTTCTCTTCTTACCTTTCTATGTGAGGCAATGACTTCATAATATAGTTATGCTTTCTCTATTTAGATTGGAATTGGACTCTACAATCCCAATCTTAATAATATAACTAATCATAAGCTATGTTACTATTTAATACTAATCATAAACTAATTAGGCTCTACTATACGTTCTGTCAACCAAGAACATCTGCTTGATCTGATAATAGTGTGACTAGCTCTTTGAACACTCAAGCTATTATACTCCCTCCGTCCCATAATAAGTGTCACCTTAGCCAAAAAAAATTTGTCCCATAGTAAGTGTCACCTTAGGAAACCAAGATATAAATTGGCTAGCCTTTTTCATTTCTACCCTTAGATAAAAATTGACAAGTTAAAGTAATATTTAAATGATGATTGGACAAGCCACATAGTAACTTAGTATTGCTGGATTCCAATGTCAAAATGTCTATTACTTGGGCCTGCTCTAATCAAGAAGAAAAAGTAATATAGGGGTAATTTGGTAAATTTTAGATTGCATTATTAGTTTCTTAATATGAATGTTTTTTACTTAAGTGACACTTATTATGAGACGGAGGGAGTATAATGCATGTTTATTTACATAAATATATCTTCAACATCTGAGCCTGCTCCGAATGTGAATTTAATCTCGAGCTAAAACCTTTAGAAAGACGGTTTATGCTGAAATGGTTTAATTAGGACAAAATCCTGGCATTAATCGCTCCCTGGCTAAGAAAACATATCAATAAAGTGTAGGAAAAGGAAGATGTCACTTTTATGCGGTCATGTGCATTTTGGAGAGAAGACGCAAAAAAGAAGATTCTTCATGTGTGATTTCATTTATGACATGCAAATACAAATCCAAAATTTGAATTATCTGAATATGTTTATCAATTTGTGTTGCTGCAGGAGTCTTCCATCGCAAACTCTCAAGATGCTGACTGGTTGAAGTACTCACATTTCTGGCCTGACCCTGACAACCCCGATCATCATGGCTAGGAGAACTCCCATATACACATATATCATTATATTACTATTTCAAGCCTTGTTGAAGTTTGCACAAATAAGTCAACAATTCAAAGAGGACCAAAACTATATACTACTAGTATATATATATATAGTTATATACTTTTTTTCTTTCAATTCACTATATATGATCTTTTTCAACTGAAAGCTAAGGTACTGCATGAGATCTGATAGCTCAACTGAACTCTAACACTACCAATTCAACTAATGTTGGAAAAGCAAAGAAAGAAGAAGAAAAAGAAGGAGACAAAGAAAGGCTGCTCTCTTCTGACAGAGGCAAAATCCAAAAGAGCCAAAGCGAATGCATCTGCATGAAAATCATCACCACTATGATTACCATATTATCTTTATTTCATCTTCTTATTATTTGTTTATTTTTTTTCCTTATAAATTTTTTTTGTTGTTGTTTTTGCCACATGAAACACCCTAGGAAGATTTATGCAAAGTGCATACCGAACTTTGTTAATTGCGTCTATGGACAGTCACTTTTTAGAGTAGAATACTTTCTTTTTTGGGACACAAAATATTTCCCTTTATAGAAATGAAATGTGATATTGATTCTGTATTTTCTTTAGTTCCGTACTTGCACACAGCTTTTGATGAGGTAAATTAAGTTAAAGAGCTTCCGGAAATAAAGCAGCACCTAGTTGGTAACAGATCCAACCTGGCGTACTACTTTAGAGTAGTTAGTATAGTTACTCAACCTTTTGCTTTACTCATAGGTTACTGCTATTTCATGTGAGTAATTGTTTCTTTATGACTTTGTGTTCTACAATTGTCATTACAATATCAATTGAAAAAATTGTATTTTCTGTTAAATAAAATTAAACATAGAGTCATTGTCGAAGAAAATAAATTAAAACTTAATTACTTGCAGTGGTTATTGTTCAAGTGTGTGCTGAAATTCTCTAATCGTGCTGAAATTCTCTAATCCTGAGAATAAACGGCCAAGTTTTCTACCTTATGCATACATAATATATGGGGTATAAGATACACCATACTAATGGAATCACAAGCGTTAAGCGGTATTTGTTTCCATCAAAACTGGAGATAAGGTTGCACAATCAACTCAATATATATCATTATCTCAAAGATAACTATCTCAATATTATCGGAGTAAATAACAATTTAAGAGATAAAAAAAATTCTACATAGTATGTGGACCACAGTAAATTTCTACCATTTCCAACCTAAGACGTAGACATATTGCCCGAGGGATACAGCAGAATACTTCAGAAATTTAGTTGAAAGAACCCCAAAAGTCGGTAATAGTGGAACTTCAGTTCTTAAAGTTTGTAGAACAAAGGAGGGCCCTTGGAGCTAAACAAAGAAAGGAGTGCGGGATTCGGTTAAAATTGTTTATGGAGAACTGACTATATTTGAGAGATAGCGACAGAATTCTCAATATTTCTCAGAGTAACAAAATTCGTATTTCAAGTACGTCTCTTTGTTTGTTTTTACTGTTATTAGTACGTTAGTGCGCTTTACTGCTTTATTCTATTCCATATTCGGGGGCTTTTCCTTCTGCATAATATTATATACTACTAGTAGAACAAATATATATATATATAGAGAGAGAGAAATGTGCATGGAACTTCTTTATCGTTTTATGGGACGTGCATGTATATATATGCATTGAGATAAGATGAAGATGAAATGAATCCACCATGGGAGGGCTTTGGTAACTTCACCGTAGTTTCTCAATCAAGGGAAGGGAATAAAGGTACAAACATGGAACTAAAGGACAACATTAAGCTTTTCACCTTTAAATATTTCTTTTACTTTTTAAAAAATATAAAGAATGCCCTTGACGTGGCACATTTATCTATATATTCTTATGAATTTAATGTGGCCATTGTATAGTTTTTTGTCATCGGGTTGAATCACCTATTGTTGGGTTTTATGTGGTGTGAATGAAAAATAAATAGTGTTTCCCGAAAAGATATCAGAAAAGATTTGCCAGTTTCTTTTTGAACCAATATTGATCAAATTACCCTTTCATTTGACTATAAATTGAGATGTTACGCCTTATATTTAGGATATCAATTTCTCAAATTCTTTCATACCTCTAAATTGTTCTCTACATTTGTTCACAAAACAAAAAATAGAAGAGTTGTGTAACTTGCTCTGTCATTTAGCTTCGCCGGAGTTTTGTAATTTGCTTGCTGCTACTATAGAAACGTTTTTCCGTTCTATTCTAGGAATTAATCCAAATACCTTGGCAACAGTGAGTGGGTTAAAATTCCTTAAGGACACATAATGAAATTATGGGCTCAGATTTTTTTTTTTTTTTTGTTAATTCCATCTTGCCCCGAACCATAGCCTGGACGGAGGACACTTGATGCCTTTACTTGACTGAGCGAACCAACTCTAACATGATAAAAACTTGAGAAGTATAATAGATGACAATGAGACAAGTTTCATAGTATAAAGTTCTTAAAAAAAAAAAAGAGACTTCGTTCATAATTGTTCCTTTAAGTTCAAAACATTAAGACATGAATTGAAATAGAAACAACATCAACATCTGTAAACTTTCTCAACATAGTCTATGAAGCCTCTAAGAAATAACCATGAATAGCAACGTTTATCGGGACAAGGCCATGACATACCCAAAAGCTAATAATTCTAAATAAAGGAAAACTACGTTCTGAAGATCAAGTGAGGCTTACCAAAAGCTGAAGAGTGCGGAAGACATAGCGTGGAGACCTGCGCGTTGAGTATCTGTACCTGCATCGTGAAATGCATAGCCCCCGCCAAAAGGGATATGAGTACTGCGGAATAACACTCGTATGTAAAACATAACTGAATTGAACATCAAAGGGTACATGAAGCGAAAGGAAAGCCAAAGTAATATTGTTGGCATAATGCCATGTGTGAAGTTTTGATGATTGACAAAGCAAACACAATGGGAAACCATGTCTAGATACATGTGATAATAGACAAAGTAATTGAAAAAATCTAGACAGTTGGTTGAGATAAACTAGAGGTTCCAGACAATGAAAAAGGCCTGAAAAAGCAAGCAACACAGGATGGTTAGAACAGGTCCATAGACATGTTCAATTGCAAAGAAGCTACAAAAAAAAGCATACACATGTCTCATGTTGCAAGCATGTGTTTCAATGCAAAGACAAGTGCAAAGATCAGGTCAAAGAGAGAATGAACCATTTGCATACATGATCCATCACTAAGACAGATGCAGAGCAGAAGATGACTTAGCCATAGATCAGTTCATTAAAGAATGGAACAAGCATGAAAACATGTTCTATCATAAAGAGTCGTCAGGTGCAGTTGATGAATGAATCAGAATTGAAGGAGATCAGGAGAAAAGGGGAAGATCACTCAGAACTATTTTGTTCAAAATAGAGTTGCAGACAAAGCACATGAACCAGGTCTGCATACATGTTCCAACACAGAGCAAGAACATGGTTGGAGTCACAAAGCTGAAGACATGATTTGTTCCAGTAGTGAATAAATCTAAGTGAAGAAACACAGATACGGGAGCGAAGAGCAATGATGCATGAAACAGATCTGCCAACATGTTCCATCATCCATCCCAAAGCAGGCTGTTATATCCCGTAATTTTGCACATTCGAGAATTTCGAAACAATTGTGACTTGTATGAGATAAGGCGATATTTTGACTTTAGTTAACATACATATGTTGTTCATGAAAAGTATTGACGCGGAAATATCGAGGAAGGTTAAGGGAAAAATTGGAATTTTGGAAATTTGTTCCGTGAATTACCAAATAAAATCCATAACCAATTGGGCTCAAAAACAAAATGAAAAACAAAGGCCCAATTAGGAGAGGTGGTCGACCATGACTATTGTAAAGGGCCCAAGCCCATGATTGATTTAAACCTAATAAATGAAAGTAAAGGGCCATAATCTTCTAGACTAGAATCTTCAAGAAACAAAAAAAAAAAGAGAAGGCCTCACGGCCAAGAGAGAAAAAGAAGAGGAAAAAAATTCTTGAGCCTTCATCCTTGTTCCAAAAATTTATCTCTTTTTGAATTCCTACTAAGCTCAAGACCCTCTTCAACGTGGTATAATTTTTTAGGCAAGAAAATACCTTTGCGGCAAGTGGAAAATTTTGGAAAGGTAAGAATTTCATTCTTTTGTATTATGGAAGACTTGCATATATGTTGTAGTGTGTGGAAATAAATGGAAAGTATGGAAATTGTGTGTTGTGAGTGTTGTGTGTGGTGGTCGTGTGGTATTGTGCTATTGAGGGAAGATGAATTAAATTTCTTTAGTATGTTAATTGTGTTGTTGTGATGTGAATGGAAGAATAATGGCTTAAGTTGGCATAAAAATTTGGTTGTAAGTTGTAGGAATTTATGTGATTGAATATGGTTCTATGTAATTATGAGAATAAAGTTGTAATGTGCAAATTGTTGTTGTTGTGGATGAAATTGGAAGGTAAAAATGTGTGGTGAATGTTTATGTGGAAGATTGGAAGCTTTAGGTGAATTATGATTTTGGGTGGAACTATTGTATACCTTGTGAAATAATATGACACGCTCTCTAATTGTATGTGAATGGTCTTAAATTAGTAAGCGAATATGAAAACATTGATATGGGTTTGGAAGTGCGAAGTTAGAATAGAAGTTGTGACATTATGTAGAAAGGAAGACCATTTATGTTAGAATGTGTTTTGTAGTCGATGTTGATGTTGTTGGTATTATTGGAGTAATTGTTGATATTGTCGTTGACATTGTGGCCGAGTTAAATTCTCGGATTTGTTGTTGTGTTTCTAGCCGAGTTGAATTCTCGGGGATGGCGCATTTACAGAGGAAATGCTGTCGAAATTTCTATAGACAAGTGTTACTTTAAGATTCAACTTCTAAAGTCTTCTAATAAATGTTTGGTAAATGTGACCATTTGTAGATTTTGGAGAGTTTGGGATTTGAGTTTGGAAAAGCGTAAAGAGTGAATAAGGTATGTAAAGTCTTTCCCTTCATTCTTTGGCATGTTCTAAACATAATAGGCTTCGACGCGAGCCATAGATACGACCCTGTTCCTAGAAATCCGAGATTGAAATTGGCTCCATTTCATTCAATGAGATTGAATTGGTTTCTTAATATTTCATCGACAAAATGACTTATATGTATGCAACTCTCACAAATGAAGTCGGAATGCCCTAAAACTCTCATGGGTGACTCCATAAGACCTATGATCCATAATTTACGTACGCCACCTCGGTTCGGCCAAAGGTGGGCCCACAAGTTCCGAAACTTCCTTCGTTTGTCTCACTTGAGCTATTCTTGTATGATATAAAAGTAAGTATTCTGATATTCTGGATAAGCTACTTACCTTCTGTATTTTTCCTGATGTACGATTCTTGTGTGATGCATGATTCTGGCATGTGTGATTTATGTTTGGAAAGTAATAAAGTTGGCATTTATATTATTGTGCGCACTATGTGATATTGACCGCTGGACCCCTGACCGCGGTGTGTGCGACATTGACCGCTGGACCCCTGACCGCGGTATGCCGCACTATGTGATGTTGACCGCTGGACCCCTGACCGCGGTATCTGCGACATTAACCGCTGGACCCCTGACCGCGGTATGTCGGGTTTGGGATGCTAACCGCTGGACACTTGGTCGCGGTATGTGTGATAGTGACCGCTGGACTTTTGGCCGCGGTAATTGTGTGTTTGATTTTCTGTGTGTATGAGACGGAAATGTTTTGCAACAGAAAGCAAAGTATTTTGGCATTTTGATTGCCGTATTTGTCTTCCGGAACCTTTTATGTATGATTTGTACGTCAGATGCAACACTTTGGTATTCTGGCTATTGTGCTCACCTTCTGTACATTTTACTTCGGTTATGTCTTCGTTTTCTGTACTTCATGCTTTGCATACTCAGTACATCTTTCGTACTGACCCCCTTTCTTCGGGGGCTGCGTTTCATGCCCGCAGGTACAGATTCACGTTTTGGTGACCCACCGGCGTAGGATTTCCCTTTTGCGGTTCAGAGTGCTCCCTTTGTTCCGGAGCCGACATTTTGGGTACATACTCTTCCGATGTATATGTTTATGTTTATTCAGGGTACGGCGGGGCCCTGTCCCGCCATCTGATTCTGTTGTTCCGTATTAGAGGTCTGTAGACATAGACGTGGGTAATGTACAGTTTTGTTTGGACGCGTTGTGTAAATTGTGTTTGGGCGGCCCATTCGCCGTGGCGGCCCTATCGGCCGCATGTATGTATGCTTCGGTACGTTATGTATAGTATGATAGCCTTGCCGGCTTCTATGCAGTATATATGGTTGTAGGCACCAGTGTGGAGCCCCGTCTGATATTCATTTATGTACGAGTCGTCTATATGCTGTATCTGGTAAATGAGCGCGTAGGAGTGCCCAGTCCGGGCACTAGTCACGGCCTACGGGGATGGGTCGTGACACAGGCTCAAGATAAAGTAGCAGGAATGAACATGTAGGGGATGATAAATAGGTTCGTGAACATGTTCCACCTCAAACAATGCAGAGATCCAAAGGCAAACGAACCAGGTGGATGAAACAGGTTCGTGAACATGTTCCAGTGCAAGTCCTACGACAACTTGGATTTGCAGATACATGGAAAAGACTTGGCGGTCAAATATACATGATTTCTTTCCATAATTAAACAGGATTCTCACTACTAAAAAACTGCTAAAAATCGACGGACAAAAAACCGACGCATTGCGTCGGTTCACAAAACCGACGGACAACCGACTTACTGCGTCGGTTTTTTTGTATTTCTAATTTTTTAAATTATTTTAATTAGAAAACCGACGGACGACGTCGGTTTTTTGGCAGAATTTTAAAAATATATTACCGCCAAAATAAATCGACATCCCACGCCGGTTTCATTAAAAAAAATAAAATAATAATTAATATAAAACCGACGGACGACATCGGTTTTATTTTAAAAATATTATAAATAATATGCAATTCATTGTTTTTTAAAGAAATAATAAACAATTTTTTTTAAAGAAACCGACGGACAGGGTTGGTTTCTTTTTCTTTTTTTTTTAAATTTTTTGGGTCAAAAGCTGGTCAAACTTGCGGAAAAAACCGACGGACAGGGTCGGTTTTGTCCGTCGGTTTTTCTTTAAAATGTTAGCAGACTGGTTTTATGCCCATTCTGCTCCTCTTCCAACTTCAAAACCCACTTTCCCCCCAAACCCTACCCGCCGCCCCCCCTCCCCTCCGTCCAGCCCTGCCGCCCAGTGCCACCGCCTGCGCAGCCTGTCCCCACCTACCCCAGACCCGTTTTGAAGTTAATAAATTGAGGTTAGTTTCTCTTAAATTAGGGCACTTAAAATTCTTTAAATTTTAGTTTTATTTGTAGATTTTAGGCCTAATGCTAGTCATTTTAGCTTTGTTAAACATCATTTGCAATGTTATTAATGTTAAATTTGTGCAAAAAATGTAAACTTTATTTGACTAGTTTAGTTTTTTTTTTTTTTTTTGGCTTGAGATTGTGCTATATTTCATGTTCTTTGTCAATGTATTTGTGTTAGATTAGTTATCATTCTTTGTAATATTATTGATCTTGAATATGTGCAAAAATGTATACTTTAATTATTTGACTAGTTTTTTTTTTTTGTTGGATTGCGTTTTTTGTTAGAATTCCATAAGTTATTAGAATTGTTATTGATCATTCCAAATTAGAATTAGTTGAGATTTTGCTTTTCAAAGTTAGAATTGTTAAGTTATAGTATTTCTATAACCTCAATACTAAAATGTAGATTTTATTTCTCTAGATTTACTTTTCAATTTTTAGAATTGGTTGGAATTGTACTTTTCAAAGTTAGAATAATTAAGTTGTGTTAGAATTATTAAGTTATAATATTTCTATAACCTCAAAACCAAAATGTAGACTTTATTTGACTAGATTTACTTTTCAATTTTTAGAATTAAAGTTAGAATCCATAAGTTATTAAAGTTAGAATTGTTATTGAGAATTCAAAGTTAGAATTAGTTGGGATTGTGCTTTTCAAAATTATATTAAAGTTAGAATTTATAAATTATTAAAGTTAGAATTGTTATTGAGAATTCAAAGTTAGAAGTGGTTAGGATTGTGTTTTCTTAAGTTATACTTTAAGTTAGAACTCTTAAGTTATAATATATTTCTATAACCTCAATAATTTGTGGGTATATTTTTGTAGATGGATCGTATGTGGATGTATAATATGAATAATAGTAATCGTGTGGGTGTACATGATGAATTTGTTGAAGGTGTTGATGGGTTTATCACACATTCAATGACACTTCACCCTTTTCAAAATGAAGGGGTAATTAGGTGTCCTTGTTCTCATTGCCGATGTATGAAGTATTTGAAATCAGAAGCGGTTAGGGTTCATTTATATAGTCGTGGGTTTAAGCAGAAATATTATGTTTGGACTGATCATAGAGAGACTGATGGGGTCAATGGTATATTTTACAATATGGTTGTCGGTGAAAGTAGTGTGTCGCAGGAATATAGTCATGTTCAATATAATAGAGTTAATGATATGGTTAATGATGCTTTTGGCGTACAGTCTGGGTTTGAACCTGAGCAAAATTTTGAGGAACCTCCTAATGAAGAAGCAATGCGCTTCTATCAAGAATTAGAAGAGGCTAGTCATCCACTTTGGGTAGGGATTCAGCATTCTAAGTTGTCTGTTGCAGTTAGAATGATTAACATCAAATCAGATTGGACTGTTGCTAAAGCTGCTATGGACTTAATGATTAAGCTTGTAGGGGAACTAGTTAGTCCGGAATTCGACATACCTAAGAGTTACTATGAAGCAAAGAGATTGGTTTCCAAATTAGGATTGTCGTATGATAGAATTCATTGTTGTCCAAACGGTTGTATGTTGTTCTATAAGCAAGATGCTGATTTAAATGAATGTAAAATATGTGGACATGCGCATTATAAGCGGACACCTAGTGGGATGACGGTTCCAATTAAGGCGATGCATTATTTACCTATTATACCTAGGTTAAAGAGGTTGTTTGCATCACCGAGTTTTGCTCCTCACATGAGATGGCACAGCGAAAATAAAAGGCCACCTGGTGTTATATGTCATCCATCGGATGGAGAAGCGTGGAAACATTTTGATAGAGCTCATCCTAATTTTGCTAGTGAACCAAGAAACATTCATTTGGGTTTATGTGCGGATGGTTTCACACCATACTCTGTTTCGGCTGCACCCTATTCTTGTTGGCCTGTATTTCTTACTCCATATAATCTACCGCCTGAGATGTGTATGACAAGTCCCTATATATTCCTAAATTGTGTTATCCCTGGTCCTCGTAATCCAAAAGTTTTGATTGATGTCTATCTACAACCTTTGATTGATGAGTTAAAACAATTGTGGTGTGAAGGTGTAGTGACATATGATATATCAACTAAGAGCAATTTCAATATGCGTGCTTCTTTGATGTGGACTGTTAACGATTTTCCTGCGTATGGGATGTTGTCTGGTTTGATGACTGCTGGAAAGCTTGCTTGTCCTCATTGCATGGAAACTAGTAAAGCTTTCACTTTAAAACATGGCCACAAAAATTCATGGTTTGATTGTCATCGTCAATTCTTGCCTATGGATCACCAATTCAGGAAAATGAAACAAGCATTTATAAAGAATAAAACTGAAAATGATCCCCCACCTCGAACATTGTCAGGAGAAGAAATTTGGGGGAGGGTTTGTCACTTGCCTAAGGTCACAGAAGTTGCCCCTTATAGACTACCTGGTTATGGTGTTGAACATAATTGGACTAAACAGAGCATATTCTGGGAGTTACCGTATTGGAAGGATAATCTTCTACGGCATAATCTTGATGTGATGCATATTGAAAAAAATTACTTTGATAATTTGTTCAACACTGTTATGGATGTTAAAGGCAAGACAAAAGATAACCCAAAAGCTAGATTGGACCTAAAGGAATATTGTAGGCGCCCTGAATTGAACTTGCAAGAGTTAGCGAATAATAAAGTGTTCAAGCCCAATGTCACGACCCAACCAGAGGGCCATGACAGGTACCCAGTATTGGCTACCGAGCACCCCTTATCATACTATCTATCGTTCAACCTGTACTGTCACGACCCAGCCCCGTAGGTCGTGACTAGTGTCCGAGATGGACACTTATCATACTTGCGTTTAGCATATTAAGGGCTTTTATAAATACAAGACAAAACGTTATTTGAAACTGTTGCGTATAATGTCACATACAAGCCGGTCAGGTTGTCGTAATGTAGAGAAATGCCAAAACGTAAATCATGCTGACACAACCGGACAACAACCATTCATGACCCACATACATGTCTACAGGCCTCTAAGAGTAACAACATTGTCATATAGCGGGACAGGGCCCCGCCGTACCGCTAGATAGACATATATATATATATATATATATATATATATACAACAGAAGGATCTGTACCAAAAGTATAGGCTCCGGAACAAGGGATCACTCCAAAGTAGCAGAATGGATATCCTAGGCTGGCGGGTCACCACAACGAGCGTCTGTACCTGCGGGCATGAAACGCAGCCCCCGAAGAAAAGGGGGTCAGTACGGAATATGTACTGAGCATGTAAGGCATGAAATACAGTAAAGAGGATCATAACTAAAATGGAGATTTACCAGAAACAAGTATGACTGTTAAAAACATCAATACACTTGCCTTATGAAATGAAAGTCATGCATATCAACATCATATATCATATATATATATAACGTGTCCCGGCCCTCTAGTGAGGGACTCGGTGAATAAAGTCATCATATGCCGTCCTGGCCGCCATCCCCGTATCATCATATCATCATGTACATATACATATAACATGTCCCGGCCCTCTAGTGAGGGACTCGGTGAACAATGCAGTGGAATTACGCACGAGAACGTGTCCTGGCCCGGGACTCAGTGAAGGAAGTAATGACAGCATGCACGAGCAGAGTAGTGAGAAACCATATGCAGATAAATTATTTTTTTTTGGACTCAACAGATAAGTACACTAATCGACACTTGAAGGATCATAAACACGTTTCGAGTCAATTTGAGTTAGCATAAGAAAGTTATGGACGTTATTCATTACAGAAACCTTTACGAACGTACCAAAGCAATCTGAGACCGTCTATGAAAGTTAGGGATATCAATCCTTATAGAACCCTTTTAGGAATAGGGACTCTTTATGCTTTGCTCCCTATTCAATCATACAATAGGCTCAACTATACTAAGTATGCTAGTGTCAAGAAGTGAATAAGAATCGTAAACAAGCTCGGAACTAAAGAATAGAGTTACCCTAAGGTACGTGTCGTATCTTACTTACCTCTAGGACATGCCAAAAGAAAGAAAGGGTAAGCCTTACATACCTTGTCCGCTTCCTAAGCTAATCCGAACTTAAGTCTCGGCTTTCCCAAGATCTACAACAACGTCAGAAGATAGCAAACATTAGCTATAGGTATTTAGGAATCCGATTCTAAGCTAGCACTTCACCTATAGAAATTCGGGCAGCATTTCCCCTATAAATTCAACAAACCCCGAGAATTCCACTCGGCCAAATCATCAACAACAGTACCAACAATCATATTTTCCACATCAACAATTAATTCAAAACGCATTCTAACATTGGTAACTCCTTTCTACATAATTCGACGACATTCCATTTATATTCCAATTAACCACAACAACCCAACTCACAATCTTTCAACTCAATAAGAACAACAACAACACATTCCTCGCTTCCAATTTCATGAATTATACCAACAACCACACGTTAACAACACCATTCATGCAAATATAAGAAACCATGCTAACGTCACATTAACTTCTACAACAACCCACAACGATTACAACTTCATTTTAAGCCATCAAACCTTCATTGTCATCATGGAATCCACAACAACAACAACCAAAAATATTAGATAAAATCAATTCATCACATCCTACCAAAGCAGCCCCTATACGGCCACAACCCACACACACATGTTTCATGAATTTCATCCATTTCTACATACTACAACACTCACAAATCATCCCTAACACATAGAAAAGGAGATTAAACCTTACCTTTTTCACTAAACTTCTCAACTTGGCTAGGGTTATAAATTGCACAATAAATGCTTTGCTTGCTCCAACAACTACTCCACGTTAATAAGGGCCTTCCAATTGGTTGGAATACTAGAAGAAAATTATTTTTTTTGATCAACTCCAAGGGCATCAAATTCGGCTAGCCATGGCCGAATACTTCTCCAAGTTTCTCCAAGTTTCTTGAGTTTGTGAAGTGATGAAGAATTATCTTGCTATGTCATCTCTCAAATATATATATACTTATTCCCTACAAATACAAGGTGGACACATGCCCCCACTCATGGCTTGAGTTAATTGGCCAAGCCATGGGTGGGACCCACACATGCCACACGGCCACTTATGGATTTTTGTGGTTCATGAACAAATAAATTCCTAATTCCACTTTGTCCTTAATATTCCATACCAATAATATTTATAAGCAACTTGTGCATTAAGGCAAACCGAAAAATAGCCTTGCCCTTAACTTATCGCGATTATCGTGAAATATCCGAATGTACAAAATACGGGATATAACACCCAAGGCTAGATTTTCATTCACTTTGGAGGAGAAACGATAGATTTGTCAATGGGTTAAGAATTTGCGGATGCCAGAAGGGTATGCGTCTAATTTTGACAAGCGTGCTGATATGAATGAAGGAAAATTGATTGGTATGAAAAGTCATGATTGCCATGTTTTCATGGAAACTTTGATTCCTATTGCATTTAGCCGCCTACCGGAAAGAATATGGAAACCAATCACAGAGATAAGTTTGTTCTTCAAGGATTTATGTTCTAACACTTTGACGCTAGAAAACCTTCAAAGAATGGAACAGAATATACCAGTCATTACAACTAAGCTCGAGAAGATCTTTCCATGTGGATTTTTTTATGTGATGGAACATCTTCCCATTCATCTTGTACAAGAGGCGCGCCTTGGAGGCTTGGTTCAAACAAGATGTATCCTTTCGAGAGGTAAGTAACCAAACTTACTAGCTCGTTCTTTAACAGTATTTTGTTAACTAATTACTGTTCCTATTGATATTAAACATGTGTGCAGGACCATTGGCAAATGCAAAAAATTGGCTAAGCAGAGATCTAAGATTGAAGGATCTATTTGTGAAGCGTATCTTGCAAAGGAAACAGCGCATTTCTCCTTCTCATTCTCCTTCTCCAAATGGTACACCTCCAAGTGTATCTAATTTGCGCCTTAGAGATAGCAGCTCTGAGCCTGAGTCACTGCCATCCAACCAGTCTCAGACCCATCGTCGTCCTCCTGCACTTGCTCCTGCTCCTACTGTCACGACCCAACCCCGTAGGCTGTGACTAGTGCCCGAACCGGACACCCATACACACGTACCTAACAGATCGACATATCCATAACTTATTCATGTCCAACATATATTAGTTTATATAGATGCTAAGATCGGACATAGTCTTAAGCGGTCGCATATAACAAACATATCGTATAGAGGCCGCCGAGGCCATCGTAAAACATATCGCCCAATAACATATATATACACACGCACCAGCCGTTAAGGCTGTCACTGCAACTGGAGCCGCTTAGACGCAAACTACACAGACATAACCGAATCATAACAACCCATGACCCACATACATGTCTACAGGCCTCTAACAAAGACAACAGAATCATATGACGGGATAGGGCCCCGCCGTACCCCTGAATAGTCATATACACATAAATATATACAACGGAAGAATCTGTACCAAAAGTGTGGGCTCCGGACCAAAGGAGCACTCCAAAGCAGTAGGATAGAAGACCTAAGCTGTCGGATCACACGCGTGAGTGTCTGTACCTGCGGGCATGAAACGCAGCCCCCGAAGAAAGGGGGTCAGTACGGAATATGTACTGAGTATGTAAGGCATGGAATACAGAAGGCAGAACCATAACCGAAACAACCAGTACATGAGTAAGTATACTTATCCAGAATACCAAAATGTTTACCTTCCAGACACAAATCATATATGTCGATGTCGTATGTCAGAAGAAATACAGAAAATAGGTGAATCATCCAGAGTGCCAAAAGAGCTTACTTTCCAAACACGGATCATGCATGTCAGAATCATATACCACATATGCATATAACGTGCCCCGGCCCTCCAGTGAGGGACGCGGTAAATCGTATATATCCTGTATGCATATAACGTGTCCCGACCCTCCAGTGAGGGACGCGGTGAATCATATATCATGTATGCATATAACGTGCCCCGACCCTCCCGTGAGGGACGCGGTAATTCATATATCATGTATGCCAATGTCATATATCATATATGCATGTAACGTGCCCCGACCCTCTTTTGCGGGATGCGGTGAATAGAATCATCATATGCCATCCTGGCCACCGCCCCGTCATCATATCATCATGTCATCATATCATGTATATAACGTGCCCCGGCCCGCAAGTGAGAGGGACGCGGTGAACAATGCAGAGACGTACGCACGAGAACATATCCTGGCCCGGGCTCAGTGAAGGACATACCGAGGCTTGCACGAACAGAGTAGTGCGAAACCACATGCACACAAATCAAGACCCGATAGACAAGTATACTTACCGACATCTGAAGGCTCAGAAATAAGTTTCGGGTCAATCCGACTTAGTATGAGAAAGTTATGGACGTTTGAAGTACATAACCTTCTACGAGCATTTCAGAAGCCATTTTTGAAGAACCGAAGCAACAATCATGTTAGGTACCTTTCGAATATCGCTATGGATCACATCAATGTGCCGACATCATATATCATATATACATATAACAGATTCATGCATGCATACTCATAGAACATCATACAGTGTATTGCTGCGGAACGTGTAGCCCGATCCATGAGTATAATATTTTAGTGCCGAGGAACGTTCGGCCCGATCCAAGACTATATGCAAAAGTTAGAAACATTAATACTTACGGAATCATTTTAAAAACATGAACTCTTATACTTGGCTCATTATCCAATTATGCAATAGTCTCAACCATACTAAGTATACTCATATCAATAGGTCAATAAGAATCGTGGACAAACTAGGAGGCTTATCAAATAGAGTTTCGGAATCATGAATACGTATCGAAACCATATGAAGTGACTTATGGAGATAAAAAATATTAGCCATCCTAGTGGCTCTAAGAATAGGAATCTTTTTGGAACCATACATATACGTCATTTACTTGTTTCATAAAGATCATGCCAGGAGAAAGAAAGGGGAAGCCTTACATACCTTGCCCGCTTTCTACGCTAATCCAAATTTGAGTCTTTGGCTCGCAAGATCTACAACAATATCCGTACATAGCAAACATTAGCCATAAACACTTAGGAGTCCAATTCCAAACCAAGACTTTATTTACAGAAATTTCGGCAGCATTTCCCCTGTAAATTCAACAACCCCGAGAATTCAACTCGGCCAAAAATACAACAACAAATCCGAGAATTTAACTCGGCCAAAATATCAACAACAATACCAACAATTACTCTAACAATATCCACAATCGATCCAAAACGCATACTAACATTAGCAACTTCTTTCCACAAACTTCAACGACATTTCATTTAAGTTCAATTCATATTTTCTTACATATTCAAGTACTAATCCGAAACCATTCAAAAAATATTCAAGAACGCTTCAAACAATTTGCTCGACATTTCAAACGGCCAAACCAACACACTACCCGAAATCTTCCAAACTCAACAAGAACAATGACAACACATTTCTTTCTTTCAACTTCATGAATTACACCAACAATTCACACTAACAACATTATCTTCCATAATTACAAAAACACTATATTCAATTCACATTAACTTCTAAAACAAGTCTCCAACCATTACAACTTCACTAGGATCATTAAACTTTCATTATCAACATGGAATCCATAACAACAACAACCAAAATACTAAGTAAAATTGGCCCCTTAATCCTGCACAACACACCCGGCCACAACTATATACACACGGCCACAACTATATGTCCATATTTTCATGAATTTTCACCCATTTGTACATACCACAGCATACACAACCATCCATAGCATATAAAAAGAGGATTAAATCTTACCTTTTCCCTCAACTTTCCACGACTAGAATTTTGAACTTGCCACCAAGAGTAGTTTTCTTGCTTCAACAATTATACCACGTTGAAGAGGACCTTTGAATTAGTAGGAATACTAGAAGAAATAAATTTTTGGATCAAAGTTGAAGGCTTCAAAATTTTCTTCTTCTTTTCTTTTCTTGGCCGAATGGCCTATTTTTTTGGCTCTCAAGTTTCTTTCTCTTGAATGTTCTTGAAAATGTGATGACAAATAATAGTGGCCCTCTCTTTTATTTACTAATTTAGCTTTCACATGGGCCTTGGCCCATGTCCCCTATGGCCGGCCACCTTGGGCCTTTTTTTTTTTTTTGTTTTTTCCAAGCCCAATTATCTCATGACTAATTTTTGTAATTCATGAAACTATTTTCCAAATTTCCAATTTTGCCCTTAGCCTTCCTCAATATTTCCGCATCAATATTTTCATGAACAACTTATGTATTAAATAAGATAAAAAATATTGCCTTATCTCTTACTAGTCACAATTATCTCAAATTATCCGAATGTGCAAAAATACGGGATATAACACCTACACCTGCACCGGCTCCTATATAGGCACCGATATATCATGGAAATTAATTTTGCAAATTTTCCAGAAAAATGACTCTGTCCGTCGGTTTTCTTGAAATTAATTCTTAAATTTTATACAAAACCGACGCACTATGTCGGTTTTTAATTAAAATAAAAAAATTTAAATAAAAAACCGACGCATTGCGTTGTTTTTTTCATAAAATATATATTATTTTTGTATAAGATAAAAAATCAGAAATTAAAAAAACCGACTCTGTCCGTCGGTTTTTTTTTTTTTTTTTTTTTAAATTTTTGAATAAAACCCGACGAACTACGTAACCGACGCTGTCCGTCGGAAAAAACCGACGTGGTCCGTCGGTTTTCGAAAAGCGAGGCTATGTAAACCGACAGACCGTAAAGGGTCGGTTTCCCGTCGGTTTCATTAAAAAAACCGACGTGGGCCGTCGGTTTTTGTCATCGGTTTTTTCCGTTTTTTTAGTAGTGTCTTCAGACTCCTACAAGGACAATGAAGTCAATTCAAAAGGAAAGAATTCCAATTCAACACAAACCCTAATATATCTCATGGGCATACTTGAAAAGGGTTTTGTGTTTGCCAACCTACTGTGCACTCAATGCCATATATATATATATATATATATCCAAGTCTTACCAAGAAAAAGGTTTGCACACCCACAAAGAGAGATTTCAAAATATTAAGCGATCGACGAAGGCATCAACAATATTCAGAATCTGGGCGTGCGCCCCTAGTAAAAGAAGATATATTAAAGGAGCTATTCTGGTGTATAATGTTTTCCAATTATTAAGTCTAGACTTTTGTATTATGTTGTTTATAGAGTTGTATCTTTATCCTCTTTATTAGGAATATTACAGCTGGAAACAAAAAAGTTGTAACTTCAACTTCAAGTTGGGGATTGACTTGATGGTTGCTTACTTGTATAAGGAGATTAGTGAGATAGGGATTAGAGGTTAATTCCTAGGTTACAGGGTCTGTAACTTGAATTTGCAGAGGCTCACCGATGTAGTGGAGTTTGGGGTAAATCCTAAAGAGGTGTAGGATGTGGTTTTTATCGCCCTTGTGAGCCGGGTGGTTTCCACATAAAAATCATTGTGTTCTTTACTTACCTGTGTTAGTGCTATGGTTTTAATGAAGACAAACTATTTTTGTATAGGTACTATTCTCAAAGGAACCCAAAGGTACACCAAGCCCATTGCACATACAAAGCCCAATTGACAAGTGAAGCTTAGTCGACTGCCAAAAAAAGAAGCCCAAATGAAGCTCAGTCGGCTGCAAAGGGAAACAACCATGAAGTACAAGGAAAATAAGCCCACACTTATTTTTGGAACAAGGATCAGATCATGCCAAGATTTCAATTAAGTAAGATTATAAAATCTTACGCTATGTCAAAGGAAAGGAAATCAGTCAAGAGATCAATCAGTGCAAATCATGAAGATTCCAAGATTGAATCAGATCAGCGTCTATAAGGAAACAAGTACCAAAGTTGAACCACTCAAACAAGGCCAATACCGTACAAGGAAAGAAGTTGTACAACATTAAATAGCTCTTGCTTTTTCGCTTTATTCTTGGAAATTAGGATGCTCAATATTCCTAATTTACAAGGATCAATTCTCTTGGGTTGACATCTCCGTTGAAAAAGTCTAACGGCTACACAAATTGAAGAATATAAATACAAGACTCTAGAGACGAAGAAAAATACCCTTGTCTCATTCTCTTAAGTTCTCTGCTTTACCTTTCATAAACATTGTATTCCTGAATGATATAGTGTAAGCAAAAAAGAAGGGAGAGATATAGCATAGTTTGTGAGGCATTGTATCAAACGATTATGAGTGTTTTGAGTGTAGACGTAGGAGATCCATTCAACAACCATTTTACCAAACCATTTACAAAAAGAGTTGCAGAGAACACCCTTGCAACCCAAGGGGACTAGACTAGGATTCACATTGAATCTGAACCAGTATAAAACATCTGGTGTTGTTTAGTTTCTGCACTTCAATTCTTGCATTACTTTATAGTCGACTAGTTTGTTCATATAGTCGACTGTCTAAGAGAAAAATTTACAATTCACCCCCCCCCCCCTTTCTACTTTCAACCTGCATTTTGTATTATACAAGAATCTAGCATAGAACAGGTAGAGTAATGTGTTCCATCCTATAGGCGAAAATTAGATACTGCATAGGATAGGAAGTAGGTTGTGCAACCTAACAAGTGTTATCAGAGTAGGTTCTCCTCAAAAAGGCTAACACCTTAGGAAAAGATCAGGATGAATGCTGCACCACCTACAGGACATTCTGAGGGTCAATCAAACAGAAGGCCACTATTTTTCAATGCACAATATTACCAACGGTGGAAGGATCGCATGGAGGATCACTTGCAAGCTGAGGATTATGAGTTATGAGACAGGGTCCTCCAGGAACCTAAATATCCCATAAAGAAGGCAGAAGATGGACCTGAGGTAATGAAAGAAAAGGCTGAATATGATGAAAATGACTACCAGATTCTCGAAAAGAATGCAAAGGCCAAGAACGCTCTAATTTATGGTCTTGGATCTAAGGAATACAACAAAATACTAGGATGTACAATAGCCAAACAGATCTGGGATGCTTTGAAGACTGCTCATGAAGGAACCAACCAACTAAGGAAATTTAGAAAGGCTATGCTCTCCTTTGATTATGAAAACTTCAGGATAAAGTTAGGAGAGAAAATTGCTGAGATGTTCACTCGATACACTTTTATTTTGAATGAATTAACCTCACTTGGAAAGGTCATATCCACCAAAGATTCAGTAAACAAAATCTTGCGAGCCTTGCCAAAAGCATTCAAGATGAAAGTCACTACTATCAGGGAAGCAAAAGATATAGAGGAGATGTCTCTAGACGAACTAGTAGGAAATCTAAAGACCTATGAGATGGACATGGAGAATGCTAAAGCTGAAGAAGCAAGCTCAGGAAGGTCTTTAGCGTTCAAATCCACGGATATAGAAGATGAAGATGACATGGCCCTGATTACAAGAAATTTCAGGAAATTCCTCAAAAGGGAAAATCAATGAGGAAAAAATAATACCTCTAAGAAGGGAAGGAGTTTTGATAGGGCACAAGCTGGTGGATGCTTTCAAGGACTGATCATATGATTGTCCACTATGGAAATGTAACACTTCGTAAATCCGAGTTAGGTGTGAATGTATTAAATGAGTAGTAATGTGACATTTTAGGCATATGAAGTCATATCAATATGAGTTTGCGTGGAAATAGTTGATTTAAGATCAAGACCAAGTAGTGAAGTTCGTAAGAGTTCTTAAACTCGTCTAAGTTTTTGTTGATCTGGCTTGTAGGCCAATTTCGTGAAAATACGTTAAGAATTTGGGAAAACGTCTTCTAATAGAAGTTGTAGATCTTTGAAATACCTTTCCAACAGAATACAGTGTTGTGAGTAAAAAGTTATGACCGTTTTACTGAAGCCTGTCTGGGACTCCGGCTGAGATGCGACCGTAAACTCAGAATGCGACGCCGCAAACTTAAGATGCGACGTCTCATATTTTCCGCATATTGGCCAAATTTTGAAAGTTTCTGGAGTGAATTTTCATCCATAATGCGGCCCGTATGTGGATGCAAACTTGAGATGGGACCGCAAACTCGAGATGCGACCGTAAACTCACCTTAGCATACTAAAGCGGGAAATTTTTGTATAAGAATGTAATTTTCTTGAAATTTCCAAACCCACTTCATTCTTGGCTGACTATTTGAGGATAATAGACCCTAGAACTTTTCCAAACCTTACAAGGTTAGTTCGTAATCATCTTATGATTAGACTATATCAAAGTAACAAGAATGAACACTAGTTCATCTTCCAAAAACCCTAGATTCTTGAAACCTAAGAAAAAGAAGAAGAAAGGAATGTTGAAGACTTTGAGATTCCTTCAAGAAGGTATGATACTTGATTTTCTTGATGTTATTGAAAGGAATTAGACTGGTGAGGTTATCCTACAGGATTAGAGTCCATGAATGATTCATGAAGTGTTCAAGAACACGTTCTAGACATGAAAACCCTAGTTTTTCAATAAAGGGGTATATGAGTAGAATTAGATTAAAGCTCTCTTTTTCATCTAAAACCATTGTAGTGTGATTGTAGAACCTTGGGAATTACGTGTGAGCGAGATTAAGTTATGTCTATATTTCAAAAATTGTCTTTTCAAGTATGTCTGCTTTTGAAGTACGTTTATATTGTGAAAGCATGATTTGCATTTGAGAATCCTTCCTTGATTGTTTGTATAAGTTAAACACTAGTTTGGTGGTTGTTCTTTGTTGAACTGGTTTTCGAACTAAAAGATGACAATTGATTAAGGTCATGCGCGTGTAGGGTCAAGCCCGCATCGAACCTTAAATGAATGAAACTCTTCCAATGAACACATTTTGCCCATTATGGGATGATTGAATTTTATTTCTAAAAGACTAGAGTTTCAAATGTGTTATGAAATTGAATAGATGATTTGAACATGACTTCTAAACAAAATGTGACATGAAATACCGCTATTGTGAGAAGATGGTTTGAGAAGTGAATTCGGCTATAAGTCATGATTGATGATTCGTTTATATGCCATGATTGTAATTGTTTGTGTTTAGGCCTATATGGGCAAGCTGTGCTAGTCCAGAGGATGACTAGCCATTATGGATCCTAACGTATCGATACAATTATTGTTGTGTCAGTCCAGAGGAAGATTCACCTCCGAGGCATGTAGCCCGGTGCATCTATTGTTGTGCTAGTCCAGAGGACGATTAGCCTCCGTGGTTTCTTAGCCCGGAGTATCCATTGATTGATTTGCCTGTGAGTGGATTGTTTCGTATTTTTGTTTCCTGTGAGTGGCTTGTTTCGTATATTTTTTACGTGTGAGTGGCTTGTGGAAACCTTGAGTTCATAAATGAAAGACACAATGATGTGAATGGTAACATAAGTGGAACTTGATGTATTCCTGTATGTTGACTCTTATTGGTGATTTCTCTAGTTTACTGGCTTACTTATTCTCTGGTATTCGAATTGTTTCTTTTGATATCGTTTTATTGAATTTACTACCTTACTTTGGTTTTATTAACTATTTCCCCTTAGACATTCACTGAGTACCCAGTACTCAAGCATACCATTGTTGTTTTTTATGGTGTGTCAGGTAACGGAGAAGAGCAGGTTCGTGATACGCTTATGACTTAGGAGAACTTGCTTGTTATACCCCGCATTTTCAGAGCCTGAGCGTGACACGTGCTTCCTCAAACATTGACAATCACGTTGTTACTACATAATTTAAACTCACGTTGGTAGTATTATATTTCGTATTTTTTTGTACGTCGGATTATTTGTAAGCGGAGGTGGGACCCACACATCAAGATTTTTTTGGAACACGTGACAAGTTATATGAATCACATATGTGAAGTTAAACACAACTCAAGAAGGACCCTTGAGCCAAATCAAAGTGGAAGTCCTCCAAACAAATATTTTTAAGTAACGTTTTCGGGTGATCTGCCTTCGAGGGGCAAAAACGGTATTATAAGTTTGGAATTTGGAAATATACCAAGAAATATAAGTTGTAGATAATTAAATTATCTTTCCAACCATAGGTCTTGGGTCTACAGGAGACGTCGGGATAAGGAGATATGGAATTTGTAATGCAGGAAGGTCAGTGGGCTAGGCCCAATCCGGGCCAAACCGGGTTAGGCCCATGACCCATGTTCATTTAAGTGATATATCAGCCTTTTCTCCTCATTTTTCAGAACAAAACACCCAGAAAATTCTGGAGAAAAATAGAGAAGAGAGCTTAGAGAGAAAAGATCAATTTTTACCAAAATCTGAGCCCCGAATCCCGAAGCCCGTGAAGAGAAAAGTGTTCTATGTTGCGTTGCCTCCAATTTGAGCTAAAAATCAACCAAAAAGAAGGGGGTGGACGTGGTGGCTGCATACTTGAGGTAAGAGTAAGGTTCCTTTTCATTGCTAATAAGTTTATTTAGAGTTCTACTGAACTAGAACAGAGAAAATAGTGTGATAAATTCGTTTGTTGGCGTTGTGAATTATGGAATGAGATTTGAAGAGAATTTTGAATGAAAATAAATGTATTCAACTTGTAGAATGTGGAGGATGTCGTTATTGATGTTGTTAGTATTAATTTCGACTCCCTTACGGAAATAAAATTATTAAATAGTTATATCGCAAATTTGGTTGGTTGAGGAATTTAGAAAATAATGTGTGAGCTGTTTTATGGCATACGTTGGTATTGGAAATATTATGATTAATGTTGGTGTTGTTGTTGTTGTTGTTGGTTGCTGAATTGAGAATTCGGGCTAGGCATATAAACAGGGGAGATGCTGCCCGATTTTCGGCAGAATATAAAATAGTATGATTTGAAATATGGTACAAATGTGCGACGAAAAGGCTAACATTAGCATAAATTCCTTTTACATGTAGACTTACAAGCTTGGACGAATAAGCGTAGCTTATAAGCGGTCGAACAGGTATGTAAGGCTTACCCTTTTCTTTCTTTTGGCATGTCCTAGAGCCAAATAAGGTATGATATGTACTCTGGGGATTACTCTATTCTTTGATTATGAGTTTGTTTACGATTCTTATTCACTTCTTGATTGTCACGACCCAACCCCGTGGGCCGCGACTAGTGCCCGAGCTGGGCACCCGCACACACTCACCTACCAGATTAGGCATACGGATAGCTAAACCAGATTTAGCCTACACAGGTTTATTCAGATATAAGGCAATTCGCACGAAAACATGTATATACATAAACACATATGTAAGCCGCTAAGGCTGTCATGACATACGGGGCGACACACACGACAAATCACACAGACATACCTGACCGATAATGACCCATAACCCACATACATGTCTACAGGCCTCTGACAGAGATAACAGAATCAGATGACGGGACAGGGCCCCGCCATACCCCTAAACAACCATAAATGCAAAAATATATACAATAAAAAGGTCTGTACCCAAAACACGGGCTCCAGGACAAGGGAGCACTCCAAGTAACAGAACATATATCCTAAGCTGGCGGCGTGTCAAAAGGAGCGTCTGTACCTGCAGGCATGTAACGCAGCCCCTGAAGAACAGCGGGTCAGTACGGAATATGTACTGAGTATGTAAAGCAGGGAACATAACAGACAAGGCTGTAATCGGAACCGGAAGTACAGAATCATAACAGATAGAACCATAATCAGAATCAGAAGTACTGCGAAGACTCACCTTATTCAAAACATAAAAATACTTACTTTTTTTATATCCTTAATCCTACATGCAGGATCATATGCAGAAACAGACAACAGATATCAGATAACAGATAACAAATAACAGATAACAGATAACAAATAACAGATAACAGATCCCGGCCCTCCGGAGAGGGACGCGGTAACAGATCCCGACCCTCTATTGCGGGATGCGGTGACAGAATCATCATATGCCATCCTGGCCGCCGCCCCATATCATCATACATATACATATAACAGAACCCGGCCCGCAAGGGAGAGGGACGCGGTGAACAATGCAGAGGAGGTCGCACGATAACAGATCCTGGCCCGGGCTCAGTGAAAAGACATATTGAGGTGTCCACGAGCATACCTTTCGCTTTGTCTTTTAAATTCTGTTCAGTCAACGCTTTGCATATACCGCAACACTGACTGCTGGGGCCCACCTGCCAGTCAATACGGTCATAACTGGGATGTCATTTGCATACATATACACTTACTACCATTTCACTTACAATACATCCTCAAACGTTATTCAAACTTATTCTGATTTCCAAACGGTGTCGCACTTCCTTCTTCTTCGCCGACGGAGTTTGCTTTAGCCGACCCGACCTATTTAAGGTTCCTAATCATTCGGTACATTCTATTTTCCTTTAGGTTATCCCAGAGTTCCCATCTGTCTTTTATAGCAACATTTATGAAAATTGGGTATACTTCCCAGGGGGGTCACCCATCCCAGAATTGCTCTGGCCCCAGCACGCTTAACCTCGAAAGTTTAGTGCATTTTGATGCGTTAATGCTGATATAATTGCGTCGACTGCCCCACACGACCTTGTCCACATATCCTAAGGTAAGTCGGAATCTTAACAATTTTTAGAAAGTTTTCGTAACGGGGCCCGCTCCGCTCTAAAGAGGGTCTTTCATCTTTCTGATTTATGCAATTACTATATTAGTCCTCTAAATCTTCAGTATTCACTTTTCATTATATGTATGGCCATCTCAACGGTCCTAAACACACTTAGACTTACACATAAGCCGTTGAGGCTATCATAGCGGACAGAATCTCAAACTCGTACATACCTACCTGTACAGTAACAACCCATAACCCACATGCATGTCTACAGGCCTCTAACGGACATAACAGAATCAGATGGCGGGACAGGGCCCCGCCGTACCCCAAGTTACCATATATACAGAATGAGTAAATAACCGAAGATATATACCAAAAGTACACGCTCCGGGTCAAAGGAGCACTCCAAACAGCAGAATAGAAGTCCTAAACTGGTGGCGTATCGCGCGGTGCGTCTGTACCTGCGGGCATGTAGCGCAGCCCCCGAAGAACAGGGGGTCAGTACGAAAAATGTACCGAGTATGTAAAGCGGAAAGGTAACAAATATAATCATAATCCGAACCGTAAGTATAGAAATATAGCGGTCAGAGTCGAACCCGAATCCGAATCAGAAATACAAAGTATAAATATGTATATAGTGAGTCCAAGGTATAATAGACAGAGTCATAATATGATTCAGAGGTACAGAATATGGCTGACAAGATCATAACACGGATCAGGAGTACAAAGTGTGGCTGACAAAGTCATAATCTGAGTCATAATCCGAATCAGACGTACAGAAGTACAGCAGACAGAATCAGTATCCGAATCGGACTTTCAAAAGTGCAGCAGACGGAGTCATAATCCAGATCAGATAGACAGATGGGTACCAGACAGAATCATGCATGCAGAATCATGAGCATATACAGATACAGATAGCATATATATATTAGATCCCGGCCCTCTAAGTGAGGGACGCGGTAACAGATCCCGGCCCTCTTAGTACGGGACGCGGTGGACAGACAAATCACATGCCATCCTGGCCGCCATCCCCGTATCATCATATCATATACAGATGTAAACAGAACCCGGCCCGCACACCGAGGGACGCGGTGAACAATGCAGTGGAATGTGCACGAGTAACAGAACCTGGCCCGGGCGCAGTGAAGGAAGTATTGACATCCACGAACAGATTAATGAGAAACCATACGTATACAGATCATTATACAGACTCAATGAAACGAAAGTAGGCCAAACGGTGGGTCAAATCAGAGTAATCGGACAATATTCATAAAATACACATATATGTCATTTGGGATGGCACGACAGATTGCATTGGAATAAAATGTCCAGAACCGCTCCAGACGTCAAAATATATTATAAGACTCATAACTATAGTCATAACACTGGTCCAATAGCGGACAGAATAATATTCAACAGTTACCTGTGAGCTTCGGACAGAAATGAGTCAATTAGAGCCATACAGAAAGTATCAGGATTTGTGGGCCCACCTTGGGCCGAACCGAGGTGGCGTACGTAAATTATGGATCATAGGTCTTATGGAGTCACCCATGAGAGTTTTAGAGCATTCCGACTTCATTTGTGAGAGTTGCATACATATAGGTTATTTTGTCGACGAAATTTTAAGAAACCAATTTCCGTAATTCCAATTTTGTCCCTATCCTTCCTCGGTATTTCCGCACCAATGTTTTCATAGCCGACACATTCATACTAAGTAAAGTCCAAATATGGCCTTATTCGTTACAAGTCAAAGTTATCTCGAATTTTCCGAATATGCGAAAATGCAGGATATAACATTCTCCCCCCCTTTAAAACATTCGTCCTCGAATGTTCGACTGTCCTTATGAAGTTTCATCATATTTCGGGGAGGTCCTCTTACCAACTACGTACTTGTATTTGATCAGCTCACTTATGAGGGCATTCCTTCCCCGACTCCTGCTTTTTCTATTCTAACATATCTTTCGCTTCTATATTCAACAAGGCTATTGTCCTTTCTTTTTCGGTCTAGCCATCAACATCCTTCACCTCTTGTCACACTTTTCGGTTCCTTACAACGTTATCATAATCCCACGTCATATCAAACAGATTCATAACTAGATCCAGACGCACAGAAGCATATCGGACAGATCTATAATCAGAGTCAGATGTACTGAACTATGTCGGACAGATCCGTAGTCAGAGTCAGACGTATAGAAGTAAGTCAGACAGATCCGTGATTGGAGTCAGACGTACAGAGATGTATCAGACAGATTCGTAATCAGAGTCGAACGTACAGAGGCATAATAGACAGAGCCTCATCAAAATCAGAGACGCAGACGTATAACAGACAGAATTATGATTAGAATCAGACCACTTCCACATATTCTAATTTCCTTTGAGTTACCCCATATTTCCCATCTGTCCCTTATATCTACATTTATGAAAATTTGGGTATACTTCCCAGGGGGTCACCCATCCCAGAATTACTCTGGCCCCAGCACGCTTAACCTTGAAACTTTCATGCGGTTTGATGCGTTAATGCTAATATAATTGCGTCGACTGCCCCACACGACCTTTCACGCAATATAAGGCAGATCGGGGTCTTAGTAAATTTTCGAAAAGTTCCCGTAACGGGTCCCACCCCGGTCTAAACCATACAATTATCATATTGCCCTTCTGAATCCTCAATGTCCATGAATTACTCAATATGATCCTTAATTAATTGGGCAAAAAAAAAAAAAGAGAAAATGAGGCCCAAAACAAGAGGCCCAACCGGCCATGGTCCAACAAAAGGCCCAAGCCCATGGCAATTCATCCATGTGAGGAATAAGTAAATAAAAGGCCTCTTAATCATCAAAATCCCCTAGAAGTTTCAAGAAAAAAAAAAGAGAGTTGAGAGCAAGAAAAGGCCAAGGGTTTCGGCCAAGAGAAAAAAAGGGGAGAAAAAAATTTAGTTCATCAATCTTTGGTCCAAAAATCCAAATCTTCTTGTATCTCTACTAATCTCAAGGTGCTCTTCAAGATGATATAATTATTTTGGCAAGAAACTACCTTTTGCGGCAAGTGGAAGTATTGAGAAAAGGTAAGAGTTTTATCATTTTTATACTATGGAAGACATATATATATGTTGTAGTATGTGTAAAGTGTATGAAATTTTGTGTGTTGTGGATGTATGTGTGTGGCCGTGTAGTGTAGGGAGAAGGGAAGATGAACAAATATTATTTAGTATGTTAATTGTGTTGTTGTAGTCTTGTGATGAAAAGGGAAGGTTAATGGTTCTAGTTGGCATAAGAAAATTGTTGTTAAGTGGTGGTCGGAAAGTATGTGATTTTATTATAGTTTATGTAATTATGAGAATGAAGTTGTAAGATGCAAATTGTTGTGGTTGTAAATGAAATTGGAAGATAAGAATATGTTGTGGATGTTTATGTTGAAGATTGGAAGTTTAGGTGGATTATGGTTTTAGTGGAAAGTTTGTATATTTTGTATATCTTGTGAATAGTTTGTAGAAATGATATGAAATGCTTCCAAAGCGTATTGTAATGATCTTGATTAGTAATAAATGTGAAAACAGTGAGATTGGTTTGGAAATGTGAAGTTGGAAATGAGAGTTATTACACTATGTTGGAAAGAGGACTAGTTAGTCTATGTTGTGTTTTGTGGTGATTGTTGTTATTGTTGGTATTGTGGTTGGTTTGGTTGTTGATGTTTGGAGCCGAGTTAAATCTCGGGGATGTTGTATGTATAGGGGAGATGCTGCCCAAATTTTTGTAGAAAAGTATAAGCTAAGATTCAAGTTCTAAAGGCTTGAAATTTCTAATTGGTAAACATGACCATTTGTAGATTTTGGGCGAAACGGGAATTGAACTTGGACGAGCGTAAGGCGCAACTAAGGTATGTAAAGTCTTTCCCTTCATTCTTTGGCATGTTCTAAACATAATAGGCTCGGACGCGAGCCTTAGATACGACCCTGTTCCTAGAAATCCGAGATTGAAATTGGCTCCATTTCATTATATATATATATATATATATATATATATATATATATATATATATATATATATATATATATATATATATCTCAAATGGTTCTATTGGGTTGAAAATTACCTTCCTTTTACTAACACCCAGAAGAAGAAAATCACATAATATGATAGAGTATAGATCTATCCATACACATATCTCAAGAAAAGATTAATAATTGTTACATCCGACATTTTTGCTTATTCAAAACAATTCAAGGTAAATTGACTTGCAATGAATAAGGCCACAATTGGACCTTACTTGGCATGAATGTGTAGGTAATGAATACAATGGTGTGGAATTACGAAAGGTGGCCAAGGGAAAAATTGAAATTTTGGAAATTTGCCTTATGGATTACAATATATAGCCAACAAGTTGGACTTAAAAAAAAAATAAGAAAACAAGGCCCAAAAGGGAAGGCCCAACCGGCCATGCTATGTAAAAAGGGCCCAAGTCCATGATTTAATTAGGTAATATTATATATGGTTATACATATCCATAGAATGTTCAAGAAAGCAAGAAAAAAATCAAGAAAAAAAGAACAAGACCATTTCGGGTGAAGGAGAGAAAAAAAGAAAGAAAAAAAAGAAAAATTTTGGAGCTTAATCCTTGAGTTTAAAATTCAATTCTTGTGGGAATACTACTAAGTGCAAAGTCCTCTACAAGTTGGTACAATTAGTTTGGCAAGAGGACAAGTTTGGTGCCAAGTGAAAACTTAAAGGAGGGGTAAGAATTTTACCATTTCTATGCCATGAAATATATGTATGTATGTTGTAGTATGTGTGAATGAATGAAAAGCATGAAAATTTTGTGTGTTGGAATGAGAGGGGGGTGGCCGAATGTGTGCATGAAGAGTATGTTCATGATGGCTTGAATTCATGTTGTAATTTAGTTGTAGTATGGTGGAAATTGTATTAGAAATGAAAGTGGAATGAATTGTGGAAGTTGGAGAAACATAGGTTGTGGCCGTGTGGTATTGTTATGTGGTGATGGAGTATGAATTTAATCTTGTTAGCATGTTAAGTGTGTTATGGTGAAGTGAATGGAAAAATAACAATCTTTATTATCATGGAAAAAAATGATTATCAAGTTGTTGTAGGAAAACATGCAACTTTGTTATGATTTATGCAAAAATAGAAATGACAGTATCAAGAGGCAAATTATGATTATTGTTGATGAATTTGGAAGATGGAAATGTATAATGAACTTGTATGTTGAAGGTTAGGAAAATTGGATAAGTAGTGGCTTAATGGAAAGTTTGAATGTTTGCATATCTTGTGTATATTGTGTGAAAATGGTATGGATGCCTCCGATGTATGTTGTAATGAATTTGGTGGGTGATGAATATCAAAATAACAAGTTTGGTTTGGAAATGTAAGATTGAAACGAAAGATGTTTCGTTATGTCGAAAGATGGCTAGTGATGCCATAGTATGTGTTTTAATGTCTGTTGATTGTTTATGATGTTGTTTCTGGGTTGTTGTGTTAATGAATTGAGCCGAGCTAAGTCTCGGGGATGTCTTATATACAGAGGGAATGCTGCCGAAATTTCGGTAGGCAAGTATGTGTTAAGTTTGGACTATTGAAAAGTTGAAACTAACAAATGGTAAACTTGACCATTTCTAGATTTTGGACGAAATTGGAATCGACGCCAAGCGAGCGTAAGGCGCTATCGAGGTATGTAAAGCCTTCCCCTTTATTCTTAGGCATGTTCCAGAAGTGATAGGCTCGGCCGCGAGCCTTAAGTACGACTCCGTTCCTCGGAATTCGAGATGGAAATCCGTTCCAATTCCTTCAGCACAATTGAAACCATTTTCTTATAAAATGCCTTCAAAGTGAACTTTTGCACGAAACCTTCCCAAACGGAGTCGGAACACTTCCAAATGATTATGGATGACCTCATAAGGTCTACTATCAGTAATTTACATAAGTCGCCTCGAGTTTGTTCGAGGCGGGCCCACAAGGCCCGATGTCTTCTGTATAACCTTAATTACTTTGGTTCTGTCCGATTTTCTCAGAAAACATCTGGACTATTATTGTGACTATGAAATGACTATTTTTACGCAAATTTTACAAAATGATTTCTGGACATCTGAGAATCTGATCCTGATAATAATCTGTCGTGCCTTCCCAAGTAGGATAGAGGCGCGTATTATGAACACTATCCGAAAACTCTGATTTGACTCGCCATATGGCCTTCCTCAATTTGATTGGGTCTGTATAATGATCTGTATATATGTGGTCTCTCATTAATCAGTTCGTGCATGTGCTATGATTCCTTTCACCGGATCCCGGGCCGGTTTATATCGTGCGGATGGGCCGCCGAGTCCCTTGTCGGGGGCCGGGTCCCATGTATGAATTCCGAAGTATGATGCGTTCGGTTCCGGGGTACTGTGGTACATGTCGTTCCCGGTTACCGTGTATATGTTACGAAGTACGATGTGTCCGGTTTCCCGGCGTGTGATCTGTCCCCGGGATTACCGTGTTATGATATGATGTGTTATGTGACGGAGATGTTTGAAGATATGAAATCTTCTGAAATATGACATGTTGTGGCGCCAAAGGCAGGAGTGGCGACCACGTTCTTGTGCCCTATTATGATTCTGTCTGTCTGATTGGATTATGATTCGGTCTGTTCGTTCGGACTATGATCTTGTCCGATATTCTTCCGTCTGTCTGTCTGAACTACGACTCTGTCCGGTATATCCCTGTTTGTTCGTTGGATTTTGATTTCGTTTGCTATACTTATATGCTTCTGATTCAGACTATGATTGTGTTTGTTATATTTCCGCTTTACCTACTCGGTACATTTTTCGTACTGACCCCCGGTTCTTCGGGGGCTGCGCTACATGCCCGCAGGTACAGACGCACCAGGTGATACACCGCCAGCGTAGGGTTCTGATTCTGCTTTTCTGAAGAGCTCCTTTGATCCGGAGCGTACACTTTTGGTATATATCTTCTGTTTTCCGTATATTTGGTATGTATGGAAATTCTGGGTACGGCGGGGCCCTGTCCCGTCATCTGATTCTGTATGTCTGTTTAGAGGTCTGTGGACATGTTTGTGGGTTAGGGTCTTTTGGTACGGATGTGTGTATATGTTGTGTTTGGGGCGATCCCATTCGCCGCGGCGGCCGGTCCGCATATGTTTATATGTTGTTTTGTTGGCCGGTGTGGCCTTTGTTGGTATTTTCTGTGCGCAGGGTTATTTTGGATAGTCTGTAAAATAAAGGAAACTCTGCCAAAAATGTTTCTGGAATATAGCCTTGACGGCTTCTGCTTTATACTTGAATGCGTTTGATAACCTTTGAGATAGCATTGGATAGATGTGTTTGGGTGCCCAGAACGGGTACTAGTCACGGCCTACGGGGTTGGGTCGTGATAGAAGTGGTATCAGAGCGGTTAGTCCTCGGTATGTCTACAGGCCGTGTCTAGCAGAGTCTTGTTTATCGGTGTGTTGTGCACCACATCTATAAACAAGAGGCTACAGGACATCTAGGATGTTACCCTTCTTTGGATCTTAGATCGTGCGATAAAGCTGTATGGTTAGGATGTTTCCTACGAATTGCTGTATCAACAGCGAGACTCCAAAAGAGCAGAAGTGTCCGTATTTGGGGAAAATGTTTCTGACCCTCTTCCTGCAGGTGATTGTAGATTGACAAGAATGAAGAGGACTGCTTCTGATGATGGGGGTGCTAAGAAGGCCCCTAGGATATCACCAGGACCGAGTAGGCAGATACCCAGCTACTCGATTGAGACAGACCCTTCGGAGGATCCAGAGACAATTCCTCCCGAGTTTCTGATTCCCAGAGCAGAGGATCCCAGAGAAGATAGTTATGATACTGACCCCTCGGAGGACCCAGCGACGATACCTCCAGAGTTTCTTACCCCCAGAGAGGAGGATAGCCCCGATGCTGAGCCACTAGAGCATTCCTCTGGGACGCCGGAGGAGGAGGTCCCCGAGGACATGCCAGCAGCTCCTGTAGTGGAGCATTATGTTAGACAGGCTTCTCCGGAGAGTGTTACGCCCTACTCCAGTCCATTGTCCTGGCCATCAGTGAACCAGGAATTACCGGGCTACCTATACTCCTCTGATTCGGACGCAGGTAATAGCGGGGGCCAGGCGAGTGGGGGCCAGACAGACGACGAGGATGGTGGACACAGTTCCCACGGCAGCTCCCCAGGTTAGACCCGAGATTGATCATTTATGAGTACATAAGTTTCCTAGAATTTCCGATGTGTGTATGATATCTGTAAAATATTATTAGATGACGACGACGGAAAGTTTAAAAGGATTAAAGACCTAGTGGTTAAAAGCAAGGGTGACTGAGATGTCCCCACTATCAGTGTGAATCTAGAAACCCCAGATGAAGGTGAATATTGAAGATTCAGAAAGACAACATGGTAATTGTATGGTATAGCCCGGGGTGGGACCCACTATGAGAATTTTCCGAAAATTTACTAAGATCCCGACCTGCCCTAAATTACGTGACGAGGGTCGTGCGGGGCAGTCGACGAAATTATACTGTCCTTAATAGGTCCAAACGCATGAAAGTTTTGAGGTTAAGCGTGCTAAGGCTAGAGCAATTTTGGGATGGGTGAACCCCTGGGAAGTAATACAAAATTTTTCACAAGTGTAAGTATGATAGATATAAATGGAAAGTTGGGGTAACCTAAGGGAAAAGAAAATGTGTGGAGTAACTAGTGCCCTTACAGGAGTCGCGCAGACCGATGCGGACTAAATGGGCGAAAAGAAGAAGCGCAATACCGCTCGAGGAATTGAGCGAATTTGAATAACGATCGGAGACGTTCGCAAGTAAGACATTAGTAAATGTATGTGTATATGTATGTGTATGATTTTCGTCTGGTGCCCATGTGGATCAAGAGCCGAGTCCCGGCGACTAATGTTGTGATAGACGAAAGGTTTTACTAAACCGAATGCATGAAGCGAAGCGGAGGTAAGGATATGAATGTTGTCGAAAAAAAAATGGATAAACCCTGATTACCTTATAAGTTAGTCTAGTGCGGCGATATCTGGAAAAGAAAATGAATATGGATGGTAGGAAGGATGAAAGATAAGAAGTGTGAATAAGCGGAATCTCTGGAAGAGTCGATAAGCGACACGCAAGACGATTCGTATGACCACTTGGCGAAAAAGTTTACAAATAAAGGGAAAATTTCATAAATCACCGGAGCCTTAATAGGAGTGATCTGATTCTAATTCAGATTCTATCTGTTATACTTCTGCACTCCCGATTCTGATAAGGCTCTGCCTATTACGCCTCTGTATTTCTGGACTCGATTATGTTCCCATCTGATAAATCTTTGTACATCCGATTCTGAATCTGTTTCTGGTTGACATACTTCTGTATGATTAACTCTGATTGCGAATCTGTCTGACACACCTCTGTATGTCTGACTCTGGATATGAATCTGTCTGATACCTCTCTGTACGTCTGATTCCGATCTCAGATTTGTCTGACATACTTCCGTCCATCTGACTTCGACTACGAATCCGTCCGCCATAGTTTAGTACGTCTGCCTCCGATTACGAATCCGTCCGATATGCTTCTACGCGTCCGGTCCTAGTTCTGAATCTGCTGGTATGAAGTGTCTGGTATGAAGGGGGATTACGATAATGTGGTAGGGAACTCAGCAGTGTAACAAGAAATGATATTGACTATGATGTCTGGAAAAGCGTTCGTCTGTTACGAAAAAAATAGTTTATGGTCCGACAATTATGTGGGGTATGAGAAAGTATATTATAAAGGCATTTGAATCAGTGATGTGAAGAATTACCCCATTATGTTGGTAAAGAAGCCATGTCGGAAAGTCAACAAAGGACAATTATAAAAAGAGAACCCGCCCGAAGTAGTATGACGCCCCATAAGGTCAATTTAACATTCGAGGACGAATGTTTTAAAGGGGAGGAGGATGTTACATCCGACATTTTTGCTTATTCAAAAAAATTCAAGGTAAATTGACTTGCAATGAATAAGGCCACAATTGGACCTTACTTGGCATGAATGTGTAGGTAATGAATACAATGGTGTGGAATTACGAAAGGTGGCCAAGGGCAAAATTGAAATTTTGGAAATTTGCCTTATGGATTACAATATGTAGCCAACAAGTTGGACTTAAAAAAAAATAAGAAAACAAGGCCCAAAAGGGAAGGCCCAACCGGCCATGCTATGTAAAAAGGGCCCAAGTCCATGATTTAATTAGGTAATATTATATATGGTTATACATATCCATAGAATGTTCAAGAAAGCAAGAAAAAAATCAAGAAAAAAAGAACAAGACCATTTCGGGTGAAGGAGAGAAAAAAAGAAAGAAAAGAAAGAAAAATTTTGGAGCTTAATCCTTGAGTTTAAAATTCAGTTCTTGTGGGAATACTACTAAGTGAAAAGTCCTCTACAAGTTGGTAAAATTAGTTTGGCAAGAGGACAAGTTTGGTGCCAAGTGAAAACTTGAAGGAGGGGTAAGAATTTTACCATTTCTATGCCATGAAATATATGCATGTATGTTGTAGTATGTGTGAATGAATGAAAAGCATGAAAATTTTGTGTGTTGGAATGAGAGGGGGTTGGCCGAATGTGTGCATGAAGAGTATGTTCATGATGGCTTGAATTCATGTTGTAATTTAGTTGTAGTATAGTGGAAATTGTATTAGAAATGAAAGTGGAATGAATTGTGGAAGTTGGAGAAACATAGGTTGTGGCCGTGTGGTATTGTTATGTGGTGATGGAGTATGAATTTAATCTTGTTAGCATGTTAAGTGTGTTATGGTGAAGTGAATGGAAAAATAACAATCTTTATTGTCATGGAAAAAAATGATTATCAAGTTGTTGTAGGAAAACATGCAACTTTGTTATGATTTATGCAAAAATAGAAATGACAGTATCAAGAGGCAAATTATGATTATTGTTGATGAATTTGGAAGATGGAAATGTATAATGAACTTGTATGTTGAAGGTTAGGAAAATTGGATAAGTAGTGGCTTAATGGAAAGTTTGAATGTTTGCATATCTTGTGTATATTGTGTGAAAATGGTATGGATGCCTCCGATGTATGTTGTAATGAATTTGGTGGGTGATGAATATCAAAATAACAAGTTTGGTTTGGAAATGTAAGATTGAAACGAAAGATGTTTCGTTATGTCGAAAGATGGCTAGTGATGCCATAGTATGTGTTTTAATGTCTGTTGATTGTTTATGATGTTGTTTCTGGGTTGTTGTGTTAATGAATTGAGCCGAGCTAAGTCTCGGGGATGTCTTATATACAGAGGGAATGCTGCCGAAATTTCGGTAGGCAAGTATGTGTTAAGTTTGGACTATTGAAAAGTTGAAACTAACAAATGGTAAACTTGACCATTTCTAGATTTTGGACGAAATTGGAATCGACGCCAAGCGAGCGTAAGGCGCTATCGAGGTATGTAAAGCCTTCCCCTTTATTCTTAGGCATGTTCCAGAAGTGATAGGCTCGGCCGCGAGCCTTAAGTACGACTCCGTTCCTCGGAATTCGAGATGGAAATCCGCTCCAATTCCTTCAGCACAATTGAAACCATTTTCTTATAAAATGCCTTCAAAGTGAACTTTTGCACGAAACCTTCCCAAACGGAGTCGGAACACTTCCAAATGATTATGGATGACCTCATAAGGTCTACTATCAGTAATTTACATATGTCGCCTTGAGTTTGTCCGAGGCGGGCCCACAAGGCCCGATGCCTTCTGTATAAGCTTAATTACTTTGGTTATGTTCGATTTTCTCAGAAAACATCTGGACTATTATTGTGACTATGAAATGACTATTTTTACGCAAATTTTACAAAATGATTTCTGGACATCTGAGAATCTGATCCTGATAATAATCTGTCGTGCCTTCCCAAGTAGGATAGAGGCGCGTATTATGAACACTATTCGAAAACTCTGATTTGACTCGCCATATCGCCTTCCTCAATTTGATTGGGTCTGTATAATGATCTGTATATATGTGGTCTCTCATTAATCAGTTCGTGCATGTGCTATGATTCCTTTCACCAGATCCCGGGCCGATTTATATCGTGCGGATGGGCCGCCGAGTCCCTTGTCGGGGGCCGGGTCCCATGTATGAATTCCGAAGTATGATGCGTTCGGTTCCGGTGTACTGTGGTACATGTCGTTCCCGTTTACCGTGTATATGTTACGAAGTATGATGTGTCCGGTTTCCCGGCGTGTGATCTGTCCCTGGGATTACCGTGGTTATGATATGATGTGTTGTGTGACGGAGATGTTTGAAGATATGAAATCTTCTGAAATATGACATGTTGTGGCGCCAAAGGCAGGAGTGGCGACCACGTTCTTGTGCCCTATTATGATTCTGTCTGTCTGATTGGATTATGATTCGGTCTGTTCGTTCGGACTATGATCCTGTCCGATATCCTTCCGTCTGTCTGTCTGAACTACGACTCTGTCCGGTATATCCCTGTTTGTTCGTTGGATTTTGATTTCGTTTGCTATACTTCTGTGCTTCTGATTCAGACTATGATTGTGTTTGTTATATTTCCGCTTTACCTACTCGGTACATTTTTCGTACTGACCCCCGGTTCTTCGGGGGCTGCGCTACATGCCCGCAGGTACAGACGCACCAGGTGATACACCGCCAGCGTAGGGTTCTGATTCTGCTGTTCTGAAGAGCTCCTTTGATCCGGAGCGTACACTTTTGGTATATATCTTCTGTTTTCCGTATATTTGGTATGTATGGAAATTATGGGTACGGCGGGGCCCTGTCCCGTCATCTGATTCTGTATGTCTGTTTAGAGGTCTGTGGACATGTTTGTGGGTTAGGGTCTTTTGGTATGGATGTGTGTATATGTTGTGTTTGGGGCGATCCCATTCGCCGCGGCGGCCGGTCCGCATATGTTTATATGTTGTTTTGTTGGCCGGTGTGGCCTTTGTTGGTATTATCTGTGCGCAGGGTTATTTTGGATAGTCTGTAAAACAAAGGAAACTCTGCCAAAATTTTTTCTGGAATATAGCCTTGACGGCTTCTGCTTTATACTTGAATGCGTTTGATAACCTATGAGATAGCATTGGATAGATATGTTTGGGTGCCTAGATCGGGTACTAGTCACGGCCTACGGGGTTGGGTCGTGACAATAATATACCTGGGTCTGCACTTGGTGACGCTCCTGGGTCCTGCCGGCCGGTCAAAGCATATACGGGGTTCGAAGGACCGCTGGAACTGGAAGCTCCGCCGCGACCTCTGCCACGACTCACTGGTGCCGGAATATCTCGCCCCATGGGGCGCATGGCTACCGAAGGAGAAGATGAGCCAACAACTGACCCAGTAGGCTGGGCTGAACCTGAACTACCCTTGTACGGGCACTCTCTCACAATATGATCTTGACTGCCACAATGATAGCAGGCGCCCGTAGCGCGATAACACTCCCACGCATGGGGCTTCCCACAATAGGTACGCCGGGGCATAGGTGGCCTAGACTGACCAGAACCCCTACTCGTCTGCGGGCCTGATGCTCTGGAACTCTGGCCGGCCCCAGACGGACCTGCACCATCAAAACGTCTGCCTGCGGACTGTGTACCCCGGCCTGACGGAGGAAGGGATCTACCGGACTGCTGCTGAGGCCATCCGCCTTGGGAATCTCCGGAATACCACGCGAATCTAGCCCTCTTGGGCCGTCTCCTATCATGATCGCTATCCGGCTGGCGTCCTCTGTGCCGGTCCTCCATGCTCTGGGCGTGGGCCTGTATACGGGCAATGTCCATCCCTGTCTGGGCCGCCATCACCGTACAGCTGTCAACTAAATAATCATCCAGCCCTATCACATACCGGTGCATCCGGTCAGTCATATCAGCGACATAAGCGGGCGCATATCTAGCCAGCGAATCAAACTCCAGACTGTACTCCCTGACACTCCTGCCCCTCTGTCTCAACAGCAGGAATCTGTCTATTCTGGCCCGCCTCACCTCCGGAGGTAGAAAATGGGCCAGGAAGGCCTCTGTAAACTCTCCCCATATGGTTGGAGGGGCACCCTCGCCTCTGGACAACATCCAAGACTCGTACCAATTAGCCGCTACATCGTGCATCCGGTATGACGCCAACTCAACCGACTCTGTCTCGGAGGCACTAATCAATCGATGGGTACGCTGCATTTGTCGGATGAACTCCTGAGGGTCTTCTGTGGGCTTTGACCCGGAAAACTCTGGTGGGCGACAAAGCAGAAAATCACGGGCCCTCTGACTATCGCGCCTGTCTACACGATCATCCCCTGCTCCCTGTCTGTAAACCTGCCCTGCTACCAATTGAGTCAATAACTGGACTGCCTCTCGCAGGGTCCCATCATCCGCCCCTGGCTGGGGGGCTAGAGGTACAGGTGCTGGAGCCGCTGGAGCTACTGATGGACCTGTTCCAGCCTCCTCTGGGGGTGGTGTAGCTGACCCCTCTGACTTAAGTACGACACCGGGCATAGTCTGAGCACGAGCCCGTGTCACTCTCCGTGCCTGGCTGGTCTCTCCTACCACCGCCTTGCCCTTCTGGGCAGCCGCTGCCTTCTTCGGAGGCATCACTGAAAAACGTAACAGTTGGTCAGAAAGAAATCATCCTAATAGCACAGCTCTATCGCACGATCTAAGATTCAAAGAAAGGTAACACCCTAAATGTCCTGTAGCCTCCTGTCTATAGATGTGGTGCACAACACACCGATAAACAAGACTCTACTAGACCCGGCCTGTAGACATTCCGAGGACAAACCGCTCTGATACCACTTCTGTCACGACCCAACCCCGTGGGCCGCGACTGGTATCCTAACTGGATACCCGTACGTACTTACCTAACAGGGTTGGCGTACCAAACAGATAATCCATATTAGACATACATTGATTTAGACTGATATAAATACAACGCACGGAAAATATACAAACACATAAACACACTTAGACTTACACATAAGCCGTTGAGGCTATCATAGCGGACAGAATCGCAAACTCGTACATACCTACCTGTACAGTAACAACCCATAACCCACATGCATGTCTACAGGCCTCTAACGGACATAACAGAATCAGATGGCGGGACAGGGCCCCGCCGTACCCCAAGTTACCATATATACAGAATGAGTAAATAATTGAAGATATATACCAAAAGTACAGGCTCCGGGTCAAAGGAGCACTCCAAACAGCAGAATAGAAGTCCTAAACTGGTGGCGTATCGCGCGGTGCGTCTGTACCTGCGGGCATGTAGCGCAGCCCCCGAAGAACAGAGGGTCAGTACGAAAAATGTACCGAGTATGTAAAGCGGAAATGTAACAAATATAATCATAATCCGAACCGTAAGTATAGAAATATAGCGGTCAGAGTCGAACCCGAATCCGAATCCGAATCAGAAATACAAAGTATAAATATGTATATAGTGAGTACAAGGTATAATAGACAGAGTCATAATATGATTCAGAGGTACAGAATATGGCTGACAAGATCATAACACGGATCAGGAGTACAGAGTGTGGCTGACAAAGTCATAATCTGAGTCACAATCCGAATCAGACGTACAGAGGTACAGCAGACAGAATCAGTATCCGAATCGGACTTTCAAAAGTGCAACAGACGGAGTCATAATCCAGATCAGATATACAGATGGGTACCAGACAGAATCATGCATGCAGAATCATGAGCATATACAGATACAGATAGCATATATATATATCAGATCCCGGCCCTCTAAGTGAGGGACGCGGTAACAGATCCCGACCCTCTTAGTACGGGACGCGGTGGACAGACAGATCACATGCCATCCTGGCCGCCATCCCCGTATCATCATATCATATACAGATGTAAACAGAACCCGGCCCGCACACCGAGGGACGCGGTGAACAATGCAGTGGAATGTGCACGAGTAACAGAACCTGGCCCGGGCGCAGTGTAGGAAGCATTGACATCCACGAACAGATTAATGAGAAACCATACGTATACAGATCATTATACAGACTCAATGAAACGGAAGTAGGCCAAACGGTGGGTCAAATCAGAGTAATCGGACAATATTCATAAAATACGCATATATGTCATTTGGGATGGCACGATAGATTGCATTGGAATAAAATGTCCAGAACCGCTCCAGACATCAAAATATATTATAAGACTCATAACTATAGTCATAACACTGGTCCAATAGCGGACAGAATAATATTCAACAGTTACCTGTGAGCTTCAGACAGAAATGAGTCAATTAGAGCCATACAGAAAGTATCAGGATTTGTGGGCCCACCTTGGGCCGAACCGAGGTGGCGTACGTAAATTATGGTTCATAGGTCTTATGGAGTCACCCATGAGAGTTTTAGAGCATTCCGACTTCATTTGTGAGAGTTGCATACATATAGGTCATTTTGTCGACGAAATATTAAGAAACCAATTTTCGTAATTCCAATTTTGTCCCTAGCCTTCCTCGGTATTTCCGCACCAATGTTTTCATAGCCGACACATTCATACTAAGTAAAGTCCAAATATGGCCTTATTCGTTACAAGTCAAAGTTATCTCGAATTTTCCGAATATGCGAAAATGCAGGATATAACACCTACCCGTAACCTGGGAAGGCATACTGCGGGCTGACTGAGAAGGGTGTCCACTATGCTGCTGCTGAGGCTGCATACTCCGAAACTCTCCAGAATACCCAATCGACCTGGCTCTCTTGGGCCGTCTCCCGTCCTGACTCCTTTCGGGCTGGTGCCCCTTATGCCGGTCCTCCATACCCTGGGCATGCGCCTGTATACGGGCAATATCAATCCCGGACTGAGCGGCCATCACCAAACAACTATCGACCAAGTGATCATCTAGCCCCATTATATACCGGTGCATCCTATCAGTCATAGTAGCTACCATAGCAGGCCCATACCTGGCCAATGAGTCAAACTCCAGGCTATACTCCCGAACACTCCTGCCATTCTGTCTCAGTAGTAAAAATCTGACGGCCCTAGACCGCCGTAGCTCCGGAGGCAGGAAATGGCCAAGAAAGGCCTCAGTAAACTCGTCCCATACTGCTGGGGGAGCGCCGTCACCCCTGGACAACTCCCAGGACTCATACCAATTAGCTGCTACATCGTATAACCGATATGAGGCCAACTCAACAGAATCGGTCGCAGAAGCCTTAATCAACCGTAGCGTACGCTGCATCTTTCTAATGAACTCCTGCGGATCTTCCTCGGGCTTCGTCCCGGAGAACTCTGGAGGATTACAAGTCAAAAACTCACGGGCCCTCGAACTCTCATATCTGTTCGCACGATCACCTCCAAATCCGTGCCTCTGAACCTGCCCCGCCACCAATCTGGTCAGCAACTGGACCGCATCCCTCAAGGCCCTATCCTTCGCCCCAGGCTGTGGAGTTGGAGGTTCGGGTGCTGGAACCTCGAGAGCGGGCGGTGGAGCCGCCCCCTGATCTGCAGCTGCTACTGCTCCATACTCCTCTGATGATGATAGCGTGGCAGAGCCTGCTGGCCGAGGCGCAGTATCATGCATAATCTGAGCAAGGGTCCGGGTAACTCTCTGAGCCCGGCTAGTCTCTCCGGCCGTTACTGACTTTCCCTTCTAGGCAGCGGTCGCCTTTCTCGGAGGCATAACTGCAAATATAACAATTCGTTAGGGAGGATCCTTCCTGATAATACCGCTCTATCGCACGATCTAAGATAAGAAAGAAGGGTAGCATCCTAAATGTCCTGTAGCCTCCCGTTTATAGATGTGGTGCACGACACACCGATAAACAGGACTCTACTAGACACGGCCTATAGACATTCCGAGGACAAACCACTCTGATACCACTTTTTTCACGACCCAACCCCGTGGGCCGCGACTAGTGCCCGAGCTGGGCACCCGCACACACTCACCTACCAGATTTGGCATACGGATAGCTAAACCAGATTTGGCCTACACAGGTTTATTCAGATATAAGGCAATTCGCACGAAAACATGTATATACATAAACATATATGTAAGCCGCTAAGGCTGTCATAACATACGGGGCGACACACACGACAAATCACACAGACATACCTGACCGATAATGACCCATAACCCACATACATGTCTACAGGCCTCTGACAGAGATAACAGAATCAGATGACGGGACAGGGCCCTGCCATACCCCTAAACAACCATAAATGCAAAAATATATATAATAAAAAGGTCTGTACCAAAAACACGGGGCCCAGGACAAGGGAGCACTCCAAGACACAGAACAGATATCCTAAGCTGGCGGCGTGTCAAAATGAGCGTCTGTACCTGCGGGCATGTAACGCAGCCCCCGAAGAACAGGGGGTCAGTACGGAATATGTATTGAGTATGTAAAGCAGGGAACATAACAGACAAGGCTGTAATCGGAACCGGAAGTACATAATCATAACAGACAGAACCATAATCAGAATCAGAAGTACTGCGAAGACTCACCTTATTCAAAACATAAAAATACTTACTTTTTTTATATCCTTAATCCTACATGCAGGATCATATGCAGAAACAGACAACAGATATCAGATAACAGATAACAGATAACAGATAACAGATAACAAATAACAAATAACAGATCCCGGCCCTCCGGAGAGGGACGCGATAACAGATCCCGGCCCTCTATTGCGGGACGCGGTGACAGAATCATCATATGCCATTCTGGCCGCCGCCCCATATCATCATACATATACATATAACAGAACCCGGCCCGCAAGGGAGAGGGACGCGGTAAACAATGCAGAGGAGGTCGCACGATAACAGATCCTGGCCCGGGCTCAGTGAAAAGACATATTGAGGCGTCCACGAGCAGATTAATGAGAAACCATATGCATATAAATATCTTTCCAGACTCAATGAAGCCATCCAAACGACAAATCAGTATGAAGGAATCGGACGATAGTCATAATATATATGTGTATACCTCTTTGGGTGACACGATAGATAACATCAAAACAAAGTTTCTACAATCGTTATACATATCACAAAGCATTATAAGGCTCATTGGAATAGTCACAACGTTTATCGTTTGATAACGGAATAATGACCAAAAGTTCCCTTTGGAGGCCGTGCGAAAATAAGTCCAAAAGAGTGATACAAAAAGTTACGGAAATTATGGGCCCACCTCGGGTCAACTCAAGGGGACGTACAGAAATTTACGAACATCAGACTTGATGGAGTTACCTATAAAATTTTTAGAGCATTCCGGTTCCGTTTGTGAAAATTACATATATTCAAGCTACTTTTCAATTAAACATAAGAAACTTAATTCAATTATATTGAATGAATAAGGGTCAAATCTACGCTCGGATTTCTAAGAGTAGAGTAGTCCCCGAGGCTCAAATCCAAACCTAGTACACCTAGGACATGCCAAGAGAAGGAAAGAGATAGCTTTACATACCTTATTCGCCTTAACGCTCGTCCAAACCCAAATCCCGTTTCCTCCAAAATCTACAATAGGTCACATTTACCAAATATTAATTATTAGGCTTTAGGAATTTAATCTCAAACCAATACTTGTCTATAGAATTTTGGGCAGCATCTCCCCTGTACATACAACATCCCCGAGATTTAACTCGGCCCAAATATCAACAACCATACCAACAACAACACCAATAGCATCAACAATCGAATTGAAACACATTCTAGCATGAATAGTATTCTTTTCTATATAGTGCGACAACTTCCAATCAACTTCGCATTTCCAAACCAACATCAATGTTTTCATATTCATTTACCAACCAAAATCATTCCAATTCAATTCAGAAGCATTTCATATCATTCTACAAATTATTTGCAAAATATACAAAAATTCCACCAAAACCATATTTCATCCGAAACCTCCATTCTTCGACATAAATATTCATAACACGTTTACATCTCCCAAATTCATTAACGACAATCATAATTTGCACCTTAACAATTCATTTTCATAATTACATAAATTTTCCATAAATTCACGAATTTTCCTACAACCATTTTACACCAAAGTTTCATACAAATTTTGGCTACCATTCCCTCATTTACTCCACAATGCCACTACAACACAATTAATACACTAAATAAAATAAATTCATCTTCTCTCCAACACCCACCACATTCGGCCACATACAAACACACCCATAACACATCAATTTCACACTTTTTATATATATATATATATATATATATATATATATATATATATATATATATATATATATATATATATATATATATATATATAATTCTTCCAATATAAAAGAGTAAAATTCTTACCTTTTTTCTAATTTTTCCCACTTGCCACAAGAAGCACTTTCTTGCCTCAAAATTTATATCATGTTAGAGAGGATCTTGAGCTTAGTAGTAATTCCAAAAGAGATGGATTTTTGAACCAAAGAATTGAGCTCCAAGATTTTTTATTCTTTTTCCTTTCTTTTTCTTTCACTTGGCCGTATGGCCTTTGGTGTTCTTGCTCTCTTTGTTTTTTGTTTTTTGTTTTCAAGAATAGTCTAGAATGAACAATGGTCCCTTTATTTATTTAATTATCACATGACTTGAATTAAAACATAGGCTTGGGCTCCTCTTAATGGACTATGGCCGGCCACCCTTAACAATTGGGCCTCTTTTTTTTTTTTTTTTTTTTTTTGAGCCCAATTATTTATGGATCATATTTTGAAATTCCCGAAACTAATTTTCGAAATTCCAATTTTTACCCTCGGCCTTCTTCCATATTTCCACATCAATATTTCATGAACATCACACTTGCATTAAATAAAATAAAAACATAGCCTTATCTCTTACAAGTCAAAATTATTTCAAATTTTCCGAATGCGCAAAAATGCGGGTTATAACATTGATATAAGTATATTCCATATGATCGATCTTATTATAGGATTGGACAACGAGATGCGCATGAAGAGTTTTGTATGTGTTAATGTCCGAAGTTCTGTTTGATATATTTCCGTATGGTATTCAAGAGATATTGGTATGACTAATGTCTGGATTTTGATAGCACGTTTGATTATTCCGTTGAGTCTTTGATTTATTTTGATACGTACATATGGTTCCAAAAGCTTTATTTGATTCGATCCATAACGATATTCAAAAGGTACCTAATATGATTGTTGCTTTGATTTTCTAAAAATAGCTTCTGGAACGTTCAAAAAGGTTTCTGTAGTAAAATGTCCCTAACTTTCGTAAAAGATCTCGGATTTGCTTTGAAATGTTCGTAAAAGTTCTGTGGTAAAAATGTTTGTAACTTTCATATACTAACTACGATTGACTTGAAACGTGTTTATGATCCTTCGAACCTCGGGAAGTGTATGTATTTATCGAGTCTGGATTTGTGTGCATATGGTTTCGCACTCCTCTGTTCGTGCAAGTCTCAGTATGTTATTCACTGCGTCCCGGGCCAGGTTCTGTTATCGTGCGCCTTCCTCTGCATTGTTCACCGCGTCCCTCTCCCTTGCGGGCCGGGTTCTGTTATATGTATATATGTATATGATGATATGGGGATGGAGGCCAGGATGGCACATGATGATTCTGTTCACCACGTTCCGCAATAGAGGGCCGAGATCTGTTATCTGCACATATGGTATATGATTCTGACATGCATTGATAATTCTGTTCAACGCGTCCCTCACTAAAGGGCCGGGATCTGTTACATGCATATATGATATATGATTTTGGCATATGATGATTCTGTTCACCGCGTCCCGTACTAGAGGGCCGGGATCTGTTATATGATTCTGTTCACCGCGTCCCTCACGAGAGGGCCGGGATCTGTTATATGCACACATACGATATAAGATTCTAATATACATATTCTGTGTCTGGAAAACAAACATTCTGACACTCTGGATCCGTACTTCTTCTGACATATCACTTCGGCATATATGATTTGTGCTTGGGAAACAATCATTCTGATATTCTGGATCTGTACTTTTTCTGACATATGATATCTGGATACACGATTTGTGATTGGAAAATAAGCGCTTTGGTAATCTGGATAATGTACTCACTCTTGTACTGTTCGTTTCGATTATGGTTCTATTTTCTGTATTTCATGATTTACATGCTCAGTACATATTCCGTACTGACCCCCTTACTTCGGGGACTGCGTTTCATGCTGCGCAGGTACATCCAGATGAGTAGAAGTCAATATAGAAGATGTTTCAGCGGCGTTGGCAAGCTCCACTTGCTCCTGGAGTGCTGCCGAGTCAGAGTATATCTGTTATGATTTCTGATAAATGTTAGAGACTTTGCCAACAGAGTCGTGGATATTAGAAGTCAGTCTGTAAGCGGCTCCATCAGCCGGTGTGTCATTTTGTGTTATGTTATAAAGTCCATGTGGTTACAGATTTTATTTGATTAAAGAAAGATGAAAAGAATATTCTGAAAGCATTTACTATGAATTTCATTTGTATTTGATTTAAAAGTCCAAAGAGATCATGTGTGTAATAAGAGTTTGCGGGTTCGCTCAGCCCTAACTAAGGGTCGGGTGCCTATCGCACCCTGGTAAGGTTAGGGTGTTATAAAGTGGTATCAGAGCAGGTTGTCCTAGGGGTTGTCTGCAAAGTCGTGTCCAGCAGAGTCCTGTTTATGGGTGTGAAGCCGACCACATTTATAAACAGGAGGCTGCAGGGCATCTAGGGATTGTTGACCTTCTTTCTGTCTCAGATCGTGCGATAGAGCCAAGTCGTAGGTAATGAGATTCCTTATATGTAAGCCTTACATACGACGGAAGAAGTTGAGTGATGATATGGAAGGTCATAAAGGTAAGTTGGAACATATTTGTTTTGTTACCTGAAATTAGGAGCCCTGGGTGGCTGGAATATGTTGTACACAAATATATGCCCTGTGAGGCATTGTTGGTATTTGCTGTGTGCAGATTCTGAATAGTAAGAATGGTAAAGAATATTCTGTTAGAATTTTTCAAAATCAGGCTATTTAGTTAGGTACATCGAACAAGAAAGAAGCGTGGAAAGTAAATATTATAAATGGACGATAAGTGGGGTGAGTTGTTTCAGAAAGGTTATGGATTTGGCAGGGCGATGAAGGCGCGATCACTACCATCGGGAATCTAGGAATCTGGGACGAAGGTAGTTATACACGAAAGTGAAAGGTGAATATTGAGGATTGAAAAGGGGTAAAATAGTAATTGTAAAGGAAAGGACGCGTTACGAGGAGGTCTCGAAATCTGTAAGACTTCGACTTGCTCCAGATCATGTAATAAAGGTCATGCGAGGAAGTGGACGCGATTATATCAGCATTAAGGCACCAGATTCCATCGAAGTTTCGAGGTTAAGCGTGCTAAGATGGGAGAAAGTTTGGGATGAGTGACCCCCTGGGAAGTGAACTAAAGGTCCTATAAATTGAGACATAAGAGGCAAATGAGAAGTTAGAGTATCCTAAGGGAAATCAGAGTATACGGGATGGTTGGAGACCATAAGAGATTGCGTAGGACGAGGCAGACTAGATTGGTGAAGAGATAGAAAGTGCATCTCAGCTTTGAAATTAGGATAAGTTTGAATAGCGTTTGAAAATGTTTTGTAGGCGAGATGGTAGAAATTATATATATACCTATATATGAATGTGTATAATATTCTACATGTGATTGTATCAGTGGGCATGTATGCCCCAGCAACCGGTGCTATGGTATATTGAAGGCACCGATCGAATAGAGTAATAAAGCGCGAGTAACAAAGAGAGCAAGAAAGGTGTACAAGCTAAGTTCACAAGGGATAATGGAGAGGATGACAAATCCAAAGGACATTTCGGATGATGACTATTATAACGAAGTAACAACGATTGGTAGTCAGTAATTTTTCGAAGAAAAGAAAGAACGTTGTTCTTATGGTTGGAAAATAAAAGAGGCCGCCGGGTATTAGAAAATAGTTCATGGACCATTAATTATACTGAATATGAGAGTATACGCTATGGAATTATATGAACTATCAACGTGAAGCTATGCCCAATTATAATTGTGAGGGGTCTACGCCGGAGAGCCAACAAGGAATAACGATTGATGAAACGATCGCCAATACAAGGAAATTAAAGACAAGTATACTGGTGTCGAGGGATATAGAAAGAAAAGGAAACAGGTGAAGTACACAAACCTAAGAAGTAGTCATATTATGAGAAAAAGGAGGATGCATCTCCTACGGATACCTTATACTAAGACAGAACAAGTAAAGTACCTAAAGAAATAAGCTGGAAAGAAAGATGTGGCTATGTGTTACACCTCGGAAAATTTTCTGTTGGTACGCAAGCGAATGAACTAGTAAGGAGTACGAGTATACGATAGGTTCATGAGTAAGAAATGATGTTTGATGACCCTAAGGGAAGTTTCAAAGGCATCCGATGTTAGGCGAGAAAGTTGGCTAAGATAAGGCAAAGTATTTGATAAGTATCGGGAAGGAATTACGAGTAACGAGTTAGGAAGGACCTAATGACGTCTTGGAGGAGAGGGATAACGTCCCTTAGATTGGTATTGAAGTGTTGGACAAGTGTTAAGAAGGTTCCATGAGGATTGGAGACCAAACGAAACGACGGATCGAAGTTCGGAATCACTGGGGATTATACGGCCAAACATACTGGCCGTATAATTTATACGGTCCGTATGTTTGGACCGTATAACCAACCCAGCTTGGCCAAACTCTCTGGACCAAACATACGGCCAGGACATACGGTCCGTAGATTTTATACGGACCGTATGTTGGTCCGTATATTTGGTCGGGGCAACTTTTGCTCAATAAATGTAAGGGACTAAGTTGATTTCATTTCATTTCCTTTGACACCCCTTCTCTCTAAAAACATCTCTCTACATTTATTGTACAAGGTTTCAAGGATTATAAGCCATCAACAACATTAAGCAAGTGAATCAAGGGTAAGAACCCATCAAAAATCATCTAAAGTCAAGAAAACCAAATGGAGGAAAACTAGGGTTTTTGCTTAAGTGGAGTATTATCAACTAAGGCTTGTTCCTACAACTTCTAAGGTAATATTCATGATATTTACATGTTGTTTGAGGTAGTTTAAAGTTGAAATACTTGGTCATTAGAAGAGAATATCAAAATGGGTTATGAATGATGAATAGTGGCGTGTTTGAGAAATAGTTTGAATTGAATTACGATTGTTGTTGTGTTGTGATATGAATGCGTTATAAATGACGTTAAGACTATGAAATAGACTTTGTAAATGAACGGACGAAGTTGGGTGTTGTGACCATGAATATGGATGAATGGAAGTGAATTGAGAATGTGGATAATGTAGGTTATTAATGGCTATTGTTATGCTATTGTGAATGTATTGTTGACATTTGGGAATTGAATTATGATATGGAGGAATGTCGTAAAAATAAAGGAGATGCTGTCCGATTTTCTCTAGCTTTAGCCATATATGCTAGTTATCTATTCTACTGATAGTATGACCTTAATGAAGGTAGAAACGTGAGCATCGAAGGAGTACGTGCAAGTGTAGAATAGTTCGACGGAAAAGGTATGTAAGGCTAACCCTTCTTTCATAAGGCATGGTTCTTTGGCCAAAAGTCTAAATCCTCTATAAGTCTACGATTCTTTCAAATGATTGACCTTCTGAGCTAGTAAGCCTATGACATAGATGTAACGATAATGATGACGATAGAAATGATGCTAGAGATGCTTATGAGCTGTCATATGTTCGTGTGCCTATGAAGGGCTATAATATAACCCCGAGCTTATGATGCCGGGTAAGAATATATGTATATGAATATGTATAAAGTATGTATATGATTACGTAACGCGCGCACACCTCTGCAGATGGTACGGATAACCCTGATGCCTTGGTAGGGCAAGGTATGTATGACCTTGAGCCTTGGTTGGCCGAGTATGTATGAAACACCCAACCTTCATGGTCGGGCATGTTATGTATATGTATGTATATATGTGAATATGTTATGTATATGAGATGTAAATGATTATGAGAGTAATTAAGTACGGATGTGGATGTATGTATACGGATACGTAATAGAAACGGAATGCCCCTATGGAAAGCAAGTAAGTGCCATGATGATGATATTGTTGTCTCCCCTCCTATGTTACTGCCCATGTTGTCTATTATGCTTCTATATTGATGTTGATCATGCTTTACATACTCAGTACATTCTTCGTACTGACGTCCTTTTGTTTGTGGTCGCTGCGTCATGCCCGCAGGTGCACAGGGAGACAGACTAGACTCATAGTTGATTATTCAGAGATTGCATAGAAGAGCTCCATCTCATTCGGAGCCATAACTTCTAGGTACTTATTCTTTTGTGTATATAATTATGGGCATAGCGGGGTCCTGTGCCGCTCATGTGATATGTTATACTCTTAGAGGCTCGTAGTCACGTGTATGCGGTTAGTCATGGCTGGCCTTGTCGGCCTATATTTTGTATATCATTTTGTTGGCCTCGTCGGCCCATGTACATTGCTGTGGCATAGATGCCTATTATGATTAAAGATGTTGTCGTCCAATGGGACTAGTATGATTGATGTTTGGAAATGTATGATTAATGATGTGGCTCACCTAGATGCAAGCCTAAGTGTAAGCTAAGGGGTGTCCGGGTGGGCTAGCACCGGGTGCTCGTCGCGGCCCCATAGTCGGGTCGTGAAAAAAGTGCTATCAGAGCAGTTCAGTCCTAAGGTGTGTCTACGAGCCGTGTCTAGTAGAGTCTTGGTTATGGGTGTGTTGCGCGCCACACTTATAAACAAGAAGCTGCAGACATTTTAGGAATGAATGACCTTCTTTCTTCATAAGAATCGTGCGATAGAACTATGATATAAGAAATTCTTGTTCCTTAATAGTGTGTTGTGTATTCAGAGAATGCCTGTAAAGAGAAAGGCTACAGCGGCCCAAAAGGGCAAGACGGTGGCAGAAAAGCGGGCTGAAAGAGCACCGCCACCGGTAGTAGAGGAAAATGAGTCCCAGAGTGCGGCTCAGTCTCAATCCTCCCAGACAGTGCCTATTATTGAGGAGCATGAGGGAGCCTCAGCCCCAGCTCCAGCTCCTCCACCGGATGCTTCTGCCAAGATGTGAAAGAGGCCATTAATTTGTTGACTCAGTTGGTTGAGGCCCAGACTTAGAGGCAAGGTTCAAGGTATGGTGATAGGGCTGTTAGTGCAAGGGCCCATGATTTTATTACTTTAAACCCTCCGGAATTCTTTGGGTCAAAGCCGGAGGAGGATCCTCAGGACTTCATTGATGGTATGTTGAGGACTCTCCGATTGATGCATGCTTCGGACACTGAGTTAGTGGAGCTAGCGTCATATAGATTGAGGGATGTCTCAATCCAGTGGTATACAGTTTGGATGGCTTCGCGGGGATCCAATGCACCTCCACCGGTATGGCAAGAGTTTGTTGATGCTTTCCTCCGTCATTATATGCCTCCAGAGGTTCGGCGAGCTAGGGCCGATAAATTCCTGAATTTGAGGCAAGGTAGTATGAGTGCTCTAGAGTACAGTCTCCGCTTCAACTCCTTGGCTAGGTATGCTTCGGACATGGTAGCGGATATGGGCGATCGGGTGCACCGCTTTGTGAAAGGCCTAGGGCCACACTTGATGGATAAATACTTGACTACGCCCTTCAGGATGGTATGGATATTGCACGCATTCAGGCACATGCTCAGAACTTAGAGGAGAGCCTGCAGCAGCGGAGGAGTGAACGTGAGCAAGATGGGGGACATAGCAAGAGGGATAGATCTTCTGGTCCGAGGAGCGAGTCCAGAGGAGGACACAGGCAGCAGTTTCCCAGCCATTCAGGCTATTCTATGACCAGTCCACCTCCACGGTTTTCAGGCCAGAGTCTTGATAGATCTGCTCGTTCAGGGCCGAGTCCGAGTTATTCAGGACCTCAGTTCAGAGATGATTCGGGCTAGTTAAGGCCACATGTACCACGATGTTCCCAGTGTGGGAAGTTACATTGGGGTCGATGCCGATTGGGTTCTGATGTTTGCTATTCATATGGTCGGCCAGGTCATATTATGCGTGATTGCCCCTCAGTTCATGGTAGAGGTAGGACCCAGCCTTCAGGGTCAGCAGCCGGATCTTCAGCATCTGTACGCCCTATGGGGTCGGGTTCACAGGCGCCAGTTGTCCAGGGTAGAGGCAGAGGGAGAGCTCCCACTTCTAGCGGTCCTCAGCACCGTATTTATGCTTTGGCTGGATGCCAGGATCTTGAGTCTTCTCCTGACGTGGTCACAGGTATATTATCGGTATTCTCTCATGATGTATATGCTTTGATTGATCTAGGCTCCACGTTATCATATGTTACTCCTTATATTGCGGGACAATTTATAGTTGAGCCGGAGTCGATCAAACCTTTCGAGGTGTCTACACCCGTGGGTGAATCGGTAGTAGCTAGCCGAGTATATAGAGATTGTGTAGTTATGATTTGTGATCGTCGTAGCATGATTGATTTGCACGAGCTAGAAATGGTAGATTTTGATGTCATTATGGGCATGGATTGGTTGACTTCTTGTTACGCCAATGTTGATTGCAGAATGAAGATGGTTCGCTTCCAATTTCCGGGAGAACCAGTTCTAGAATGGAAAGGGAATACGACGTCGCCAAAGGGTATGTTTATTTCCTACCTAAAGGTGAGGAAAATGATCACAAAAGGATGCATTTATCACCTAGTGCGAGTTCGAGATGTAGAAGCTGAGTCGCCGACTCTTCAGTCAGTTCCCGTAGTAAATGAATTTCCGGATGTGTTCCCGGAAGAGCTTCCAGGCCTTCCTCCTGAGCGGGAGATTGACTTTGCTATCGATGTGTTACCAGGAACTAAACCTATATCTATTCCTCCCTATAGGATGGCTCCCGCAGAATTGAAGGAGTTGAAGGAGCAATTGAAAGACTTGCTTGATAAAGGCTTCATTAGGCATAGTTCATCCCCGTGGGGGGCACCTGTATTGTTTGTCCGAAAGAAAGATGGCTCCTTGAGAATGTGCATTGATTATAGGCAATTGAATAAAACGATGATTAAGAATAAATATCCTCTCCTGAGGATTGATGATTTATTTGATCAATTGCAAGGCGCCAAATGGTTTTCAAAGATCGATTTGAGGTCCGGGTATCATCAAGTGAGGGTTAGGGAGAAAGATATCCCTAAGACCGCTTTTAGAACGAGATATGGTCATTTTGAATTCCGGGTGATGTCATTTGGGCTAACTAATGCGCCAGCGGTATTTATGGATTAGATGAATAGTGTGTTCAGGCCCTTCTTGGATTTATTTGTGATAGTATTCATCGACGACATCTTGGTGTATTCTAGATCCGAGTCAGAACATGCGGATCATTTGCGTATTGTCCTTGGAGTTCTTCGAACTCGAGAGTTGTTTGCGAAATTTTCTAAATGTGAGTTTTGGTTGAACTCAGTATCATTTCTGGGCCATATTGTTGCAGCTGATGGTATTCGAGTGGATAGTCAAAAGATTGAGGCCGTGAATACTTGGCCAAGGCCCACTACTCCTACAGAGGTTCATCGCTTTCTGGGCTTAGCAGGTTATTACAGGAGATTCGTTGAAGGTTTTTCTTCTATATCTGCACCACTCACAAAGTTGACCCAGAAATCGGCAAAGTTTCAATGGACAGATGCTTGCGAACGTAGTTTCCAAGAGCTAAAGGGTAGATTGACTTCTGCCCAGTCTTGACACTTCCAGAGGGATTGGAGGGGTATGTCGTTGATTGTGATGCTTCAGGTGTTGGGCTAGGCTGTGTATTAATGCAACATGGCAAGGTGATTGCTTATGCTTCAAGGCAATTACGGAACCATGAACGGAATTATCCAACACATGATTTAGAATTTGCTGCGGTGGTCCATGCATTAAAGATATGGAGACATTATTTATATGGTGTCCATGTGGATATTTACACAGATCATAAAAGTCTTCAATATATCTTCAAGCAGAAAGAGTTGAATCTGCGGCAACGACGATGGTTAGAATTGCTAAAAGATTATGATGTTGATATCTTGTATCACCCCAGAAAGGCAAATGTTGTGGCTGATGCTCTTAGCCGCAGGTCTATGGGGAGTTTATGTGATGTGCGACAAGGAAAGAGGGAAATGACTCGTGAACTCCAGCAGTTAGCTAGTCTAGGAGTCCGAGTGATGGATTCCGGTAGCCGGGGAACTACTATTCAGAATTCAGCAGTTTCGTCGCTAGTAGCGGAAGTGAAGGCGCGACAATATGAAGATGCCATGCTAGTGCAGTACAGGGATACCTTTCCTCAGAGAGAGGAGTCATCATTCGACATTTCAGGAGATGGAGTTCTCCGATGTCAAGGCAGGTTATGTGTCCCCGATGTGGCAGGTCTACGCCACCAAATATTGAGAGAAGCTCATTGCTCCCGTTATTCTATCCACCCCGGAGCGACGAAAATGTATCATGATCTTAAGTCTATGTATTGGTGGAATGGGATGAAGAAAGATGTAGCAGAATTCGTAGCCCAATTCCCCAACTGTCAACAAGTGAAAATAGAGCACCAAAAGCCAGGTGGACTGTTGCAAGCTATAGAAATCCCAACTTGGAAGTGGGAAGTGATTAATATGGACTTCATTACAGGGTTACCCCGTTCTCGACGTAAATATGATTCTATATGGGTGATTGTGGATAGACTCACCAAGTCAGCCCATTTCCTACCGATCAGGACGACCTATGTGGCAGAAGACTATGCCAAGCTTTATCTTAAGGATATAGTGAGACTCCATGGTGTTCCAGTATCTATCATCTCTGATAGAGGGACTCAGTTTACGGTTAATTTCTGGACGTCTTTTCAAGAGGGTCTAGGGACCCAAGTGAGCCTTAGCACGACATTTCATCCACAGACTGATGGGCAAGCTGAACGCACCATCCAGACTCTCGAAGATATGTTACGGGCATGTATGATAGATTTTGGAGGAAGTTGGGATGATCATTTGCCACTCAATGAATTTGGTTACAATAATAGTTATCATTCTAGTATTCAAATGGCACCGTATGAGGCTTTATATGGGCGAAAATGTAGATCCCCAATTGGGTGGTTTGAAACCGGAGAAACTAAGTTGATAGGGCCAGACTTGGTCCAGCAAGTAATAGAGAAAGTTAAGCTCATACAAGATCGGTTGCTAGCGGCTCAAAGTCGTCAGAAGTCCTATGCGGATAATCGTCGAAGAGACTTAGAGTTCGAAGTGAAAGATTGGGTATTCTTGAAAGTGTCGCCAATGAAAGGCGTTATGAGATTTGGCAAAAGGCGGAAGCTCAGTCCCCGGTATATCGGACCCTATGAGATTATACGCAAAATAGGCAAAGTGGCCTATAAGCTAGATCAACCTCCAGATTTGGAGTCAGTCCATCCAGTATTTCATGGGTTGTTGTGACAGGGTGGTAGCGCCATATTATAGGGGAAACTCTGGCGAAATTTTTATAGAATTCCCGAACGCTCTAACATTCGAGGAAGAATGTTCTTAAGGGGGGAAGAATGTTACACATCGGAAAATTTTCCGTTGGTACGCAAGCGAATGAACTAGTAAGGAGTACGAGTATACGATAGGTTCATGAGTAAGAAATGATGTTTGATGACCCTAAGTGAAGTTTGAAAGACATCCGATGTTAGGCGAGAAAGTTGGCTAAGATAAGGCAAAGTATTTGATAAGTATCGGGAAGGAATTACGAGTAACAAGTTAGCAAGGACCTAATGACGTCTTGGAGGAGAGGGATAACGTCCCTTAGATTGGTATTGAAGTGTTGGACCAGTGTTAAGAAGGTTCCATGAGGATTGGAGACCAAACGAAACGACGGATCGAAGTTCGGAATCACTAGGGATTATACGACCAAACATACTAGCCGTATAATTTATACAGTCCGTATGTTTGGACCGTATAACCAACCCAGCTTGGCCAAACTCTCTGGACCAAACATACGGTCCGTAGATTTTATACGGACCGTATGTTGGTCCGTATATTTGGTCGGGGCAGCTTTTGCTCAATAAATGTAAGGGACTAAGTTGGTTTCATTTCATTTCCTTTGACACCCCCTCTCTAAAAACATCTCTCTACATTTATTTTACAAGTTTTCAAGGATTATAAGCCATCAACAACATTAAGCAAGTGAATCAAGGGTAAGAACCCATCAAAAATCATCTAAAGTCAAGAAAACCAAATGGAGGAAAACTAGGGTTTTTGCTCGAGTGGAGTATTATCAACTAAGGCTTGTTCCTACAACTTCTAAGGTAAGATTCATGATATTTACATGTTGTTTGAGGTATTTTAAAGTTGAAATGCTTGGTCAATAGATGAGAATATCAAAATGGGTTATGAATGATGAATAGTGGCGTGTTTGAGAAATAGTTTGAAATGAATTACGATTGTTGTTGTGTTGTGATATGAATGCGTTATAAATGACGTTAAGACTATGAAATAGAATTTGTAAATGAACGGACGAAATTGGGTGTTGTGACCATGAATATGGATGAATGGAAGTGAATTGAGAATGTGGATAATGTAGGTTATTAATGGCTATTGTTATGATATTGTGAATGTATTGTTGACGTTTGGGTATTGAATTATGATATGGAGGAATGTCGTATAAATAAAGGAGATGTTGTCTGATTTTCTCTAGCTTTAGCCATATATGCTAGTTATCTATTCTAATGATAGTATGACCTTAATGAAGGTAGAAATGTGAGCATCGAAGGAGTACGTGCAAGTGTAGAATAGTTCGACGGAAAAGGTATGTAAGGCTAACCCTTCTTTCATAAGGCATGGTTCTTTGGCCAAAAGTCTAAATCCTCTATAAGTCTACGATTCCTTCAAATGATTGACCTTCTGAGCTAGTAAGCCTATGACATAGATGTAACGATAATGATGACGATAGAAATGATGCTAGAGATGCTTATGAGCTATCATATGTTCGTGTGCCTATGAAGGGCTATAATATAACCCCGAGCTTATGATGCCGGGTAAGAATATATGTATATGAATATGTATAAAGTATGTATATGATTACGTAACGCGCGCACACCTCTGCAGATGGTACGGATAACCCTGATGCCTTGGTACGGCCAGGTATGTATGACCTTGAGCCTTGGTTGGCCAAGTATGTATGAAACACCCAACCTTCATGGTCGGGCATGTTATGTATATGTATGTATATATGTGAATATGTTATGTATATGAGATGTAAATGATTATGAGAGTAATTAAGTACAGATGTGGATGTATGTATACGGATACGCAATAGAAATGGAATGCCCCTATGGAAAGCAAGTAAGTGCCATGATGATGATATTGTTGTCTCCCTTCCTATGTTACTGCCTATGTTGTCTATTATGCTTCTATATTGATGTTGATCATGCTTTACATACTCAGTACATTCTTCGTACTGACGTCCTTTTGTTTGTGGACGCTGCGTCATGCCCGCAGGTGCACAGGGAGACAGACTGGACTCATAGTTGCTTATTCAGAGATTGCATAGAAGAGCTCCATCTCATTCAGAGCCATAGCTTTTGGGTACTTATTCTTTTATGTATATAATTATGGGCATAGCGGGGTCCTGTCCCGCTCATGTGATATGTTATACTCTTAGAGGCTCGTAGTCACGTGTATGTGGTTAGTCATGTCTGGCCTTGTCGACCTATATTTTGTATATCATTTTGTTGGCCTCGTCGGCCCATGTACATTGCTATGGCATAAATGCCTATGATGATTAAAGATGTTGTCGTCCAATGGGACTAGTATGATTGATGTTTGGAAATGTATGATTAATGATGTGGCTCACCTAGATGCAAGCCTAAGTGTAAGCTAAGGGGTGTCCGGGTGGGCTAGCACTGGGTGCTCGTCGCGGCCCCCTAGTCGGGTTGTGACACTATGAGTTGCGAGTTCACCACGTGATAATATGGCGATAAAGTAAGGATATCACCAATAACAAGTAAAGATATGATTATGATTGTCGTTGAAATCAATTCTGAGTACAACACAAGAATAAAAGACTATGACGCACAAGGGGTCTTAGTTGTACATGAGACTTAGATCCTTGATAAGACAGATGGCGGCTTAAGGGAAATGCAATTACGGTTACCGTAAGTCAATTACGGGAAAGAGAGAAATAACGGAGATGGAAAGAAAAGGGGAAGATGACGCTACCAGTGAATGCTGATTATTGAAGAATGGGATAAATGGTACTACACGGAGGGTACAGACGGTTTGACATACTAGTATTCTAAGTATCCCCATGGGACAGAGTTGTTAATTGGAGCAGAGGTAAACATTGACCCATAATTAACAATTGAGTTAAGTAAAATACATCCTTTGTTTGGATTGCAACATTGGCTGTACTATTGAATTACGTTACTGCAAGATGAGTATGTTAAGACTTCGCACATAAAGTACTGTAACTATAAATTATGGGAAATGGCATGAATATGATATAGTTTGAAAAGGGAATTGAGTTACATGAATTCAAGATCGGAGATGACGTAATGGATTTATGAGTGTTATAAGTAAGACTTTAAAAGGGGGGAAGCAAGTAAGGAAAGTATAAGTGTAGAGATTGGAACGACAAATCCTAAGATGTGACAATTATAGACCCTAAAACAAAAAGTGAGAGTTATACGGAAATGATATAGTTGTTATCGTTATCCATTTCAGTACGGACATTGAGTGAATCGATGGAAGAAACGTATTGGGCTTAAAATTGAAAAGTAAGGATTGAAGACCGAAGTGTGGATTTGTTTTGGAAGGCACCGTAAGGTAAGACTCATAAGGAGAAAGCGAGTGAATAGGATGCAAATATTCAAACGCACTCAGACATGAAAAATAGATGTAATTTGAAGTGAGTATTTTTGTAGAAGCGAATTCAATAAGATATAAGGGTCAGTCAGCAAAAGAATAGAGTGATTGCAGGGTATCTTTCAAGATTGGACTGAAAATAATTCATCAGGAAGAAAAGGAATTGAACGATGTTCCAGTGAAGGGGACAAACATTAACAAGATTTTGGAATAACTACGATGCTTACTATGGAATGACCACCCAGTAAAGGGAGACTACAAAACAGCAAGAGCAGAACAACTAAATGACCAGGTTGTAGGAAAAAGATGATGCAATAATGCATCAATTACGATAGTATTAGAAGAAGGATGATCCGATAATGGATGTACCCGAGAATGGGATTATGGACAGAGTACGAGCTTAGTTTAAACATTCGAGGACGAATGTTCCAAAGGGGGGAAGGATGTTATACCCCGCATTTTCAGAGCCTGAGCGTGACACGTGCTTCCTCAAACATTGACAATCACGTTGTTACTACATAATTTAAACTCACGTTGATAGTATTATATTTCGTATTTTTTTGTACGTCGGATTATTTGTAAGCGGGGGTGGGGCCCACACATCGAGATTTTTTTGGAACACGTGACAAGTTATATGAATCACATATGTGAAGTTAAACACAACTCAAGAAGGACCCTTGAGCCAAATCAAAGTGGAAGTCCTCCAAACAAATATTTTTAAGTAACGTTTTCGGGTGATCTGACTTCGAGGGGCAAACACGGTATTATAAGTTTGGAATTTGGAAAAATACCAAGAAATAGAAGTTGTATATAATTGAATTATCTTTCCAACCATAGGTCGTGGGTCCATAGGAGACATCGGGATAAGGAGATATGGACGTTGTAAGGAAGGAAGGTCAGTGGGCTAGGCCCAATCCGGACCCAACCGGGTTAGGCCAATGACCCATGTTTATTTAAGTGATATATCAGCCTTTTCTCCTCATTTTTCAGAACAAAACACCCAGAAAATTCTGGAGAAAAAGAGAGAAGAGAGCTTAGAGAGAAAAGATCAATTTTGACCAAAATCTGAGCCCCGAATCCCGAAGCCCGTGAAGAGAAAAGTGTTCTATGTTGCATTGCCTCCAATTTGAGCTAAAAATCAACCAAAAAGAATGGGGTAGACGTGGTGGCTGCACACTTGAGGTAAGATTAAGGTTCCTTTTCATTGCTAATAAGTTTATTTAGAGTTCTACCGAACTAGAACGGAGAAAATAGTGTGATAAATTCGTTTGTTGGCGTTGTGAATTATGGAATGAGATTTGAAGAGAATTTTGAATGAAAATAAATGTATTCAACTTGTAGAATGTGGAGGATGTCGTTATTGATGTTGTTAGTATTAATTTCTGTCACGGCCCGACTAGGGGCCGTGACGAGTACCCGATACTTGTACCGAGCACCCCTTATCTATCATATTACCTTTACCTCATGGCAAGCCGTGTAAACAGAGCCATATTTTTTTTTCCTTTCTGAACACTAACATTAGCAGCGTCACCATAAACATAAGTAGTAAGCTTTCCGCTATCGCGTTATACCGGGACGCGAACAATTCAAAATACAACACATCTAACTGTACATAGCTGACTGTGCATATCTGTCTACGAGCCTCTAGACATAGTACACTTATATATAGAAAGGGCCGAGTATTGTCGTGCCCGAATGAGGCTCCGAAACAACTGGAGCGCTGTCAAGTGTGGCTGGTAGAGCTTCTAAGGATCACGTCCACCTGTCTGCTGACCTGCGCGGCATGAAACGCAGCGTCCACAAGAAGGGACGTCAGTACGAATAGTGTACCGAGTATGTAAGGCATAAAAGATAATATAAACAGTAACAAAGAGTACGATTAACAATATCATGGAGTCATAGGACATATAACGGGGCAGGAAAGTGACTTGTACGTGGGAAGGCCTCTGTTTCAGGCCGACTATCATGTAGTCTTGTCCTTTTCTCTTTGAGACATTTCTTTCTCGTAGACACAGAAAATAGGATTTATATCGTGTCATATTTTATCATATTATGTGCTGCTCTATCATAGTGTGTCGTATCACGTCATGTCGTAGCATCTCATATCATAGTATATCTTGGCATAGCGTATCATGTCTTAGCATTGCCCCTTTTTCAGAACACGGTGTTCCTTATTCTCGTATACAGAAAACAGTACAATTCGGTAAACGGTATCTTTACTCACATTTACAGACGCCGAATACATCGGCTCTCCCAACCCCCCCTCTCCAACGGTGTCCCAACACATCATATCATATATATCATACATCATATATATACAGACGCCGCGTACGACTCTCCCATATCCCGCGTCCGGGCATCCCGCGTCCAGGATGAAATCCAGCTGAATCAGGTGGTGATATAACAGTGGCCCTTCCCCTTTCCCCATACATATACGTGTACATTTACTTCTCTATTACACATATACATGTCTTATATACAAATACTTGTCCTATATACATATACATGTCTATACACATATCCCTGTATCATATAACCAGCATGCACGGGAGTCTAAAGAAAGTTACGTCTATCGGAGTGACATAAAGTCGGTAACCTCCGATTACATTATATAATACTCGTGATCGCTTTGTCTCACCTTGAAGGAACGAGTATTTTAAGGTGAGACTATCAACGAAGAATAATATTAAAGTAAACGTAGAATGAAATCGTGGGCATCATAGATGACAGTTCATAGACTTTGAAACCTTTAGAAAATAAAGTCATAGCTAGGAAATATAAATAGGATTCAAAAATTAGTTTATCATTTTCATGTTTACATAAGATACTTAGCTTAGTCATCTTAGTCATAGAGTCGTTCCGGTAGTACGTATCATAGGCATATCCTCTTATGTAACATCATTGTTATCATTATCGTCATGGAAGTGCCCTCGTTAGAGGAGTCATAGTACTTATCATTTGGTAACGAAATCGGGATCAAAGGTTCCCTTTGGATTCACTTCAAGTACGTCAAGCAAGACTGTAAGGAAAATCTGAGAGTAACGGGCCCACCTCGGGCCGGATGGGGTGGCGTATATGATTTACATATGTTACGTGTCATGTCATTACTTGTGAGGGTACTAGGGTAATCGGGTCCCACTTATGCAAGTTCTAAGGGTTTAAGAGGTCTTTCCATCATTTGCACACTTCCTAGTTCAATTCTATTGAACAAAAAGTGGAAAACTTTAGGTGAGGATTCCGGGGACTAGGGTTGTCCCCGAGGCTCGTACCCGACTTATTACATCTAAGACATGCCATAGAAAGAAGGGTGAAGCCTTACATACCTCTTTCCGCTCCTTTTGCTACTCCAAATTCACGTTGCAATCTCGTGAAAATCTGCAATTTGGTCATGTTTACCAAAACTCTTATTAGGATACTTAGAGTTAGAATCTTAAGGAAACACTTGGCTACCGAAATTTCGGCAGCATTTCCTCTGTAAATATACCATCCTCGACATTCAACATAGCCAAATCCTCATCAACCACAATCCGGGAATTCAAACCCGGCCAAACTATTAACATAATTCAACAACTACACTAGCGATTCACATATTTCATTCAATACACATGATCTCAATTTACCACTTTCTTCAAAACCTTCCGACTTCAATGAACACAATAACAACCTTATAGTATACATTCCAACGACATCATACCAATATCACTACATGCTATCCATGCAAGAACATTATTTTTTTTCAATTCACACAACCTCCCAATTACCAAGACTTCATCAAACTTATCAAGTCTCTAGTTGCGATATAAAATCTACAACACAACAACTAAGATATTAATTACAACTTGCTCATTATTCCTCAACAATTCAACACACATACATGGTTACATATGCCATATACACGGCCACATATGCCATGCACACACACACGGCTCCAACACGCATACACCACTACAATCTCTCCAAACTCACTTAGCTTCCATTATCAATATAGTATTCACAACAACAACAACCAAACACTAGACAAAATAATTGAAATATGATGCCTACACATATACATATATGCACGGCCATATACTATATTTCTCTCCTTCGTGAATTTCATCTATTTTAGCATACTACAACATATATAAACCATGTATAACACATAAAACAAGATTAGAATTCACCTTTCTTCTTCAACTTCTCACTTGACTACAACTTGGTGACTTGAATGATTATGAATCTTTCTTGCTCCAACAACAACTCCACCTTGTTAAGCACCCTCTACTTGGTAGAAAATGATTTTTGAAAGAATTTTTATCAATTTTCCTTGGAAATTTTTCTATGGCCGAAGGCCTTGAGGGTTTTTCTCCTCCTTTCTTTTGTTCTTCTTTTCTTGAAAATTCTAGAGGTTATGTGATAAGGATGACTTAGTCATCTTATTTATTGACCAAATTTTGTTCAATGTGGGCTTGGACCCTATGCATGGCCGGTTGGGCCTTCCATTTCCTTAAAAAAAAAATATGTCAAGCCCACTTTATATTCTTAGCTAGTTCTTGTAATTTATGGAAACAATTTTTCCAACTTCCAAATTTGCCCTTCGTCGTTCTCCATATTTCCACTTCTAGACTTTTCATAAGCAACTCATGTGCCAAACAAAATAAAATATTGCCTTGCTTGTTGTTTTCCCGCGATTGTCTTGAATTATCCGATTGCATAAAATGCGGGATATAACAATTTCGACTCCCTTACGGAAATAAAATTATTAAATAGTTATATCGCAAATTTGGTTGGTTGAGGAATTTAGAAAATAATGTGTGGGCTGTTTTATGGCATACGTTGGTATTGGAAATATTATGATTAATGTTGGTATTGTTGTTGTTGTTGTTGGTTGCTGAATTGAGAATTCGGGCTAGGCATATAAACAAGGGAGATGCTGCCCGATTTTCGACAGAATATAAAATAGTATGATTTGAAATATGGTACAAATGTGCGATGAAAAGGCTAAAATTAGCATAAATTCCTTTTAAATGTAGACTTACAAGCTTGGACGAATAAGCGTAGCTTATAAGCGGTCGAACAGGTATGTAAGGCTTACCCTTTATTTCTTTTGGCATGTCCTAGAGCCAAATAAGGTATGCTATGTACTCTGGGGATTACTCTATTCTTTGATTCTGAGTTTGTTACGATTCTTATTCACTTCTTGATATGAGTATATTCCATATGATCGATCTTATTATAGGATTGGACAACGAGATGAGCATGAAGAGTTTTGTTCCTAAAAGAGTTCTGTATGTGTTAATGTCCGAAGTTCTATTTGATATATTTCCGTATGGTATTTGAGAGATATTGGTATGACTAATGTCTGGATTTTGATAGCACGTTTGATTATTCCATTGAGTCTTTGATTTATTTTGATACGTACATATGGTTCCAAAAGCTTTATTTGATTCGATCCATAACGATATTCAAAATGTACCTAATATGATTGTTGCTTTGATTTTCTAAAAATAGCTTCTGGAACGTTCAAAAAGGTTTCTGTAGTAAAATGTCCCTAACTTTCGTAAAAGATCTCGGATTTGCTTTGAAATGTTCGTAAAAGTTCTGTGGTAAAAATGTCTGTAACTTTCATATACTAACTCCGATTGACTTGAAACGTGTTTATGATCCTTCGAACCTCGGTAAGTGTATGTATCTATCGAGTCTGGATTTGTGTGCATATGGTTTCGCACTCCTCTGTTTGTGCAAGTCTCAGTATGTTATTCACTGCGTCCCGGGCCAGGTTCTGTTATCGTGCGCCTTCCTCTGCATTGTTCACCGCGTCCCTCTCCCTTGCGGGCCGGGTTCTGTTATATGTATATCTGTATATGATGATATGGGGATGGCGGCCAGGATGGCACATGATGATTCTGTTCACCGCATTCCGCAATAGAGGGCCGGGATCTGTTATCTGCACATATGGTATATGATTCTGACATGCATTGATAATTCTGTTCACCGCGTCCCTCACTAAAGGGTCGGGATCTGTTACATGCATATATGATATATGATTTTGGCATATGATGATTCTGTTCACCGCGTCCCTTACCAGAGGGCCGGGATCTGTTATATGATTCTGTTCACCGCGTCCCTCACGAGAGGGCCGAGATCTGTTATATGCACACATACGATATAAGATTCTGATATACATATTCTGTGTCTGGAAAACAAACATTCTGACACTCTGGATCCGTACTTCTTCTGACATATCACTTCCGCATATATGATTTGTGCTTGGGAAACAATCATTCTGATATTCTGGATCTGTACTTTTTCTGACATATGACTTCTGCATACACGATTTGTGATTGGAAAATAAGCGCTTTGGTAATCTGGATAATGTACTCACTCTTGTACTGTTCGTTTCGATTATGGTTCTGTTTTCTGTATTTCATGGTTTACATGCTCTGTACATATTCCGTACTGACCCCTTACTTTGGGGGCTGCGTTTCATACCGCGCAGGTACACCCAGATGAGTAGAAGTCAATATAGTAGATGTTCCAGCGGCGTTGGGAAGCTCCACTTGTTCCTGGAGTGCTGCCGTGTCAGAGTATATGTGTTATGATTTCTGATAAATGTTAGAGACTTTGCAGACAGAGTCGTGGGTATTGGAAGTCAGTCTGTAAGCGGCTCCATCAGCTGGTGTGTCATTTTGTGTTATGTTATAAAGTCCATGTGGTTACAGATTTTATTTGATTAAAGAAAGATGAAAAGAATATTCTGAAAGCATTTACTATGAATTTCATTTGTATTTGATTTAAAAGTCCAAAGAGATCATGTGTGTAATAAGTGTCTGCGGGTTCGCTTGGCCCTAACTAAGGGTCGGGTGCCCATCGCATCCTGGTAAGGTTAGGGTGTGACATTGCTGCTTTCAAGACCATTCGGTGAGCCCACATTATTTTTCGTGGGGCACCAATCTATCTTTACTTTTCGTATTTTAGTTTCAGACTGCGTCCCAATGAGTTAGACATTTATTTATTATCTTAGAAGCTCCATAGATAGTTGTCAGATTGTGGGTAGTGTGTTGGAGCCTCATATGACTTGTTGAGGCATTTTGCCACGGTTATTAACTGAGTATTTGATTTGACTTCCGCTTAATTATCTCTAAGAATGGTTATGCTTTTATTCAAATATAAATGACTTGTTTCATATTTGTTATGATAGTTGTTTAACAGAAAAGACTAGGTTTTTGTTGATTACAATAAGGTACTTCTGGTGTTGTTCATAGCATCGGATGCCTGTTACGTCCGGGGTCGAGTTTGGGGCGTGACAAGCTTGGTATCAGAGCTTTGATTTAAATGTGTCATAGGAGTTGTCTGTGTCTGTGGAGTTGTGTCTAGTGGAGTCTTCCTTGAGCAACCTGATCACCTGCATAATCGAAAGACTACCAGGGCATTTATAAATGTTTCTCATTCTTCTTTATTCTAGATTGTGCTATAAAACTTGAACTTTCATTAGGATCATTCTGACGTGTTTGTTAATTCATGCCTCGCAGAAATGGCTTTAACTCATGCCGAGTTGCTAACCAAGGGAGTAATGATGCTTCTGATTCATCATCTGGCGGACGAGCCGCTTGGATCACTAACCGCACCACTGCTGAGACTACTGTTGGGGTTGAAAACAACAATTGGAAACCAAGCACCACTGCCAGCACCACCTGCCCCTGTTGCAGGCGTAGCTGATATTGGGTGGATGTAGAATGTGATCCAGATGCTTACCACCCTTGTCGCAGCCCAACAACAATGTGGGGGTGCGGATCCGACACTTGGTGGTGGAGGAAGACTTAAGCACTTTTTGGGGATGAAACCGCCTAAGTTCTTTGGTTTACAGGAAGACGATGATCCTCAATACTTTATGGATGAGACCTTCAAGGCTCTGCGGGCAATTAGTGCCCATGATTCCGAAGCCGTAAAGTTCGCGGCCTATCAGCTGAAATATGTTGTGGGAGGCAGAGCGGGGTAGTAATGCTTTGGCTCCTACTTGGGTTGATTTCTTGGAAGCATTTATAGAGAGATTCTTGTCTGGCGAAGAGTGTTTTGCTATGGCTACTAAGTTTGAGAAGCTTGAACAGGGTATTATAGCTGTTCGTGAGTATAGTTTGAAGTTTACTCGTCTGGCAAGGTATGCAATATTTATGATTCCGACTGAAAAGTACAAGTTGAGCCGATTTGTGTGTGGTTTACTACCACGTATTAAGTCTACATGTGCTGCTGCGGCTATGTCCCCTACTTGTACATTTTTATTCTTAGTTGGGTTCGCTGAACAACAAGAGAACTGGAAGGGCGAAGAGAGGTTAGAGAGGGAACAAAATAAGAAGACCCAATCTGTGGGTGGTTTTAGTTGTTCGTATAATGGAGGGAAAAGAAAAGGGTATTCTACACTTGCTCAGTATGGCGCTTATTCAAGTGCTAGTGTTCTGTCTGGTAGAAAGGGTCAGAGAAATAATAATCAGAGTAGATTCTCGGAGGGTAATAGCTGACATTCATCTGGTTGGGAGGATCGTATTTGTCACCATTGTGGAAGTCATATCAAGAAGGATTGTAGGAAGTGGCTTTGTGAAATGGCTAACTCTTCTAGCCAGAGAAATAATTCATCTGCTCCTGCTACTACTAAAAATCTGCCTGCTGGTAATGCTAATAACACCCCTAATGCTCGTGGTAGCGGGAATGGTAAAGCGGTTGCTAACACCGCCAATGGGGGACAAGCCCGACTTTATGGTTTTACCCGTGGAGAGGCAGCTGAAGCCTCAGATGCTGTTGTTACAACTATTCTCATCGTTTGCTCTTTTGACGCGTATTCATTGATTGACCGGGTTCAAATATCTCTTATGTAACACCATATTTTTCTCTTGATTTTGGGGTGGAGCCTGAACTATTGTTAGAACCCTTTTTTGTGGATACCCCTACTGGTGTTCCCTTTATTGCTTCTAGATTTTATAGAAACTGTATAGTTGTAATTAAAGGCCGCGAGACTATAGCCGACTTGTTTGAATTAGAGATGGTTGATTTTGATGTGATCATGTGGATGGACTGGCTGTCTGAGTGTTATGCAAATGTAGATTGCCGACATAAATTAGTTCGTTTTGAATTCCCTAATGAACCAGTTATTGTGTGGAAAGGTGAAATTTCCAAGCCTCAATGTAGGTTTATTTCTTATCTTAAGGCTTGTAAAATGATCTCGAAGGGATGTATTTATCATCTGGTTGCTATCAACGACACTCAAGTTGTAGTACCCCAATTCGCGTCTGTCCATGTAGTTAATGAATATGCCGAAGTGTTTCCAGAAGATCTTCCGGGTATTCCACCTGATAGAGTTATTGATTTTGGGATCGATGTTATTCCTGATACTCAACCTATCTCTATTCCACCGTATCTTATGGCTCAGGCAAGAGCTACGAGAATTGAAAGACCAATTGAAGGACTTGTTGGATAAAGGCTTTATTCGACCAAGTACCTCTCCTTTGGGTGCTCCAGTCCTATGTATCAAAAAGAAGGATGGATCTATTAGAATGCGTGTTGATTTTCGTTAGCTTAATAAGGTGAATATTAAGAATAAGTATCCTTTGCCTAGGATAGATGATCTGTTTGACCAACTTCAGGGTACTAAATTCTTTTCAAAGATTGAGTTGAGGTCTAGGTATCATCAGCTGAAAATAAAGGAGCAGGATATTCCGAAAATAACTTTTCGTACTCATTAGGAACACTTTGAATTTCTGGTGATGTCTTTTGGTCTGACTAGTGCACCTGCTGCATTTATAGATCTGATGAATCGCGTGTTCAAACCTTTTCTTAATCGTTTCATTATTATCTTTATTGATGATATTCTGGTGTATTCGAAGAGCCGTGAGGAACATGCAGATCACTTGAGAATAACCTTAACAATGCTTAAGGAGAATAAGCTTTATGCAAAATTTTCTAAGTATGAGTTTTGGCTTAACTCTATGGCTTTCTTGGGCCACGTTGTATCTAGTGAAAGTATTAAGGTTGACCATCATAAAATTTCGGCAGTCAAAGACTGGCTGAGACCCACGAGTGCGACGGATATTCGTAGCTTTTTGGGTTTGGCAAGTTACTACCGAAAGTTTGTGGAAGGTTTCTCATCGATAGCCTCACCATTGACGAAACTCATAAGACTGCTAAGTTTCAATGGTCTGAATCTTGTGAAAAGAGCTTTCAAGAGCTTAAGGCGAGATTGGCTCCGACTCCTATTTTGACTTTACCTTCAGGGTCTGGTGGCTATGTAGTTTATTGTGATGCTTCTAGGAGTTTAGGTTGTGTGTTGATGCAGAATGGTAAGGTGATCACTTATGCTTCACGACAGTAGAAGAAGCATGAGAAGAATTATCCAACTCATGATTTGGAATTGGCTGCTGTGGTTTTTGCTTTAAAGATTTGGCATAATTACTTGTATGGTGAGCATCATGATGTCTTCACTGATCACAAGATCTTGCAATACATCTTCAAGCAGCGAGAGTTGAATCTCAGACAGAGAAGGTAGTTAGAGTTGTTGAAAGATTATGACTTGAACATCTTGTATCACCCCGGTAAAGCGAATGTTGTTGCGGATGCTTTGATCCAAAAATCTATGGGCACATTAGCATATTTGCGTGCTCAGGATATGCCGATGGGCAAGAAAATTTGAAGACTTGCTAGTCTTAGGGTCCGACTCGATGAAACTGAAAACAGGGAGTTAGTGGGAATTACGCAAGCGCGATCCGATATTGTGGAGAGAATTAAATCCAAGCAATATGAAGATGGACTTCTAGTGAAGCTGCGAGATGGAGTGTAGAAAGGTGAGTACACTTCATTCACCGTTGGTACAGATGACGATGTTCTATGATTGTAAGGGCACTTATGTGTCCCTGATGTTAATGGCTTCCGACAAGAATTGATGGTGGAAGCGCATAGTTCTAAGTATTCTGGGCATCCGAGATCCACCAAGATGTATAAGGATTTGAAACAACACTATTGGTGGAAGAGCATGAAGGTAGATATCTCTAACTTTGTCGCTAAATGTTTGAACTGTCAGTAGGTGAAGGCCGAACACCAAAGGCTTTGTGGATTGGCTCAAAACATTGAGATTCCCCAATGGAAGTGGGAGGTGATTAATATGGACTTTGTCGTGGGTTTACCCCGCATAAAGACCAAGTTCGATTCTATTTGGGTGATCGTGGATAGACTCACCAAGTCTTCTCATTTCCTTCCTGTGAAGACAACAGATACTGCGACATAATATGCCAACTTATATTTGAAAGAGATCGTCAGATTACATGGGATTCTGACATCTATCATATCTGACAGAGGTACTCAATTCACTGCTCATCTTTGGAGGTCGTTCCAAGAAGGTTTGGGGACTCAAGTGAACTTGAGCCCTGCCTTTCATCCTCAGACGGACGGGCAGGTAGAGAAAACCATACAAACTCTAGAAGACATGTTGCGAGCTTGTGCAATTGATTTTAGAGGTAATTGGGATTAACATCTACCTCTTGTGGAATTCGCGTACAACAATAGTTATCAAGCAAGTATCCAGATGGCCTCATATGAAGCACTTTATGGGAGGCATTGTAGATCTCCAATTGTGTGGTTTGAACCTACTGAAGTAGAACTATTAGGTCCCCACTCAGTTCATGAAGCAATAGAGAAGGTGAACCTCGTTGTGCAACGACTCAAGACAGCTCAGAGTATACAGAAGTGTTATACAGACATGAGGCATTGTGAGCTAGAGTTTTCGGTTGGTGACAAGGTATTCTTGAAAGTATCACCGATGAAGGGAGTAATGCGGTTTTGGTAGAAAGGGCAAGCTTAGTCCTCATTTCATTAGCCCTTATGAGATTGTTAGGAGAATTGGGAAGGTGGCTTATGAGTTGAAGTTACCCTCTGAGATGGCCATGGTGCATCCTGTGTTTCACATTTTGATGTTGAGGTTGTATAAACTTAATCCTTCTCATGTCTTGACTCATGAAGAGATTGAAATCAACGAAGGATTTTCTTTTGAAGAAGAACTGATGCAGTTCTTGGATCGACAAGTTAGGAGGTTTAGAATAAAAGATGTAGCTTCAGTTAAAGTCCTGTGGTGAAATTATAATACCGAAGAAGTGACTTGGAATGCGGAGGAGGACATGAAGAAATATACTCTCACTTGTTCCCTACTCCAGGTTTGTGTTGAATCTTCTGGTTATCGAATGCTTGTGATGGTTTAGGCTAAAAGTGTAAATCCCTCATTTCATGCATATAGGCTAGTTTGGGATAGTTGTAAGGAGTCCTCGTGAGGACCATATGGTTATTGCTAGATTATTAATTGAGTTTGTTTAGGGCAACTTGAGGCTTAGTGAATATCTTTGGCTATGACTTTCATTCGGGGACGAATGATCCTGGGGAAGGGGGGATAATGTAACACTCCGTAAATCCTAGTTAGGTGTGAATGTATTAAATGAGAATTAATGTGACAATTTAGGCATATGAAGTCCTATCAATATGAGTTTGAGTGGAAATAGTTAATTTAAGATCAAGACCAAGTAGTGAAGTTCATAAGAGTTTTTAAACTCGTCTAAGTTGTTGTTGATCTGGTTTGTAGGCAATTTCGTTAAAATACGTTGATAATTTTGGAAAGCTTCCTTGAATGGAAGTTGTATATCTTTGGAATACCGTTCCAATGATATAAAGTGGAGCTTAAACAAAGTTGTGAGTAAAAGGTTATGACTGTTTTACTGAAGCCTATCTGGGACGCCGGTTGCGATGCGACCGCTAACTCAGAATGTGATGCCGCAAACTCAAGATGCGACGTCGCATATTGGCCAAATTTTGAAAGTTTCTGGAGTGAAATTTCATCCATAATGCGGCCCGTATGCGGCTGCAAACTCGAGATGCGACCGCAAACTCACCTTAGCAAACTCAAGTGGGAAATTTTTGTATAAGAACGTAATTTTCTTGAAATTTCCAAACCCACGTCATTCTTGGCCGACTATTTGAGGATAATAGACCCTAGAACTTTTCCAAACCTTACATGGTGAGTTCGTAATCATCTTATGATTAGACTATATCAAAGTAACAAGAATGAACACTAGTTCATCTTCCAAAAACCCTAGATTCTTGAAACCTACGAAAAAGAAGAAGAAAGGAACGTTGAAGACTTTGAGATTCCTTCAAGAAGGTATGATACTTGATTTTCTTGATGTTATTGAAAGGAATTAGACTGGTGTAGGTTATCCTACAGGATTAGAGTCTATGAATGATTTATGAAGTGTTCAAGAACACGTTCTAGACATGAAAACCCTAGTTTTTCTATAAAGGGGAATATGAGTAGAATTAGATTAAAGCTATAATCTTTCTCATCTAAAACCATTGTAATGTGATTGTAGAGAGCGGGATTTAAGGTATGTCTATATTTCAAAAATCATCTTTTCAAGTATGTCTACTTTTGATGTACGTTTATATTGTGAAAGCATGATTTGTATTTGAGAATCCTTCCTTGATTGTTTGTATAAGTTAAAACCCTAGTTTGGTGGTTGTTCTTTGTTAAACTTCTTTTATAACTAAAAGATGACAATTGATCAAGGACATACGCGTGTAGGGTCAAGCCCACATCGAACCTTAAATGAATGAAACTCTTCCAATGAACACGTTTTGCCCGTTATGGGATGATTGGAGTTTATTTCTAAAAGACTAAAGTTTCAAATGTGTTGTGAAATTGAATATATTATTTGAACATGATTTCTAAACGGAATGTGACATGAAATACCTCTATTGTGAGAAGATGATTTGAGAAGTGAATTCGGCTATAAGTCCTGATTGATGATTCGTTTATATGCCATGATTGTAATTGTTTGTGTTTGGGTCTGTATGGGCAAGCTGTACTAGTCCAGAGGATGATTGGCCGTTATAGTTCCTAACGTATCGATACGATTATTGCTGTGTTAGTCCAGAGGACGATTGACCTCCGAGGCGTGTAGGCCGATGCATCTATTGCTGTGCTAGCCAGAGGACGATTAGCCTCCGTGGTTTCCAAGCCCGGAGTATCCATTGATTGATTTTCCTGTGAGTGGATTGTTCCTTATTTTGGTTGCCTGTGAATGGATTGTTTCGTATCTTTATTGCATGTGAGTGGCTTATAGAAACCTTGAGTTCGTAATGAAACACACAATGATGTGAACGGTAACATAAGTGGAACTTGATGTATTCCTGTATGTTGACTCTTATTGGTGATTTCCCTAGTTTACTGGCTTACTTATTCTGTGTTGTTTGAACTGTTCCTTTTGATATCGTTTTATTAAATTTACTACCTTACTTTTGTTTTATTAACTATTTCCCCTTAGACATCCACTGAGTACCCAGTACTCAGGCATGCCATTGTTGTTTTTGATGGTGTGTCAGGTAACAGAGAAGAGCAGGTTCGTGATACGCCTATGACTTAGGAGAACTTGCTGCTTTCGAGACCATTCGGTGAGCCCACATGATTTTTCGTGGGGCACCAATCAATCTTTGCTTTTCGTATTTTAGTTTCCAGGCTGTGTCCCGATAAGTTAGACATTTATTCATTATTAGAAGCTCCATAGATAGTTGTCAGATTATGGGTAGGGTGCTGGAGCCTTGTATGACTCGTTGAGGCATTTTGCCATAGTTATTAACTGAGTATTTGATTTGACTTCCGCTGAATTATCTCTAAGAATGGTTATGCTTTCATTCAGTTATAAATAATGTGTTTCATATTTATTAAGATAGTTGTTTAACAGAAAAGACTAGGTGTTTGTTGATTACAATAAGGTGCTTCTGGTATTGTTCATAGCATTGGATACCTGTTACGTCCAGAGTCGGGTTTGGAGCGTGACAGGAAAATAGAATGGAAAAGATGGAGGGCAGAAAATGAGAAAGAGGAGACAAATAAGTGCAAGAAGGCTATGGTGGTAGCCTGGGGTTCTGATGAAGACTCTGAAGATGAAGCTGATCATACTGTTCTCATAGCTGATGATCATTCAGGATCAGATACTGAGGACGACATCAAAGTAAATACGTATGAGTTCAAAGAAAATATAGGAATGTGCTCAAAGAAAAAACTAAAGTTCTTGATAAATTAAATTAAATGATAAAATTGACGAATACCAAGAGATGAGCACAGGAAGGGTTGAGTCACTCTGTGAAATTGTGAGCTTAAAGGATCAAATAATGAGTCGTGAAGCTAATTAAAATAAAGCTAAAAAGGAGAACTCTTTGTTGAGAGAATAGGTTGCTCAACTTAGTTCATCAGTCTTGGCTCTTCAATCCGAGGTTTTGAAGCTAACACTTAAATTAGGGAAGCAAAACTTGGCAGATGAGCAATGTGGGATTGAGTCTGATTTGAAAAGAGTAAAGAAGGAGCTGCACCTTGAAAGGGAAAAATCCAAAGATATTAACTCAAAATTGCTTAGAACGGTGCATGATCTTGAAAGAGCGAATCGTTGGACTGAAGCATCTCAATTACCCTTAAATCTCACAAGTCGAACATATAACATGACTATAGGATTGGGATTTGACATAACACTTAAACAAAAGTGTTAGAAGAAGAGCTATGCACTCTATGTGGTAAGATGGGACATAGTAAGACCGAATGTCCAGTGCACATGAGCTAAAGGGTGTGAAATCTTAATATTGCAAATAGAAACACGAAGTCAATCAAGAAGGAAAAATTGGTGTGGGAAATAGGTTTGTTTGGGCTTTGCCTGAATAGACAAAGAAAGAGATGATCCATCAAATGGTCAATGAAAAGGGACCCACACTTGCCTGGGTACCTAAAACTAATCATTAATTGTTATGGCAGGTAAGAGGGGCAGAAGAGAAAGCTAGAATGATAGATTAACACTACTTTCTCAAGACATAAAAAGAACTTACAACGTTAAAATCGCTGCAAAAGGAGTATGTTTTTTCTGCCTAAAACAAGAAGGCTATCAGATAGGGGGAATCTTAGGTGGAATAGGTAGATGAACATGGTCTATCACTGAAAGGAATATACTGCACAGAGACAGGTCGAACATACAAGGCAACAACCACAACATCAAGCCTAGGGCACATCATCAGAAAGTGTAAGATCATAAAAAATGGCAAGGTTCTCATGTGACCTTAAAACAGGTTGAGGAAATTGTTCCTCAGGAATAATGAAGATGGTCAACAAGAACAAGTGGTTCAACCTGATCCAGTAGAATGTAAAAATAAATTGATTGTTGCTCAATCATCAAATAAAGAAGAATATCAATGGATTGCGATAGGTATGTCTATTGAAAAGCAAAAAACACAGGTGGTTAGATATTTATATTGTGATTGATATGGCGGAAAAGATGAAGGTGCTGGGTACAATTATTTTGTGTGATTCCACAACTGCTAAAATGTGCTTATAATACCGTGGCTGATTATGCTAAAGATTGTTCTCAATTAACTTACATATTAAATATTCATGTTAGTATTAAGGATGATTAAAGCTGCACATATGATTCCCAAAAATTTGACTAGGAAAGTTGTCCAGGATAGTATGAGTCTACAAGTAAATAGAAATTGTCACGCCCCAACCTTGGTGAGGCGTGATTGACACTCGACACCTTACGGAAACCGAGCGAACTAACTGACAACTCGCATCCTCTATGTCTCAAATGGCAAAATAAGGCCAAGAAGGACAACTATGGATATAATATCATGCGTACGTATATATACAATGGGCCTGCGATGTCCACATATCAACTAACAAAACATAACTGAGCTGTACACAGGAATCTGTTTGCAAAGCCTCTATGAACATGACTGAAGTACACAAGTCGGGACAGGGCCCTCTTGTCACAAAAAACATATAAAACTCAGACTCGGCAATACTCCAGGAAGAAATGAAGCCTACCAATCAAAACAGGTACCTGAAAGCAGCCTACCGCGGAAGATCCTCATCCCGTCTATCTACACTTGCGGGCATGAACGCAGCGTCCACAAGAAAGGACGGCAGTACGAATAATGTACCGAGTATGTAAGGCAGAAATGTAATATAATCAACATATGCCGCAAAGCAATAGGATAAGAATCAACCTAGTACTTCTGACTTACCAATGAGAATCTAGTACGCATGTCTCTTAATACTCTCATATCTTTAATTGCATCTATGAACAATATTGTATCTCTAACTTACTTACTGTCCTAGTGCTAACTGCCCAACTGATAAGTGGTAACTGCCTGACCGGCCGTAGCACGGTGGTATAATGCCCATCCAATTATCACCCTACGGTAGAGCGCAACTGCCCGACTAATCAATGGTAATTACCTAGCCGGCCGTAGCTCGGTGGTAATAACTGCCCAACAAGCCGTAGCATGGTGGTAAACACATATCTGCCCAACCGTCCGTAGCATAGTGGTAACATCTGCCCGACTGGTCGTAGACCAATGGTAATTATAATCAACATCATACCTAAACTTCTACAAGTAATCTCTATACACTTCCCATGGTAATCACTTAACCCGTAGGGTCCACATAATCACATAAGACTTATAAGCACAGCTCAGACTATTAGTACTTCATCCCACTTGACTAGACTATAACCAATTCGTAAGATACAACATGAACCTCTCTTCGAACATTAAGTACCTCATTAGAGATCCTCTGCTAGCACTCTATTCTTGTCCTATAAAACATTCCTTAAGAACCTGTTCCTAAACTCATTGGATTATTATTATAGGACCGTCATCATGAACACGTCTCACCTTAAAGGAACTGTCACGACCCGACTAAGGGCCATGACGGGTACCCGGGGCTAACCACCGAGCACCACTCATATTAATCGTAATCATACTCATTCTGTGATCATTCGTTAATAACCTGCTTATAATCATAGGGAAACCATTTTCATTTGAAACATAATTACTTTTATATACATAAGCCCTCTGGCTATCAAAATAATACATATGGGAAAAATCGTGAGACCATAATACCCACACACGCGTATCTACGAGCCTCTACTAGAGTACTAGACATATGGACGGGACAGGACCCCGTCGTGCCCAAAATAGATATATACATAAAATCATAAGCAATGGCACCTCCGGAACAATAGAGTGCTCTCAAGTCTGCTGATAGCTCCTATGAGTCTGGATCACCTCCCTGTCTACCTGTGAGCATGAACACAGCGTCCAAAGAAAAGGACGTCAGTACCAGCATTGTACTGAGTATGTAAGGCTTAAATAAAATGAGCATAATAAAGAAATCCTGAAACATAAGGTGAAAACATAACCTGCTTAGCCTTTAAAAATAAAAGCATTTTAAACACATCACATACATCAACTTATCACATATATAATCCTCGTTTACCCGCGTCCGGTTACCATCATACACCGTCCACTAGTGGTGTCATGTCCAGCCCTCTAAGCACGGTAAAAGCACAAGCAGCCCGCATTAGCGGTGGCATGTCTGGCCATCTAGGCGTGGTAAAATCACAAACAGCCCGCATTAGCGGTGACATGTCCGGCCATCTAGGCGCGGTATAATCGTATCATCGCGTACATTAAATAAACTCATCATAAAACATACATTAGAGTCCTAAAATAATCTATAACCATATCGGGATGACATAAGGTCGAGAACCCCCAATTCTATTATGGGGAAATCATAATCATCATACCTCACCTTGAAGGAACTAGTATCATAAGGTGGGTCTATCAATAATAATTAATGTCATACCATGGGCTTTAAAATCTCTATATAATGTTGACTTATATTTCCCGGAATGTAAGAAAGTCATAGAAGGAAAAAGGGAATCCATTTCATGAGAATCATGCCTTAGAAGGAAGGGACTAGCCTTTCATACCTTGTATCTCTTCAACTCTCTATCGTTCACTCGCGTGCCTCTCTAACTTGCGACTCTACCTTCAAGGGAATTCATACAAAAATTAGGTAATCGATAACATAAGTACATTTGAGCTAAAGCTAATGAAAATTGGTTAACATCTTCCTTTATTTCAATAACTTCCTCCACATAATAATAATAATGATGATAATAATAATTCCCAATATCACAACAACAACCACCATATCTTAACCCACAATTTCATCAAGCTAGACATTATCAATCCCAACATTCCCTATCACTCCTTTATAACCCTAGCTACGGCACCATCCGTGTCAATCCTCATACAATTCCTTTACAACATCTTTACCACCATTAATAGCAAGATTGCACTCATTACATATCAAGAACTATGATTCAAGTCAAGTCATGATTTAAAAATATCTTTATTTTCATACTTGACCCTCATGTTCCCTTTTTCTCCATAATTCAAGTGTTTTAACCCTTCAATAGTTTAAATAACATGGAAGAATCATAATGTCACACCCTAATCTTGATCAGGGTGTGATGGACACCCGACCCTCACTTAGGGCCGAGCGAACCCTCAGACTCTTAGTGCACACATAATCTTCTTAGACTTTTTAAATCAAATAAAGATGGAATACATGGTACATTTTTTTTTCCAGAAACATTCTTTTTATCATTCTCAAATCCAACAAAATCTGTAATCACATGGAATTTATATCATAACACAAAATGACACATCGGCTGATGGAGCCGCTTACAGACTGACTTCCAATACCCACGACTCTGTCTGCAAAGTCTCTAACATCAATCTAGAAATCAGAACATACATATACTCTGACTCGGCAACACTCCAGAAGCAAATGGAGCCCGCCAATCCTGCTGAAACATCTTCTGACGAATCTTCTACTCATCTGTATGTACCTGCGTGGCATGAAACGCAGCCCCCGAAGAAAGGGGGTCAGTACGGAAAATGTACTGAGCATGTAAGACAGAGATCACAGAAAAGGGGCAGAACTGACAGTAAAAATACAGAAACATGTACAATGTCCAGAATATCAAAACTCTTGCCTTGAAAACATAAATCATGCATATCGTTATCACATACCATACCCTGCCCGTTATGGGACTCGGTGGATAAAATCATGTCATCATACTTTCATATCATTATGCATGCGTATACATATATATATATATGAAGTCATACCGTACCCGACCCATTAAGGGACTCGGTAGATAGAATCATGCACGTGCACATCATATATCATACACATACCGTACCCGACCCTCTAGTGAGGCACTCGGTGAATCAAATCATCATATGCCCTCCTTGCCGCCATAACACATCATCATCATCATATCATCATATACATATACCGTACCCGGCCCATTAAGGGACTCGGACAATGTAGAGGAGTGCGCACGATAACATACCCGGCCCGGGACTCGGTGAATAGACATATTGAGCTTGCATGAACAGAGTAGTGAGAAACCATATGCACACAAATCAAGACTCGATAGGTAAGTACATAAACTGACACTTGAGGTTCGTAAACACGTTTCGAGTCAATCGGAGTTCGTATGAAAAAGTTATGGACGTTTTAGTACAGAACGTTTTTTCAGACGTTTCAGAAGCCATTTTTGGAAAATCAAAGCAACAATCATGTTAAGTACCTTTCGAATATCATTATGGATCAAATCAATATGCCGACATCATATATCATATATACATATAACAGATTCATGCATGCATACTCATAGAACATCAAACAGTGTATTGCTGCGGAACGTGCGACCCGATCCATACAATATGTTGCTGCGGAACGTGCAGCCCGATCCATAATTATATTATATTACTGCCGAGGAACGTTCGGCCCGATCCAAGACTGTATGCAAAAGTTAGAAACATTAATACTTACAGAACCATTTTAAGGACATGAACTCTTATACCTGGTTCGTTATCCAATGAGGCCATAACCTCAACCATACTAAGTATGCTCATATCAATAGGCAAATAAGAATCGTAGACACGTTCGGAAGCATATCCAATAGAACTTGGGAAACCATGGATACGTATCAAAGCCATATGAAACAGCTTATGGAAATCAAGAACGTTAGCCATCCTAGTGGCTCTAAGAATAGGAATCTCTTTGAAATCATACATATACATCATATACTCGTTTCATAGGGATCATGCCAAAAGAAAGAAAGGGTAAGCCTTACATACCTGTGCCACGCCTTATTAGCTACGCTTATTTGTCCTAAACTTGCTTGTCTACATTCAAGAAGATTTTACATAATCATTAGACTCATCGACATATACTTGTCTTAGTATTCCAAATGAGTTCACTTATATTCTACCGAAATTTCGGCAGCATTTCCCCTGTAAACACATCATCCCCGAGAATCTAACTCGGCCAATTTATCAACAACAAACCCGAGAGTGCAACTCGGTCAAATTATCAATAGCAATACAAACAATCATATCTTCCAACTTCAACAATTATTTCAAAATACGTTGTAACATTAACAATTCTTTCTACACAATCCGACGACATTCCATTTTTAATCAATTCAATCACATGAAATCAAGCCAACATCAATGCTTACATATTCAAATACTTGCCCAAGACCTTACAAACACAATTCGAGAATACTTCAAACAAGTCATACAATATTCAAAACAATCTAGCCAATGTCCTATTTCACCGGAAACCTTCCAAAAGCAACAACACACTTCCTTCTTTCAAATTTAATTACAACAACCCAACTTACAATCTTCCAAACACATGTCTCATTTCCAATATTCATGAATTATATTTACAACATACACATTAGCAACTCTATTCTTATAATTATAAGGAACCATACTAATGTCACATTAACTTCTTCCATAATCCACAAACGATTACAACTTCATTTTCAACCATTAAAACCTCATTTTACATCATAGAATCCACAACACAACAACAATCAAATTACTAAATCAAAATCAATTCATTTGTTCTACACAATACAACTACATTCGGCCACAACATCAGCCCACACGGCTACAACATAGCATCCACACTTTCATGAATTTCATCCATTTCTTCACTCTACAACACATACAAACCACCCATAACATATAAAAGAAGATGAAACCTTACCTTTTTCACTTAGTTCTTCAACTTGGCTAGAATTATGCCTTGCAAGAATGAATGGGTTTATTGCTCCAACAACCAGTCCATGTTAATTAGGGCCTTCAACTTGCTTGGAACACTAGGAGAAAACAATTTTTCTTGATGAATTTCCATGGCACTAAATTTTCTTGCCATGGCCGAACCTAGCTCCTCTTCTTTCTTTTTCTTTCTTTTTCTCTAAGCTTCTTGAATCTTCCCAAATGTTGAAGATGAATAAGATGATATACTTATCATCTTTTGGACCATTTATTTTAAACTTCCATATGGGCCAAGGCCCACTATAACTTGGACGGCCACATGGCCATTTGTTTCAAGCCCATTTTTTTTTTTTTTTGTAATTCATGAAAAATTATTTTCCTAATTCCAAATTTGCCCTCAGCCTTCCTCATTATTTCCATGAGCCATCTTGTGAATTTCCCTTTTTACCCTTAGCCTTTCTCAATATTTTCATACCAATAGTATTCATAAATAATATTCACAAATAACTTGCACACTAAAATAGTTTTGAAAAATGGTCTTGCCTTCAACGTACCACGACTACCTCGAAATATCCGAACGTACAAAGTACGGGCTATAACACATAAAACATACCTTATCACTTGGAAATAAGCCTTGAGTTACTCCACCCCATTAGAATGAAATCCTCCGCTTGCATGCCAAAGAAATTCTTACCCTTCACAAACCCTAATAGGCTTCCTAGTATTTGAATCTCTTAATTCTTGGCTTTGATCTTGCCTTTTTGGTATAGATTGTTATGAAAATGGAGGGAGGGTTTTTGGAGGGTTCTAGAGAGATATAGAATCTGCTTTTTGTGGAAAATAATGAAATAAAACGTGGGTTCTTATATTTATAGACAGGGCTGGAAACTTCCAGATCGGCGGGTCGACGAGCAGGGTCGACGGCTCGTCAACAGTCAACGACTCGTCGACGTGCGCCGTCGATCCTCCGACTGAGATGTCTGATCGCAGAACCTCGTCGACAGTGCCAGGCGACTACTCGTCGACGTGTTGACGGTCCGTCCCTTGGGCCGTCGACGCTGACTGGTGTAAGAAGTTTCCTGAACTGCTCTGATTCAATTCGTTTCACTTCCAATTCCCTCGAAATGTCCAGAATACATACTTATACACCTGTACACATACCAAGAAAAATATTTAATAACCAAGACTTTGGTGCGGGCTACTGTACCGACGGTGTACACCACCAATAAGCCGAAATTTCCTTGAAATAAAATGGGAGGTGTAACAGGAACAAAGTTATAAGATGAGATCAACATCAATGAATAACAATAATAGCCATGAAACAAGCTCAAGGATATCACAAGAACATCGGGAACTGTAAGCTTTGGTAGTTTCAGAAACAAGGTTATTGAAGATGTCATAAATAGGTTCACAACAAAGGAATCATGCGTTAAGAAAGAAAGGTTTAGCCTTAACATACCTGGAAGCTTACTTTCCGACTTTTCAACCTACCTCCTGTCTTGCAATCTAGTTATAATCGTTCATAGTCTCGTAATCCACATATAAGACCATTCATACTATTGTTAGGCGCACCATCTTAAACTTATCTCAAGCCTTTAATTAAAATTCATTTGTAATCTGCCAAAATTCGGGCAGCATCACCCCTGTTTATATGCCTAGCCCAAAATCACGATCCAACTACCAACAACAACAACAACAACAATAACAACATCAACAACATCATTTCCAACACAATCATGTTCCATAAACATCCCACATGATGTTTTTCAAGTTCCACAACTTATGACTTCGTTATACGACTATTTAACAACTTTATATCAGTAAATAAACCGAAACTAACATTAATAAGAACATATTCATACCTTACTACCGTTAATATTGCGATATCTTCATTTCCCCCCTTGAAATTGAGCCAAAACTCGTCGCTATATGATTTTATTATCACAACTATACACTGTTCGGACTTAAATTCAGAGATTTCACTTAACTTGCGCTAAAACTCAATGGACGGAAGTTGGGGGATTATTCTGGAGAGTTTGGGATATTTTGAGAGGTTTTTGGATGAAAAATTAGGGGTATAACCCCTTTTATAAGGTTCTAAGGTCGGTTCGGGTACTGTAGCAACGCGGCTACTATAGCAACTCGGTTACTGTAGCTCGCGTTTTTGCTCTATCAGCCTAACTTGTAACGTCCATAATTCTCTACACCGATGTCGTATCGACGAGAGGTTTATTGCGTTGGAAACTAGACTCGACGAATTTCATTTTAGAATTTTGAAACACCTTAAAAATCCTAATATACTAGGAGATATACCCATCCAAATTTGACTGAAAATTTTGTCCAAAATTCTACCAATTTTCAAATTTTCGACAAACTTATTTTCTTCAATTTGCTTGGTCCCGGAACCTTTCGAAACTCTCCATACATGATATTTATCATTAATCATACTTGATAATAGTCATGTCCTTTGGTTCCAAGGTTGTCCTTCTCGGTTATGACTTACGAGATCGTAATTCATCCTTTACTTATACAGTATACTTGATAATGCTTCGTTCCTCATAATCCAAAGTTGTTTTACTTAGCCATAGCTCGACATACTTACGTTCAAATTTAATAAGTGCTTCTCTGAAAGTATGGGGTTTAACATCCTCCCTCCCTTTAAAAATATTCGTCCTCGAATGTTAAACTCTGAGGGACATTAGTCCTTCTTCCAGCCACTGCCTTGTCCTTCTGGGCTGCTGTTGCTTTTCTCTTCATAGGCATCGCTAAAATCACAAATATGGTCAGGAGAAAGAGAATCCTCGTAACACGGTTCTATCGCACGATCTAAGATAGGAAAGAAAGGAAATCTTCCTAAATGCCTTGCAGCCTCCTGTTTATAACTGTGGTGCACTGCACGCTATAAACAAGACTTTGCTAGACACGGCTTGTAGACAACCCTAGGACAGACCTGCTCTGATACCAATTTTCCACGCCCCAACCTTGGTGAGGCGTAATTTTCACCCGGCACTTTACGGAAACCAAGCGAACCAACTGACAACTCATATCCTCTATGTCTCAAACGACAAAATAAGGCCACGAAGGCCAACTATGGATATAATAATCATGCGTACGCATATATACAATGGGCCTGCGCCGTCCACATATCCACTAACAAAACATAACGGAGTTGTACACAGGAATCTGTCTGCAAAGCCCCTATGAACATGACTGAAGTACATAAATCGGGACAGGGCCCCCGACATACCCTCTTGTCATAAAAAGCATATAGAACTCACACTCGGCAATGCTCCAGGAAGAAATGGAGCCCACCATTAAAAACTGGTACTTAAAAGCAGCCTATTGCGAAAGATCCTCGTCCCGTCTATCTACACCTGCGGGCATGAACGCAGCGTCCGCAAGAAAGGACGTCAGTACGAATAATATACCGAGTATGTCAGGTGAAAATGTAATATAATCAACATATGCCCCAAAGAAAGAGGATAAGAATCAACCTGGCACTTCTGACTTACCGATGAGAATCTAGTACGCATGTCTCTTAATACTCTCATATCTTTAACTGCATCTACGGACAATACTATATATCTAACTTACATATTGTCTTAGTGCTAACTGCCCAACTGATCAGTGGTAACTGCCCGACCGGCCGTAGCACGGTGGTAATAACTGCCCGTCCGATTATCGCCCGACGGTAGAGCGCAGTGTCACGACCCTGCTAGGGGGCCGCGACGAGCACCCGGTGCTACCCCACCCGAGCACCCCCTTATCGTACATAACATAACATCTAGGTGAACCATAAGTCAATTCGTGCTTTTCTTATCGTTGATCATATTGATCCTATTAGATGACCATCATCATTTAACATATCATAGGCATCTGTGCCACATCACAAGTACAAGGACGACGTGGCTAACAAAAGACATACAAAACATGGACCGAAATGGCCGAACATCTCTACCCACATACACATGACTACGAGCCTCTAAGAATATGACATATCGTATGAGCTGGACAGGACCCCGCTATGCCCATAATTATATACACAAAAGAATAAGTACCCAAAAACTACGGCTCTGAAAGAAATAGAGCTCTGCTATGCAATCTCTGAATAAGCAGCTATGGATCAAGTCTGTCTCCCTGTGCACCTGTGGGCATGATGCAGCGTCCACAAACAAAAGGACGTCAGTACGAAGAATGTACTGAGTATGTAAAGCATGATCAACATCAATATAATAGATATCATATGAAAATAGCATAGGAGAGGAGGCAGTAATATCATCATCATCATGTCGCTTACCTGCATACATCGTCATTCGTATCCCATAATAATACTCGTACCATACTTGTGCTCATATTCGTATATATGCCCTTATTCGTATTCGTATACATAGTCTTATCACATTCATATTCATATTATATACATAGTCATTTCATATACATAGCATACCCGACCTTATAGGATCGGTGTCTTATACATGCTTGGCCAACCAAGGCTCAAGGTCATACATACCTGGCCCTACCAAGGCATCAGGGTTATCCATACCATCTGCAGAGGTGTGCACGAGTTTCGTAATCGTATACATACTCTATACATAGTCATATACATATAGTCTTACCCGGCATCATAAGCTCGGGGTCTTATCATAGCCCTTCATAGGCATACATATACATATTTCATAGCTCATAAGCATCGCTAATCTCATTTTACTCTCATCATCATTATTATCCTCATCATTATAGTTACATCTACATTATAGACTTACTCGTCATACGAGGAACATAGTATAATCATAGTACATATCAAGGGTCGTGAGCTTATGAGCTCGGAATGTCAACCACGTGAAGACAACATACTCATGTAGAGGAATTAGGAATTTGGCCAAGAACCATGCCTTATGAAAGAAGGGTTAGCCTTACATACCTTTCCGTCGAACTATTCTACACTTGCACGTTCCCTTCCAATGCTAGCGTTTATACCTTTTTAATATCATAACAATGACCATTAGTCATTCACATTATCCACATTATCTAGATTCCTCAATTTGCCTCTAATTCCGCCACATTCATGATGATAACACCCATCTTCGTCCATTCGTCTAAAGTGTTTAGTTCATGATCTTAATACCATTTATAACACATTCATAACTCAACACAACAACATTCATAACTCAATTCAACTATTTCTCAAAATGTCACTATTCATCATTCATGACCTAGTTGACCACATTTTCTACAATCCATGCATTTTAATTCTCCAATACCTTAAACATCTTGTAAAAATCATGAATCTTACCTTAGAAGTGGTAGGAACAAGCTTTGGTTGATAATCCTCTTCTTTGAGCAAAACCCTAGTTTTTCTCCATTTGGATTTCTTGACTTGGATGATCCTTGATGATTCCCTTATCCTTGATTCACTTGTCTTAATGTTATTGATGGCTTATAATCGTTGAAAACTTATATAATCAATGTAGAGAGAAGTTCTAGAGAGAAGTGGTGTAATATGGAAATGAAATAAGACAAGTCTTGATTCTCATATTTAATGAATTGGAAAATCTGTGCTGGGTGAACAGTGGTCGTCCATGGAGGTTTACGGACCGTATTCCACTATACGGCTCGTCCTCCATGGGCGTATTTAGCCATTTCAAGAACCAGAAGCTGGGCTGCCTTCATGGTGGTTTACGACCATGGTTTACGGGCCGTAAATCAGTTTACGGCCCATCCACGAGGTCGTATTTAACCATTTCCTCGGCTGGCAGAAAGTTGAAGTTTGGCATGCCAGTTTACGACCTGGCAGTTTACTGACCGTATACTAGTTTACGTTCCGTATTTTCACTTTACGACCACTGACAGAAGGCTGAAGCTTTTGCATGGCAGTTTACGACTGCCAGTTTACGGACCGTATTGCACTTTACGGTCCGTATTTTGCAATATACGACCACTGGGCAGTTTTGCCAACTTTCAATTTTTCTCATTTCTCGACTTTTCATTCTAATCATCCACATCCCTTTACATACATTTCCCATGAAACATTATACACTTGCACTCCTCGCACACATCATTAGTTCATTTACTTGCGTACCAACGGGAAATTTTTCGAGGTGTAACATTCTACCCCCCTTAGAAACATTCGTCCTCGAATGTTAAAGGCTTGGGGAATTCCATAAAAATTTCGCCAGAGTTTCCTCTGTAATGTGGCACTACCACCTTGTCACAACAACCCACAATAACAATGCCTCACAGGGCAATAATACAACAGCACTAGAAATTTGGCCACACACGACCTGAATGTATAAAAGGAAGACATGCATACCTTATGATTTTGACGTCTCATCTTGGACTTCTCCCAAGGGCTGAAATAAATGTGGGTATTTGGATCGCATATTCTCTTCCGCTTCCCATGTCATTTCCTCTCGATTGTTATTTCTCCACAGAACTTTAATTGAGGCCACTTCTTTGTTTCTAAGCCTCCATACTTGCCTATCTAATATGGCAATGGGTATTTCATCATAAGTTAAGTTTTCTGTCACTTGAATATCATTCACTGGGACGATCCTCGTAGGATCTCCAACACACTGCCGAAGCATCGAGACATGAAATACTGGATGGACTGACTCCAAATCTGGAGGTAGATCTAGCTCATAGGCCACTTTTCCTATTTTGCGCACAATTTCGTGTGGCCCAATATACCGGGGACTGAGCTTCCCCTTTTTGCCAAATTTCATCACGCCCTTCATCAGTGACACTTTCAAGAATACCCAATCTTTCACTTCGAACTCTAAGTCTCTTCGACGATTATCCGCATAGGACTTCTGACGACTTTGAGCCGCTAGCAACCGATCTTGTATGAGCTTAACTTTCTCTATTGCTGGCTGGACCAAGTCTGGCCCTATCAACTTAGCTTCTCCGGTTTCAAACCACCCAATTGGGGATCTACACATTCGCCCATATAGAGCTTCATACAGTGCCATTTGAATGCTAGAATGATAACTGTTATTGTAAGCAAACTCAATGAGTGGCAAATGGTCATCCCAATTTCCTCCAAAATCTATCATACATGCCCGTAACATATCTTCAAGAGTCTGAATAGTACGTTCAGCTTGCCCATCGGTCTGTGGGTGAAATGCTGTGCTTAAGAGCACTTGGGTCCCTAAACCTTCTTGGAAAGACCCCCAAAACTTGGTTGTAAACTGAGTTCCACTATCGGAGATAATAGATACCGGAACGCCATGGAGTCTCACTATCTCTTTAAGATAAAGCTTGGCATAATCTTCTGCCATATAGGTCATTCTGATCGGTAAGAAATGCGCTGACTTTGTGAGCCAATCCACGATCACCCATATAGAATCATATTTACGTCGAGAACAGGGTAACCCTGTAATGAAATCCATATTAATCACTTCCCACTTCCAAGTTGGGATTTCTATAGCTTGCAATAAGCCACCCGGCTTTTGGTGTTCTATCTTCACTAGTTGGCAATTAGAACACTGAGCTACGAATTCCGCTACGTCTCTCTTCATCCCATTCCACCAATATATAGTCTTAAGATCATGATACATTTTCGTCGCTCTGGGGTGAACGGAGTAACGGGAACAATGAGCTTCTCTCAAAATCTGATGGCGTAGACCTGCCACATCGGGAACACATAACCTGCCTCGACATCGGAGAATTCCGTCTTCCGAAACGTCAAATGATGACTCCTCCTTCTGAGGGAGTGTATCTCTGTACTGCATTAGCATGGGATCCTCATATTGTCGCTCTTTTACTTCCGCTACTAACGATGAAACTGTTGAATTCTGCATAGTAGCTCCGCTGCTACCTGAGTCCACCACTCGGACTCCTAGGCTAGCAAACTGCTGAAGATCACGTGCCATCTCTTTCTTTTCTGGTCGTACATCACTTAGACTTCCCATCGACCTACGGCTAAGAGCATCAGCCACAACATTTGCCTTTCCGGGGTGGTACAAGATTTCAACATCATAGTCTTTTAGCAACTCTAGCCATCGTCGTTGCCGCAAATTCAACTCTTTCTGCTTGAAGATGTACTGGAGACTCTTATGATCTGTATAAATATCCACGTGGACACCATATAAGTAATGTCTCCATATCTTTAAAGCATGGACCACCGCGGCCAATTCTAAGTCATGGGTAGGATAATTCTGCTCATGTTTCCGTAATTGTCTAGAAGCATACGCAATCAACTTACCATTTTGCATCAATACACAGCCTAGCCCGACGCCTGAAGCATCACAATAAATAACATATCCTTCCAATCCCTCTGGAAGTGTCTAGAATGGGGCTGAAGTCAGTCGGTCTTTCAACTCTTGGAAACTACGCTCGCAAGCATCTGTCCATTGAAACTTAGCTGACTTCTGAGTCAACTTGGTGAGCAGTGCAGAAATAGAAGAGAAATCCTCAACAAATCTTCGGTAATAGCCTGCTAAGCCCAAAAAGCTACGAACCTCCGTAGGGGTCGTGGGCCTTGGCCAAGTCTTTACTGCCTCAATATTTTGGCTATCCACTCGAATACCGTCAGCTGCAACAATGTGGCCCAGAAATTCCACTGAGTTCAACCAAAACTCGCATTTACAGCCAAGGATAATACGCAAGTGATCCGCATGTTTTGCTTCGGATCTAGAATACACTAGGATATCATCGATGAATACAATCACGAATAGATCCAGAAAAGGCCTGAATACATTGTTCATTAAGTCCATAAACACTGCCGGTGCATTAGTTAGCCCAAACGACATTACTCGGAACTCGAAATGGACATATCTTGTTCTGAAAGCTGTCTTAGGGATATCTTTCTCCCTAACTCTTACTTGGTGATACCCGGACCTCAAATCAATCTTTGAAAACCATTTGGCACCTTGCAATTGATCAAATAAATCATCAATCCTCGGGAGGGGATACTGGTTCTTAATTGTCACTTTATTCAATTGCCGATAATCAATGCACATTCTCAAGGAGCCATCCTTCTTCCGGACAAAAAATACGGGTGCTCCCCACGGGGATGAACTAGGCCTAATGAAGCCTTTTTCAAGCAAGTCTTTTAATTTCTCCTTCAACTCTTTCAACTCTGCGGGCGCCATCCTATAGGGAGGAATAGATATGGGTTTAGTGTCTGGCAACACATCAATCGTAAAATCAATTTCCCGCTCGGGAGGAAGGCCTGAAAGCTCTTCCGGGAACACATCCAGAAATTCGTTCACTAACGGAACTGTCTGAAGAGTCGGCGACTCAGCTTCTACATCTTGGACTCATACTAGGTGATAAATGCACCCTTTCACTAACGGTGCATTAGTTAGCCCAAGGCCGACGTGGCTAACAAAAGACATACAAAATATGGGCCGACATGGCCGAACATCTCTACTCACATACACATGACTACGAGCCTCTAAGTGTATGACATATCGTATGAGCGGGACAGGACCCCGTCTCACCTTGAAGGAATAAAGTCATAAGATGAGATCAACATCAATGAATAACAACAATAGCCATGAAATAAGCTCAAGGATATCACAAGAACATCGGGAACAGTAAGCTTTGGTACTTTTAGAAACAAGGTTATTGAAGATGTCATATATAGGTTCACAACAAAGGAATCATGCCTTAAGAAAGAAAGGTTTAGCTTTAACATACCTGGAATCTTACTTTCCGACTTTCCAACCTACCTCGTGTCTTGCAATCTAGTTGTGATCGTTCGTAGTCTGGTAATCTACATATAAGACCATTCATACCATTGTTAGGCCTACCATCATACACTTATCTCAATCCTTTAATTAAAATCCATTTAAAATATGCTAAAATTCGGGCAGCATCTCCCCTGTTTATATGCCTAGCCCGAAATCACAATCCAGCAACCAATAACAACAACAACAATACCAACATCAAAAACATTATTTCCAACACCATCATATTCCATAAACATCCCACACGATGTTTTCCAAGTTCCACAACTAACCAACTCGTTATACGACTATTTAACAACTTTATATCCGTAAATAAACTGACACTGTCACGCCCCGAAACCCACCCTAGACGTGACCGGCATCCGACGTCATGAAAAACATCGGAAGAGCCTAAACGACACAATAATAACACTTGAACCTACCAGGTTCAATATTTTCCTCCAACAGTTTATAAAAAAAATGTAACAACTCATGAATATATGAATTAAATCAGCGGAAATCTTTATAATTTAAATAATTCAACCAAAACATGATAGTGTGCCCGAAAGAGTTAAACAACAACTATTCTTCTATCTACATTCGAATGTATACTAAGGAGCTTCTAAGAATAAGGAATAATTTCTAACTCATCGGGACACAGCCCGGAAACTAATATAAACAAATGGAATTAAATAAATAGGGTGTCCCACGAATGAATGTGTGGGCATACAAATCAGCAACAATCGCAAGTCCTTCCTAAACGCCCGGAGTATTAAGAACCTGCTCTTCATCGTTACCTAACATACCATAAAAAATAACAATGGTATGCGTGAGTACTTCGTACTCAGTGAGTGCCCCGGGGACAATAAGTAATATGAAAATAAGGTATAATAATACATAAAGAAGCCAGTTCTGAAAAAAACTGTATGAAATCAGTGTAAAAGCAGTTATTCAACTGGTGTATCTCAACAAGCATTATCAAAACCGATTAGGAAGCCTCTTGTCACTTACAACTTTCAAATATGCCTTTTACAATTGATCAAGATTGTTAACAATAGTGCCATGAAATAATAGGAATATCACACTTGCCAATACAGGCCCAAGAATCACTCACATCAAAGGAATGACCGTAGAGGTTCCCTAAACACAGCGCACCACACCGGAATATGTAATTCTCGGTGGCTATCCTTCCCCCCAAATAGCTAGGTATAAACCACACTTCGGGTAACGAACCCGGTAGTGGCCACTTTTCCTCCCGAATGGCTAGGCAATTACCACACTAGGATCCATAGTGACTACCCTTCCTCCCGAGTAGCTAGGCATAAATGCACCGGAATATGAAATCCTCGGTGACCACCCATCCTCCCGAATGGCTAGGCATAAACACACCGGAATATGAAATCCTCGGTGACCAATCATCCTCCCGAATGGCTAGGAAAAATCACATCAACAGAGTTTATAGCATAAAAGCCGAATTACAATTCATCTCAAGGTGGCCACATCACCATTTACCATTAAGGTTTATTATGCCATATCATAAAGATAAATCATTTCAAAGAATGTCTTAAAAACGTTTACACTTCCTTAACCAAGATTTCAATGTCATAATTCATCACGTAAACATTAATATCAATCCTTAGCCATCATTATTGATTATCTCTTATAGAGGAAAAACGTTTATAACCTATATATGTACGTAGAGCATGATACAAACTAGGTTTACTGTGGGCTTGTCCCCTCATGCAATTAAGCATAATTAAAGTAAGAAATAGAGTTTCAAATCGTGAAAAGTTCACCTTTTTATTTAATGAAGAGCCTTAAAAGAGACATACAAAATCACAACAAAAGAGTTCATAAAAAACCTATCGAAAGAGTATGTTCAAAAGAGACATACCTTAATTCCCGATCAAGCATACTTCCCACAATCCAACAATTACTCTACAATAGTTTTTGATAGGAGAGATTAGAACTCTAACCTATTTCAACCCATAAACCCTTCTTACCAACGAAAGCTAGGGTTTTCACGAGTAGAACGTGTTCTTGAACACTTCATGAATTAATCATGGATTCTAATCTCATAGGATAACCTACGCTAGTCTAAACCCTTTCAATAATATTAGAAAATTCAAGAATCATACCTTATAGAACGAATATTAACGTCTCCAAACGTCCCTTTGTTCTTCTCTTTCTTGGGTTTCAAGAATCTAGGGTTTTTTGGAAGATGAACTAGTGTTAATTTGATGTTAGATTGATGAAGTAATGATGGGAATTGATCAAGAACTTACCTTATATGTTTTGTGGAAACCCTAGGGTTGTTTCCTCTCAAAAGGTCGGCCAAAACGAAGTGACAACGAATATAACGAAGTTAGGCTTTTATAAAATTCGGAAAAAATCGTTTCAGGCATAAAATGGCCTGGTGCGTCGCCTAGGGCGGCACACACAGTGTATCCATTTTGATGGCATTAAAATTTTGAGTTTCCTAAAAATTTGGCCTGGGGCGCTGTCACGACCCGGTTAGGGGGCCGCGACGAGCACCCGGTGCTACCCCACCCGAACACCCCCTTATCGTACATAACATAACATCTAGGTGAACCATAAGTCAATTCGTGCTTTTCTTATCGTTAATCATATTGATCCCATTAGACGACCATCATCATTTAACATATCATAGGCATCTGTACCACATCACAAGTACAAGGCCGACGTGGCTAACAAAAGACATACAAAACATGGGCCGACATGGCCGAACATCTCTACCCACATACACATGACTACGAGCCTCTAAGAGTACGACATATCGTATGAGCGGGACAGGACCCCGCTATGCCCATAATTATATACACAAAAGAATAAGTACCCAAAAGCTACGGCTCTGAAAGAAATGGAGCTCTGCTATGCAATCTCTGAATAAGCAGCTATGGATTAAGTCTGTCTCCCTGTGCACCTGCGGGCATGACGCAGCGTCCACAAACAAAAGGACGTCAGTACGAAGAATGTACTGAGTATGTAAAGAATGATCAACATCAATATAGAAGCATAATAGATATCATATGAAAATAGCATAGGAGGGGAGACAGTAATATCATCATCGTCATGTCGCTTACTTGCATATATCGTCGTTCGTATCCCATAATAATACTCGTACCATACTTGTGCTCATATTCGTATACATGTCCTAATTCGTATCCTTATACATAGTCTTATCACATTCATATTCATATTATATACATAGTCATTTCATATACATAGCATTTACATAGCATACCCGACCTCATAGGATCGGTGTCTTATACATGCTTGGCCAACCAAGGCTCAAGGTCATACATACCCGGCCCTACCAAGGCATCAGGGTTATCCGTACCATCTGCAGAGGTGTGCGCGCGTTTCGTAATCGTATACATACATTATACATAGTCATATACATATAGTCTTACCCGGCATCATAAGCTCGGGGCCTTATCATAGCCCTTCATAGGCATACATACATATATCGTAGCTCGTAAGCATCTCTAGTCTCATTTTACTCTCATCATCATTACTATCCTCATCATTATCGTTACATTTACATTATAGACTTACTCGTCATACAAGGAACATACTATAATCATAGTACATATCAAGGGTCGTGAGCTTATGAGCTCGGAATGTCAACCATGTGGAGACAACATACTCATATAGAGGAATTAGGAATTTGGCCAAGAACCATGCCTTATGAAAGAAGGGTTAGCCTTACATACCTTTTCGTCGGACTATTCTACACTTGCACGTTTCCTTCCAATGCTAGCGTTTATACCTTCATTAATATCATAACAATGACCATTAGTCATTCACATTATCCACATTATCTAGATTCCTCAATTTGCCTCTAATTCACCCACATTCATGGTCATTACACCCATCTTCGTCCATTCGTCTAAAGTGTTTAGTTCATGATCTTAATACCATTTATAACACATTCATATCACAACACAACAACATTCATAACTCAATTCAACTATTTCTCAAAATGTCACTATTCATCATTCATGACTTAGTTGACCACATTTTCTACAATCCATGTATTTTAATTCTCCAATACCTTAAACATCTTGTAAAAATCATGAATCTTACCTTAGAAGTGGTAGGAACAAGCTTTGGTTGATAATACTCTTCTTTGAGCAAAACCCTAGTTTTTTTTCCATTTGGATTTCTTGACTTGGATGATCCTTGATGATTCGCTTATCCTTGATTCACTTGTCTTAATGTTATTGATGGCTTATAATCCTTGAAAACTCATATAATAAATGTAGAGAGAAGTGGTGTAATGTTGTAATGAAATAAAATAAGTCTTGATCCTCATATTTAATGAATTGGAAAATCTGTGCTGGGTGAACAGTGGTCGTCCATGGAGGTTTACGGTCCGTATTCCACTTTACGGACCGTCCCTCGTGGTCATATTTAAGCTTAAGCAGGACCATAGACTTTGGCCTGCATGCATGGTGATTTACGACCATGGTTTACGGGCCGTAAATCACTTTACGGTCCGTCCACCAGGTCGTATTATACCTTTTCCTCAGCTGGCAGAAAGTTGAAGTTTGGCATGCCAGTTTATGACCTGGCAGTTTAAGGACCGTATACTAGTTTATGGTCCGTATTTGCACTTTACGACCACTGGCGGAAGGCTGAAGCCATTGCATGGCAGTTTACGTCTGCCAGTTTACGGACCGTATTGCACTTTACGGTCCGTATTTTGCAATATACGACCACTGGGCAGTTTTGCCAACTTTCAATTTTTCTCATTTCTCGACTTTTCATTCTAATCATCCACATCCCTTTACATACATTTCCCATGAAACATTATACACTCGCACTCCTCGCACACATCATTAGTTCATTTACTTGCGTACCAACGGGAAATTTCCGAGGTGTAACATTCTACCCCCCTTAGGAACATTCGTCCTCGAATGTTAAAGGCTTGGGGAATTCGATAAAAATTTCGCCAGAGTTTACTTTGTAATGTGGCACTACCACCCTGTCACAACAACCCACAATAGCAATGCCTCACAGGGCAATAATACAACAGCACTAGAAATTTGGCCACACACGACCTGAATGTATAAAAGGAAGACATGCATACCTTATGATTTTGACGTCTCATCTTGGACTTCTCCCAAGGGCTGACATAAATGTGGGTATTTGGATCGCATATTCTCTTCCGCTTCCCATGTCATTTCCTCTCGATTGTCATTTCTCCACAGAACTTTAATTGAGGCCACTTCTTTGTTTCTAAGCCTCCGTACTTTCCTATCTAATATGGCAATGGGTATTTCATCATAAGTTAACTTTTCTGTAACTAGAATATCATTCACTGGGACGATCCTCCTAGGATCTCCAACACACTTCCAAAGCATCGAGACATGAAATACTGGATGGACTGACTCCAAATCTGGAGGTTGATCTAGCTTATAGGCCACTTTGCCTATTTTGCGTATAATCTCATAGGGTCCGATATACCGGGGACTGAGCTTCCGCCTTTTGCCAAATCTCATAACGCCTTTCATTGGCGACACTTTCAAGAATACCCAATCTTTCACTTCGAACTCTAAGTCTCTTCGACAATTATCCGCATAGGACTTTTGACGACTTTGAGCCGCTAGCAACCGATCTTGTATAAGCTTGACTTTCTCTATTGCTTGCTGGACCAAATCTGGCCCTATCAACTTAGCTTCTCTGGTTTCAAACCACCCAATTGGGGATCTACACTTTCGCCCATATAGAGCCTCATACGGTGCCATTTGAATGCTAGAATGATAACTGTTATTGTAAGCAAACTCAATGAGTGGCAAATGGTCATCCCAATTTCCTCCAAAATCTATCATACATGCCCGTAACATATCTTCAAGAGTCTGAATAGTACGTTCAGCTTGCCCATCGGTCTATGGGTGAAATGCCGTGCTAAGGCGCACTTGGGTCCCTAGACCCTCTTGGAACGATCTCCAAAACTTGGCTGTAAACTGAGTTCCTCTATCGGAGATAATAGATACTGGAACACCGTGGAGTCTCACTATCTCTTTAAGATAAAGCTTGGCATAATCTTCAGCCACATAGGTCGCCCTGACCGGTAAGAAATGAGCTGATTTAGTGAGTCTATCCACGATCACCCATATGGAATCATATTTATGTCGAGAACGGGGTAACCCTGTAATGAAATCCATATTAAGCACTTCCCACTTCCAAGTTGGGATTTCTATAGCTTGCAATAAGCCACCCGACTTTTGGTGTTCTATCTTCACTTGTTGGCAATTAGGACACTGAGCTACGAATTCCGCTACGTCTTTCTTCATCCCATTCCACCAATATATAGTCTTAAGATCATGATACATTTTCGTCGCTCCGGGGTGAACGGAGTAACGGGAACAATGAGCTTCTCTCAAAATCTGATGGCGTAGACCTGCCACATCGGGAACACATAACCTGCCTCGACATCGGATAACTCCGTCTTCCGAAATGTCAAATGACTCCTCCTCCTTCTGAGGGAGTGTACCTCTGTACTGCATTAGTATGGGATCCTCATATTGTCGCTCTTTTACTTCTGCTACTAACGATGAAACTGTTGAATTCTGAATAGTAGCACCGCTGCTACCTGAGTCCACCACTCGGACTCCTAGGCTAGCTAACTACTGAAGGTCACGGGCCATCTCTTTCTTTTCTGGTCGTACATCACTTAGACTTCCCATCGACCTACGGCTAAGAGCATCGGCCACAACGTTTGCCTTTCCGGGGTGGTACAGGATTTCAACATCATAGTCTTTTAGCAACTCTAGCCATCGTCGTTGCGGCAAATTCAACTCTTTCTGCTTGAAGATGTACTGGAGACTCTTATGATCTGTATAAATATCCACGTGGACACCATATAATTAGTGTCTCCATATCTTTAAAGCATGGACCACCGCGGCCAATTCTAAGTCATGGGTAGGATAATTCTGCTCATGTTTCCGTAATTGTCTAGAAGCATACGCAATCACCTTACCGTTTTGCATCAATACACAGCCTAGCCCGACGCCTGAAGCATCACAATAAATAACATATCCTTCCAATCCCTCTGGAAGTGTCAAGACTGGGGCTGAAGTCAGTTGGTCTTTCAACTCTTGGAAACTACGCTCGCAAGCATCTGTCCATTGAAACTTAGCTGACTTCTGAGTCAACTTGGTGAGCGGTGCAGAAATAGAAGAGAAATCCTCAACAAATCTTCTGTAATAACCTGCTAAGCCCAAAAAGCTACGAACCTCCGTAGGGGTCGTGGGCTTTGGCCAAGTATTCACTCTCTCAATATTTTGGCTATCCATTCGAATACCGTCAGCTGCAACAATGTGGCCCAGAAATGCCACTGAGTTCAACCAAAACTCGCATTTGGACAACTTCGCGAATAAGTCTCGAGTTCGAAGAACTCCGAGGACAATACGCAAGTGATCCGCATGTTCTGCCTCGGATCTAGAATACACTAGGATATCATCGATGAATACAATCACGAATAGATCCAGAAAAGGCCTGAATACATTGTTCATTAAGTCCATAAACACTGCCGGTGCATTAGTTAGCCCAAACGACATTACTCGGAACTCGAAATGGCCATATCTTGTTCTGAAAGCTGTCTTAGGGATATTTTTCTCCCTAACTCTTACTTGGTGATACCCGGACCTCAAATCAATCTTTGAAAACCATTTGGCACCTTGCAATTGATCAAATAAATCATCAATCCTCGGGAGGGGATACTTGTTCTTAATCGTCACTCTATTCAATTGCCGATAATCAATGCACATTCTCAAGGAGCCATCCTTCTTCCGGACGAACAATACGGGTGCTCCCCACGGGGATGAACTAGGCCTAATGAAGCCTTTTTCAAGCAAGTCTTTTAATTGCTCCTTCAACTCTTTCAACTCTGCGGGTGCCATCCTATAGGGAGGAATAGATATGGGTTTAGTGTCTGGCAACACATCAATCGCAAAATCGATCTCTCGCTCGGGAGGAAGGCCTGGAAGCTCTTTCGGGAACACATCCGAAAATTCATTCACTACCGGAACTGACTGAAGAGTCGGCGACTCAGCTTCTACATCTTGAACTCGTACTAGGTGATAAATGCACCCTTTCACTAACGGTGCATTAGTTAGCCCAAGGCCGACGTGGCTAACAAAAGACATACAAAATATGGGCCGACATGGCCGAACATCTCTACTCACATACACATGACCACGAGCCTGTAAGTGTATGACATATCGTATGAGCGGGACAAGACCCCGCTATGCCCATAATTATATACACAAAAGAATAAGTACCCAAAAGCTACGGCTCCGAAAGAAATGGAGCTCTGCTATGCAATCTCTGAATAAACAGCTATGGATTAAGTCTGTCTCCCTGTGCACCTGCGGGCATGACACAGCGTCCACAAACAAAAAGACGTCAGTACGAAGAATGTACCGAGTATGTAAAGCATGATCAACATCAATATAGAAGCATAATAGATATCATATGAAAATAGCATAGGAGGGGAGACAGTAATATCGTCATCGTCATGTCGCTTACTTGCATACATCGTCGTTCGTATCCCATAATAATACTCGTACCATACTTGTGTCATATTCGTATACATGTCCTTATTCGTATCCTTATACATAGTCTTATCACATTCATATTCATATTATATACATAGTCATTTCATATACATAACATTTACATAGCATACTCGACCTCATAGGATCGGTGTCTTATACATGCTTGGCCAACCAAGGCTCAAGGTCATACATACCTGGCCCTACCAAGGCATCAGGGTTATCCGTACCATCTGAAGAGGTGTGCGCGCGTTTCGTAATCGTATACATACATTATACATAGTCATATACATATAGTCTTACCCGGCATCATAAACTCGGGGCCTTATCATAGCCCTTCATAGGCATACATATACATATATCGTAGCTCGTAAGCATCTCTAGTCTCATTTTACTCTCATCATCATTACTATCCTCATCATTATCGTTACATTTACATTATTGACTTACTCGTCATACAAGGAACATTGTATAATCATAGTACATATCAAGGGTCGTGAGCTTATGAGCTCGGAATGTCAACCATGTGGAGACAACATACTCATATAGAGGAATTAGGAATTTGGCCAAGAACCATGCCTTATGAAAGAAGGGTTAGCCTTGCATACCTTTTCGTCGGACTATTCTACACTTGCACGTTTCCTTCCAATGCTAGCGTTTATACCTTCATTAATATCATAACAATGACCATTAGTCATTCACATTATCCACATTATCTAGATTCCTCAATTTGCCTTTAATTCACCCACATTCATGGTCATTACACCCATCTTCGTCCATTCGTCTAAAGTGTTTAGTTCATGATCTTAATACCATTTATAACACATTCATATCACAGCACAACAACATTCATAACTCAATTCAACTATTTCTCAAAATGTCACTATTCATCATTCATGACCTAGTTGACCACATTTTCTACAATCCATGAATCTTACCTTAGAAGTTGTAGGAACAAGCTTTGGTTGATAATACTCTTCTTTGAGCAAAACCCTAGTTTTTCTCCATTTGGATTTCTTGACTTGGATGATCCTTGGTGATTCCCTTATCCTTGATTCACTTGTCTTAATGTTATTGATGGCTTATAATCCTTGAAAACTCATATAATAAATGTAGAGAGAAGTTTTAGAGAGAAGTGGTGTAATGTTGTAATGAAATAAAATAAGTCTTGATCCTCATATTTAATGAATTGGAAAATCTGTGCTGGGTTAACAATGGTCGTCCATGGAGGTTTACGGTCCGTATTCCACTTTACGGACCGTCCCTCGTGGTCGTATTTAAGCTTAAGCAGGACCATAGACTTTGACCTGCATGCATGGTGATTTACGACCATGGTTTACGGGCCGTAAATCACTTTACGGTCCGTCCACCAGGTCGTATTATACCTTTTCCTCAGCTGGCAGAAAGTTGAAGTTTGGCATGCCAGTTTACGACCTGGCAGTTTACGGACCGTATACCAGTTTACGGTTCGTATTTGCACTTTACGACCACTGGCAGACGGCCGAAGCCATTGCATGGCAGTTTACGTCTGCCAGTTTACGGACCTATTGCACTTTAAGGTCCGTATTTTGCAATATACGACCACTGGGCAGTTTTGCCAACTTTCAATTTTTCTCATTTCTTGACTTTTCATTCTAATCATCCACATCCCTTTACATACATTTCCCATGAAACATTATACACTCGCACTCCTCGCACACATCATTTGTTCATTTACTTGCGTACCAACGGGAAATTTTCGAGGTGTAACACGCGCCGCCCAAGGCGCCGCGCACGCCTAATTTTCGTACTGCACAGACGATGCTCAGTAAAATGGGAATAACTCCTAGTACAGAGCTCTGTTAGAGCTGGAAAACCTACCATTGGAAAGCTATTTCGAATACCTACAACTTTAATTGAGGAAGTTTTCCCAAATTCCCAACCTATTTTCGCGAAATTGGCTTAGAAGTCATACCTACTGAAGTTTAGACGAGTTTGAGAACTCTTAGGAACTTCACTCTTTGGGTTGACTTCAAAACGATTGCTTATCACCCAAATTCATCCCGAATGGATTAATATAGCTAAAATATCATCTTATTACTAGTTTTACACTTTCACACCTAACTCGAATTTACGGGGTGTTACAGACACTAATATTAATAAGACGAGATTCATACCTTACTCCCGTTAATATTGCGATATCTTCATTTTCCCCCTTGAACTTGAGCCAAAACTCATCGTTATACGATTTTGTAATCACAGCTATACGATTTTGTAATCACAGCTATATGATGTTCGGACTTAAATTCGGAGATTTCACTTAATTTGCACTAAAATTCTATGGATGGAAGTTGGGGGATTATTCTAGAGAGTTTAGGATATTTTGAGAGGTGTTTGGATGAAAAATGAGGAGTAAAACCCCTTTTATAAGGTTCTAAAGTCAATTCGGGTACTGTAGCAGCGCGGCTATTGTAGCAGCTCGGTTACTATAGCGCTCGTTTTTGCTCTATCAGCCTAACTTGTAACGTCCATAATTCTCTACTCTGATGTCGTATCGACGAGCAGTTTTTTGATTTGGAAACTAGACTCGACAAAATTTATTTTAGGCTTTTGAAACACCTTAAAACTCCTATTATACTAGGAGATATACCCCTCTAATGTTGACCCAAAATTCTATCCAAAATTCTACCAATTTCCAAATTTTCGACAAACTTATTTTCTTCAATTTGCTTGGTCTCAGAACCTTCCGAAACTCTCCATACATGATATTTATCATTAATCATACTTGATAATAGTCATGTCCTTTGGTTCCAAGGTTGTCCTTACCGGTTATGACTAACGAGATCGTAATTCATCCTTTACTCATACAATATACTTAATAATGCTTCGTTCCTCATAATCCAAAGTTGTTTTACTTAGCCATAGCTCGATATACCAACGTTCATATTTAATAATTGCTTCTCTGAAAGTACGGGGTGTAACAGAAATATTCTACTCGGCCAGGTACATTTAATTATATGTCCTATGCAATAACAATTTCATGAGCTCTTGAAGGTATAAACATTATGATTATTACAGAAACTTGACCTAAATCAAAATTTGCACTGGGTCAGCCATTGACATTTCAGGTATGTATTCCTTCCTTCCTTGACGATCAATTATACATAAAAATCAAGGAACAAATTGAACAACCTGCTTGTTGTACCCTAGTCAAAATCTTAGTTGTCAGTAAGTGTATTAAGAAGAGTGAGTCATGATGATCTTCTAGAAAATCTACTACAATCAAATGTCCCTCTTCCCAAAAAGGGACTTCTCAACTTTCCATTTGCACCACTTTATCTCTCGTTCTCTGGCTACTTAAACCAACCACTAATCCCTTCAAATCTCAGTCATAACACCCTCATCCACCATGGAACCAAATCGAGAAAAAATTTCTGATTCTTGTTCTAGTTTTGATAATTCATTGCCTTCCGTACATTCCTTTGATTTCGGCAACTCTGATTATACCCACTATTTAACTCTCATAAACCCTCATTTCCTTGTAATTCAAATGTATACACCAACTGGAAGGGTAGAAGGAAGAGGAAAAAAGAATGCAACATATAGTAGGGGGAATGTGTTAAAACCCTAAAATAATTGCAAGAATGGGAAAATCAGTGAGGCAACATCTATTCACGAAAGGGAGTTGGTTGACACTGTAAACTTATCTCAAAACCCTGCCTTGGATTTGTTGGGAATATGTGCAATGAAGGAAAAAGGGTTCATGAAGATAAAATAAAGGAGGAAACAAAGAAGAACCCTCAACTATCAGAGAAAGAAGAACAATCCGGATCTTTGTCCTCATGGGCAAAACCAGTGGAAAACGATGGTGTGTCTTCCTGGGGGAAAAAGGTAGATGCAGATGGCGGATATCCCTAAAGAAGGAGTTGATTCATATGGTGTTTAAGGTAAGAAACAAAGAAATATATATATACTTCCAGTGTATAAAAATCCCTCAACACCTCCTAGATAGGATTCCCTAGAAATTATCTTAGAATAGAACATGCACATTGGTCGCATTCACTTGAAAATTGACCAAGTTCTCTCTAATTTTATCCATGTAACAGTATTAGTATCTAAGTCTCAAGTCTAAGTCTAGTTGTAAAAGTTAATGGAATTCTATGATTCAAAATTTGTGCCTTAATCCTGTGATTCAAATGTTGTTTATTTTAATTGAGCGACTGATTCTGTTATATTGAGCATATATGATAGCCCTAGTGGCCTTGAGTTCAATATTGAAACAAAATGATTGATTTCTTTTGTGACTAACTTTAATGATGCCAAAAGGGGGAAGATTAATTAACTGTGTGCTTATGCGTTTTGACTCAATTGCTAACCTCGTTTGTTACAAGTTTAATGTTCAAATACTTGGTTATGGATGATTGGAATAGGTTAAACAATTGTGAAAAGACAGGTGTTTGTCATATTAAAGAAAGGAAAATTTGTTGGCATAATGCCATGTGTGAAGTTTCAATGATTGAAAAAGAATACAATGGAAAACCTGGTCTAGATAAATGTGATAATTGACAAAGTAGTTGAAGAAACCTAGATAGTTAGTTGAGCTAAAGCATAGGTTCTAGACAATGCCTAAAAAAACAAGCAGCACAGGATGGTTAGAATAGGTCCATAGACATGTTCCATTGCAAAGAAGCTATAGAAAAGAGCATACACATGTCTCATGTTGCAAGCATGTGTGTCAATGCAAAAACAAGTGCAATGATCAAATAAGAGAGAGAATGAACCATCTACATACATGATCTATCACAAAGACAGATGCAGACCAGAAGATGACTCGGCCACAGAGCAGTTCATTAAAGAATAGAACAAGCATTAAACAAGTTCTATCATAAAGAGTCGTCAGGTGTAGTTGATGAATGAATAAAAATTGAAGGAGATCACGAGCAAGGAGAAAAGGAAAGATCACTCAGAACAGTTTGTTCAAAATAAAGAGAGTTGCAGAAAAAGCACATGAACCAGGTCAACATATATGTTCTAACACAGAGCAAGAACATGGTTAGAATCACAGAGTTGATACAAGGCTGAAGACATGATTTATTCTAGCAATGCATAAATCTAAGTGAATAAATATAGACACAGAGTGAAGAGCAATGTGCATGAAATATTTATGTCAACATGTTCCAACATCCATCATAAAAATAGGCTCAAGATGGGGTTGCAGGAATGAACATGTAGGGGATGATGAAATAGGTTCATGAATATATTTCATCTCAGACAGCACAGAGATTTAAAGACAAACGGACCAGGTGGATGAAACAGGTTCGTGAACATATTCCAGTGCAAGTCCTACAACAACTAGGATTTGTAGATTTATGGTAAATATGTTACACCTCGGAAATTTCGCCGTACTTGTATGATGAGTGGAATGATGAAAAATTGAGTGAATGATGTTTTATTAAGTCGGGAATGGCTAATTAAGAATTTTTGGAAATAAGAAAGTCGCGGAAAATTTTCAGCACAGTGGTCGTATATGGTACTATACGGCCCGTAAAGTGATTTACGGACCGTATAGTGCAGTCGTCCTCCAGCTTGTCAAAAATCTCAACTTTCTGTAAATGTTGAATATGGTTAAATACGACCCAGTTTACGGCCCGTAAACTAGTTTACGGACCGTAAACCAGGTCGTAAACTGCCATGTCCACCAGCCAAACTTTCTGTTTTTGGAATTCTTTAAAACGACCACAGTGGACGGACCGTAAATCAAAATACGGTCTGTATATGGTGGTTTACAACCACTGTTCACCCCGACAAGAATTCATTAAAAATCAGATTTTGTGATTTTTAAAAGGGACTTAAGCCTCATTTCACTTCATTTTCATCCATACACCTCAAGAGACATTCTAGAACTCTCCAAATAATTCCTCCACAAGAATTCAAGAGAATTGAAGGGAATATCAAGACCAACAACACTAATTTCATGGAATCAAGGGTAAGAACTCAATAAAGGGTCATCTAAGTGAAGAAATTCCCAAGAAGGTGGGACTAGGGTTTTGGCTAAGTGAAGTATTTCAACTTAAGGATTGTTCAACCATCCTCCAAGGTAAGTTTCATGATTATTCCATATTGTTTGAAGTATTGGAAATCTTAAACACTTGAAATGTAGAAGAACATAGAAATGGGTCATTATTGAGTGAATAGTGGCATGAATGAATGATAGTGGAATCGAACTATGAATATTGAAGTGTTGCGAGTACTAATACGTTATAAATGATGTTTTTATCATGAAACAAGCATTAAATGCATGAAAACGCAAGGATGAGCTAGAAGTAGAAATAAGGGAAAATTGGAGGAAAATGGGGCATTTTGCCAAACGCACGTAAATGACGATTTTCCATTATGACATTGCGAATAATATTATGAATATTGGGAGTTGATATAGAACGTGAGAAAAGTAGTATGAGTGAAGGAAGCGTTGTCCGACTTCTCCTAGAATTAGCGACACGTTCTTATAGTCAGTTACTAATGCTGATACGAATTCTCTTATGAAGGTAACGACGTGATATCGACGGAGAACAAGTGAGCGATATCTTAGCTAAACGACCAAGGTATGTGAGGCTAGTCCTTATTTCTAATGGCATGAATCCTTTAACTTGAATCCTTATTCCTTTCATGAGTTCTTGCATTCTAAGAAGTTAAAAGCTTATACTTATGAATGTCTATATAAGATAAGTTATACGATATGATGACACTTGAATGATGATGATGTTATTCCTTGCCTACACTCACCTTATGTACTAGTCCTTTCAAGGTGGGGCGGAATGTCCATAATGGTTTCATAATGTAATCGGGGGATCATGACCTTACGTCACCCCGATAGAGTAAAGTTGATCATGAGTCTTATATACGTATTATGATAAGATAAGTATTTTATGATAACCCTATTACTATGAGAATTTATATTGAGCATGTCATGAGCATTTCACACCGGGCCTAGTTGGCCGGGCAGACACCGCTTCGGCGGGCGGCGATACGGATACACCACGACCTACGGGCGTGGGCAGACACCACTAGTGGGCGGCATGAGATGGTACCCCGGACGCGGGAGGCCTGGACGCGGGCTAATATTATTGATTATCACACCGTTCCGACATGGACGGGCAGCTTGCATATGATGCATACATGTTATGATAATGAGTATGAGTAAGATAGCATGCATTACTTCATTTATGATTATCAGTCAGATCCATATGTCTCATGTTGATGTTATTCCCATATTACTGATGTTTCCTTTCATTATGTACGCCTCTCATACTCGGTACAATATTCGTGCTGACGTCCTTTCTTCGGTCGCTGTGTTCATGCCCATAGGTAGACAGGGAGGAGAGCTTGGCCCAGGTCCTCAGTAGCTGTCAGCTGATAGATAGCACTCCATTGTTCGGAGGTGCTTATGACTATTCTTTTGATGTACATTCATATGTATGCATATTTTGGGCATGACGGAGTCTTGTTTCGTCCATGTATTCATTATGTTAGTAGAGGCTCGTAGATACGCAGTGTGGGTTAGATGGTCTCACAAGATGTTTTCATATGTATGTGTATTATTTTGATGGCCAAGGGGCAAATGTATATAAAGTATTTATATTTTGATTAAATATGATTTTCCTACAATTGGTATGTAAAATTGATAAAAGAGTATTAAATGAGCGAGACCAGCAGTAGAGTAAGCGGTGCTCGGTAATTGCTCCGGGTACCCGTCGCGGCCCTAGCTAGGTCGTGACAAAATACTTAGCGGTCTAGTATGCAGAATTCCTTGCCATAATTAAACAAGGTTCAACAGACTCCTACGAGGCCAATGAAGTCAATTCAAAAGGAAAGAATTCCAATGCAACACAAACCCTAATATATCTCATGGGCTTACTCAAAGAGGGTTCTATGTTTGTTGACCTGGTGTGCACTCAATGCTATATATATCCAAGTCTTACCAAGAAGAAGGTTTGCCCACCCACAAAGAGAGATTCCAGAATATTGAGCGATCGACGAAGATAAAAAATATTCAAAATCTAGACGTACGTCCCTAGTACAAGAAGAAAGATTGAAGAAGCTATTCTACTGTATAATATTTTCCAATTCTTAAGTCTAGACTTTTGTATTAGGTTGTTTATCGTGTTGTATATTTATCCGCTTTATTAGAAGCATTACAGTTAGATACAAAAATGTTGTAAATTCAACTTCAGGTTGGGGATTGACTTGAAGGTTGCTTACTAGTCTAGGTTGATTAGTGAGAGGGGAATTAGAGGTTGGTTCCTAGGTTACAGAGTCTGTAACATAAATTTGTAGAGGCTCACCGTTATAGTGGAGTTTGGGGTAAATTCAACAGAGGTGTAGGTCGTAGTTTTTATTTCCATTATGAGCTGGGTGGTTTCCACCTAAATATTGTTGTGTTATTTACTTATCTGCAACTTATATTATGCATTATGCTAGCATCAAACATGTAGAGTAACGTGTTCCATCCTTTAGGAAAATATTGGATACTGCATAGTATACGAAGTGGGTCGTGCAACCTAACAAATATTAATAAGACATGAGGTGAATTAATTAACTCAGACATTAGGATAATCATAGCATTCATTAAACATAAGGTATTAATTTTATTGGAGACATAATAACCGCCATACCACCATGTGATCATATGGAGTCCCATCTCAGATCCATCGGCTAAGCTATCCACCACCTTTTCAGGGTGAGAGACATATATAGCATTTTATAGCAGTTGGATCCCTATCAAAACCCTCATTGGGGTAACATAAAGGAATCGTCCAAACCAACAGTACGACCACTATCCTACATTGGCATACATAGTTTTAGACGCTTATCACATGAACACATGCCTTCTTAGTTAACAATAGTACTCCCAAAATATTATTGTAATGAAGATGACTCGATGGCCCATAAACATGTTTTCTATTTCATCATCATGGGAATTATAACATAAGTGAGTAAAACATAGGATCATCATATTTGTACCTTTGGAGTAGTATCATAAGTTGAGTAATTATCATATTATTGGCATGGAAACAATGAACTTATAGGACAGGAAATAACAAGAATCCTAGAATAACATAAGGAGTTCATGACATTCACAGTGTAACACATGAACAATACTCAACCTTTCATAATTGAAGGCATAATTCGCTTATCGAGGAGAATACTTCAAATTTTGAAGAACGTGGCATGGGTAGAGAAAATAGGAGTTCCCACATAAAGATAGTTAACCTTACATACCTTCATCGCTCCAAAGATCCAATGAAAATGCCAAACTTTGGCGAAGAACACTCAAAACTTTACTTGAATCTTTGAGAAGTTTTTTTTTAAAAGCCTAAGATTGTAGAGTTGAATCTTGTTAATCATCGTAAAGGTTAGAATTTCTTAGGAATAAATGGAATACACTTACCTTGATATGGGAAGATGAAAAGAGGACATGAGAGAAAAGCCGACCCAGGGCTTGGAGAAGTGAGAAATAGAACGAAAATTTCAGAAAAACCTACTTTAAAGTTGTTGTCGATAGCCACATACAACCACTTATTAGACCATATATTGCCGTACATGGCCATCTGTGGCTTGTAGGCAGGGCTGTACATGGACCCTGAATCTTGACATTGAGTTATGTTTTTGGGGAGTTCAAGTATGGTCCTAGGTACGGACCTTAGGTCCCATGTATGGCCATACCTCCCATCATATGTCAAAAATCTTTAAAGCTTCGTCCTTAAGTACACTTTGGTCCCATGTATGGTTCGTATGTCAAATAAACGTCGTACCTTGTATCATACCTCAACTCGGAACCTTCAAACTTGTTTCTTCCAATTCCTTATCAACTCCACAGTTGTGCAGCACCAAAACACACCTACATTGAGCCTTAACTCTTATGTACAACTGAATGCTCTTGGATCAGGTAAAATAACTGCTATTCAACGGGTCAAACCTGTCACGACCCAACCCCGTAGGCCGTGACTAAGGCCCGAGTTGGACACTCATATCACCTGTTAACTATAATCATCCACAACTAGCATATCGAGGTCCTATTCGTATACAAAGGCAAGACGTTATTTTTAAAGCTGTCACATATATGCATATCAAAGCCACCTGCCTCCTGAGGTGTTACAACTTTCACAGTTTATATCGCACATAAGCCGGTAAGGCTATCACTATACACAGCTCCCACAACAAATATATATATAGCTACGCAGGCCGACAAGGCCGCCACTACACACAACATCCCAAACATATGTATATACACGCAAGCCGACAAGGCTGCCACTACGAATGGGTACTCCCCAAACATAAGTCATATCCACACAATGAAACAGCAACTATATACAGACCCACACATGTGTCCACAGACCTATAAGAGTAATGACAGTATCATATGACGGGACAGGGCCCCGCCGTACCCCGAATAAACACATATATATACAACAAAAGGGAGTTATACCACAAGCTAGGCTCCGAAACAAAAGAGCACTCCAAAGTATCTGAATAGATATCTTAGGCTGGCGGATCTCCGAAACGAGCGTCTGTACCTGCGGGCATGAACGCAGCCCCCCGAGGAAAAGGGGGTCAGTACGGAATATGTATTGAGCATGTAAAGCATGAAATATAGCAATAGACTCATAATGAGACAAGGTGTGTAGGACCCAATGCAACAAACAGAATTTCATAAAACTTGCCTTTGAACATATTTCATCTGTATCGTTCTCATATCAATATCAATATAGAGTTTTGTAACCAAGGCTGAATAATCATTCTGTATATAACATATATAACGTGTCCCGGCCCTTTAGTGAGGGACTCGGTAATTATAATCATAACATCATAACATAAACATATACGTGTCCCGACCCTCTAGTGAGGGACTCGGTAATAAGGAATATATGCCCTCCTGGCCGCCATCTCCATATCATCATGTCATCATATCATCATATCATCATATCATCATCATATCATCATATCATCATATATATATAACGTGTCCCGACCCTCTAGTGAGGGGCTCGGTGAGTAATATAGTAAATATGCGCACGAAAACGTGTCCTGGCCCGGGACTCAGTGAAGGATATAGCGGTAAGCACGAGCAGAATAATAAGCAACCACATACATGCAAATCATCTTTTGAGACTCAATAGATAAGTAACTAACCAGCTCTAAAGTGTCAGGATAATAATCATATTCAGTTCTTTTTGAATCTCATTACAAGTTATAGCAAGGAACGTTTCAGATTTCATGTACATGTATCAATTTGACATGGTGTAACTTTTGATAGTCAAGTATGCCTCTAATTATGCAATTCTTTAAGACTAGGAACTTCTATACATCATTCATTAGTCAATCATATAGTAGGCTCGTGACCATAACATTACGGAATAAATAGAATCATAAGTCATGCTTGGAACTAGAGAGTAGAATTTACCCCAAGGTTCCTATCATTTCTTACTTACGTCTAGGACATGCCAAAAGAAAGAATGAATAGGCTTTACATACCTTTAGCGTTTAGTCGTATTATAACTTGTACTTGCTGCCCAATAGTACTTATCCTATATCAAGATATCAAGAGCTACAATTAGTCTACGAGGGAATTCAATATGTATTTTAACGTTAACAATCCCTTTCCAACATTTAGACGACGTTTCGTTCGCATTCAAACCAACTAGTACTACAAGCTAATATTGTTAGTCATTCTTTCATGTATCAATCCGAACTTGTTTATACATGACTTAAGGGAACTTTGGACAGTCCGTACATCATTTAAAACAGGCCCTTATCCACGGCCAAACAGCACACACAACATCACCATTTTCACTTCGCAATTTTCCAACTTCAACTACGACGACAACAACACGTTTACAACATTACTTATATGATTATTGGAACTGTTTTAGCATCATATTAACTCTTACAACAGCCCACAAACCATTTCAATTTCAACTTGAATCATTAAACTTCACTTTCACTATACGTTCATAACAATAATCAACATTCAACATACACTAATTCACTCCTAACATTAAAACAGTCCACGGTTTGGACTGTTTTCCCCCTTCAACATGATTCATTTATTTAACACCTTAAAACAGCCCCCTACACGGCTTCAACACAACTACAACAACTTCATGATTTCATCCATTTATCCACACTACAACACATTCAATTCATTCCCAATACATGTACAAGAAGATTAAGCATGATTCCATTTAAGTCTACAACACACGACCCACTTCAACTTCAAGAAAAACAGTCCAATACCAACACGCAACATCATAAACATTCAATTCACCACAAAACACATGAGAAGGGATCAATTCTTACCTTGTAACTCAACACTTCAATCGGCTAGCCCTTCACTTTCACTTCTTGAATTTTAACACTTGTTCTTGCTACCCCAATGAATGCTACACGTTATTATGCGCCTATAAGGGAGTTGAATTTCTTGAAAACTGATTTTTTTGGATCAACTTGGAGGAGGGTGTTCTCGGCCAGCTTGTAGCCGAGAGCCTCTCTCTCTATCACTATATTTTCTACACTTTGTAAATGTTGCAATGAGCTAGTTAGTTGATAATGAATCAGAATTTTGCCTTATATATGAGTTGCAAGGGTTGGACAAGTGTCCCACTCAATATTTGGGTCAAATATTCTTTGACCATTCCACTATACTTACACGACCACTTTGGCTTGTTTAGTGGACTGATTTTTGTTTCCCAATCCCACTTAATAATCTAACCATGCTTAATTTAATCCCAATTTTCCATTAATGCTTCTATACCAAACGAAATTTGTAGGTAACTTGTGACTTGAAACGAAACCGGAAGTTAAAGTCTCTACTTCGTATCTTAAAATAGTCTTGTCTTTAACTTGTCGCGTTTAGTTTAAAACGTCCCAATGTATGAAAATATGGGATATAACAAAACCTTATGCTGAAGGTATGAGGTTCTACATAGTGTAACATATATGTTATGTTTTCCTGGTTTTGAACACATTATATTAACAAGCTTAAGGAATTTTATTTTCTGTGTTCATCTTATATCCTGTTGGGAGACTAAAATCCTTGTGATTTCCTACTCCGATCGGTAATTTGGTTTGAAGATATAACACCTTTTCGTTTTATTGATTTGTTTATGGAAACAGGAAGCTAATTATCTTAAGAAAATTCATCTAACTATAGGAATTCCTAAAAATTTGAGCAGGGTTTCTTTGTAAATATGACTATACCAACATTTCTCAAGCACCCGCCAACTAACCAAAAATTTATACACAAGTCTCTTGGGGAATCACAATATGCATAACATAACGAATGAGAAATATGTCACAACCCAACTCGCCATGACCGGCACCCATCTAAATCCTAATGGGCGAAGCAACATACATACAACCAAATCCATTAAATACATGTTTTATATAAATCAAGCTAAACTATTATTACTCATTTAACAACAAAAGAACAAGTAAATCATGCCATAAATACTGTATTAAGTGCGGAAGTTCTAATTATTACAACCCCCAAAAGACGAAAGTAATAGTACAGGACTCTAAGCCAAAACATGTCTAAGAACTGAAATCTGCCGAATAAATATCCATAATGTCCAGAATAAGAAAAGACATCATAAGTAGAAGATCTTCGGGCGGCTTGACATGAAAAGAAGCTCAACCCAAAATCTGTCAAAAAATACCCCCCACGCTAGATGTGAGGACGAGTAGCAATCTCTATATCAAAATCTGCACTCAAAGAATGCAGCAAGGTAGTATCAGTACAAACACTATGTACCGGTAAGCATCATAGGCCGACTAAGATTAGTATCATGCATATCTTATGAAATCAATAGAATGAACAAGCCAGTCAATCATATACGATTATTAATGCATTACAACAACTCAACCACGGACAATCACAACAAATCACCAAATTGTCAAGAATCACAAACACGTCAACCACAACGGAACAAATTTACCACCTTAACCCCACTCGCTGTACACACATGCTATTTGATGTCATGACCTGCAGGGAACCCATGGGGTCCATGTACCACTCGTTCCGGAACACTCCTCAGACCCGAGCACAACCTCCGCTCCGAAACGAACCTCGGACGCGGGATATAACTATAAACCTCTCATTTCCGGAGCTATGCTCGGACCATGAGCCCATAATCTAGGCCACATGTGTGCCTTTTCATACCTTTTACAGAATAGTGTTTCTTACCTTCTCAATATCCATATTCACCTCATCATTGCACATCATAATACCCTCGAGAAGACTATATTAACTTCTCATCACAATACATCCACTACAGATTAAATCACACAGGAATAATGGCATGAAGCCTACACAACACTCAATCACAAGAACATAGGAGCTTAACCACACAATATCATGTAATGAATACTAAACATGCTTTCTCCTAATGAAATTACAAAACATATATTCAACTAACCAAAGTCTAACTCAAGTAAACCGTATCCTACCTCAGAGTAGAGCTGGAACAATGCCTGTCCCTCTGCTACAGCCTTTCCTTTCCTCAAAGACTCAATATGTTCGCGTTCTAAAAGTAGAAGGCTTAATGAGTCACATTGCTTAATTTGCAAATACCAAGGCAAGAAATACCCTTCCCTCTCCCCATTCTAAGGGTGGATGATTTTCTAGGTGACAAACAACCTATCAAAGCCCCTAATATTCATAAACCATCAATTTCTACCACATTCTATCCAACATTCTCATTAAAAACAGTTTTCTATGACAAAGACACCATTTTTATAGAACCCTAGGTCTCAATCACTTAGTTTACTATTCTAATTGTTCAATTTATGACAAATAGCAAGTAACAATCCATTTAAACGATAAATACGCGTTAATAATTCCCACCCATCAAGTTTAGAAGGTTTATTGATATTCTAGGGTTCCTACTTCACTTTCACCATTAAAGACCCAAGAAGATGATTACAATAACGGAGGTAATGGGATGGTAGAATGGAAAGCAAAGAGACTTGCCTCTCATGGTTAACTTGCCCTAGCTTAGAAATCCTCTCTAGGTGCTTGTTGGGAAGTGTGCTCGTGTGTTATGAATGAAAATATAAAACTAAGGCATTAAAACACTGATACTGCCTTCCCGTCGACCGCTATGGCGGTCACTACGCTGCTGCAGCGGTCCCGCTATAGCGGCTAAGTCACCGCTATAGTGGTCCCAAAATAAATCCGCTCACTGCTATAGCGGTCACCACCCTACTATAGAGGCATCGCCGTAGCTGGCAAAGCCTCGCCACAACGGCCGTAAGAGAAAATGGCCGACCGCTACAGCGGTACGGCTGTAGCGGTACTCCTACCGCTGTAGGGATGCATTTTGGGCTGTAGCTCGATTTTCTGTCCAGTTTCCCCCTATTACCCCACATTGCACCCAAGGCCTCAAAACCACAAAACGAAACATGCATACATACCAAAACACGCCCTACGAATCCACCCGCGGCCTTGGAATTCCCAATGGAATCCTAAATTCCCATAACGACTGAAAAGGGTCGTTACACCAGATACCAATTAAGACACCGTTCGTCCCCGAACGAACAAAGATGAGAATCTAGGGAGGAGTTACCTGACTCGCCGAAAAGCTGAGGATATTTGTTACGTATATCCGACTCTGTCTCCTAAGTAGCTTCTTCCACTGGTCGATTCTTCCACTGAACTTTTACGGAGGCTATATCCTTGGACCTCAACTTGCGGACATCCTTGTCTAAGATAGCAATGGGCTCTTCCTCATACGATAGATTTTCATCTAGCAAAATCGAATGCCAACGGATGATATAGGAACCATCGCCATGGTACCTCTTCAACATCGACACATGGAACACCGGATGAATGCCTGATAAACCCGGAGGTAAAGCCAACTTGTAAGCCACCTCTCCCACACGTTTGAGAATCTCATACGGACCAAGGAACCTCGGGCTAAGCTTTCCCTTTTTCCCAAACATCATCACTCCCTTCATAGGTGAGACCTTCAATAACACTACTCTCCTTCCTCAAACTCGAGATCTAGGACCTTGCGGTCTGCATACTCTTTCTGTCTATTCTGCGCTGCCAAAAACTTGGCTTGAATCATCTTCACCTTCTCTAGGGACTCTCTCAGAAGATTAGTACCCCATGGCCTCACCTCGAATGCATTAAACTATCCAATAGGAGACCTGCACTTCCTTCCATACAATGCCTCAAATGGGCCCATATCAATACTCGAGTGATAGCTATTATTGTAAGCAAATTCGGCTAAGGGCAAGAACTGATCCCAATGCCCACTGAAATATATCACGCACGCACGAAGCATATCATCTAGAACCTGAATAGTCCGCTTAGACTGCCCTTCAGTTTGAGGATGGAAGGCTATGCTAAGATCTAACCTCATACCCAACTCCTCATGCAAACACTCCCAAATCCTGGAACATGGTACCCCTGTCGGACACGATGTAGATAGGAACCCTGTGGAGTCTAAGTACATCCCGAATGTAAACTTTAACCAACTTCTCTATTTCATAAGTTATCTTCACCGGAATAAAGTTGGCAGACTTAGTCAACCTATCAACAATAACCCAGATAGAGTCAAACTTCCCTAACATCTTGGGAAGACCCCCTACGATGTCCGTGGCTATTCTTTCCCACTTTCATTTAGGAATGGGCATTCTCTACAATGTACCCCTAGGTTTTTGATGTTCATACTTCACCCGTTGGTAATTTATTCACTGCGTAACGAACTCTACAATATCCCGCTTCATCCTAGTCCACCAGTAATGTTGCCTTAAATCACGATACATCTTAGTGACACCAGGGTGGATAGAATACCTTGAACTATGAGCCTCTGTCAGAATGGTCTTAATCAAGTCGCCCACACGTGGCACTTACACTCGCCCTTTGATTCGCAGCACGCCCTCCTCATCAATCACGACCTCCTTGGCCTCACCACACAATATCATATTTTACATAGCTTAGCATCTTCAAACTGCTTAGCCTTAATCTGCTCTAAAAATGATGACCGAGCCTCAACACAAGCCAACACCTTGCCTGTGTTAGAGATATCCAGTCTCATAAAACTTTTAGCTGGAGTTTGCACCTCTCTAGCCAATGGACGCTCAGAAGAAATTAAACGAGCCAGACTTCCCATACTAGCCGACTTTCGGCTCAATGCATCAGCTACCACATTAGCCTTACCAGGGTGATACAAAATGGTGATGTCATAGTCCTTCAGTAGTTCCATCCACCTCCGCTATCTAGAGTTTAGATCTTTCTGAGTGAACACGTGCTGCAAACTGCGATGGTCTGTGTACACTTCACAATGGACACCATACAAGTAGTGCCTCTAGATTTTCAATGCAAACACCAACGCTGCCAACTCTAGATCATGAGTAGGATAGGTCTTCTCATGCACCTTCAACTGCCGAGAGGCATAAGCAATCACCTTCTTTTCATGCATCAAAACAAAACCCAAACCAGAACGTGAAGCATCACAATAAACAACAAAATCCTTGCCCTTAACAGACAATGCCTGAATCGGTGCTGTAGTCAACAATGTTTTGATCTTTTGAAAGCTCTCCTAACACTCGTCGGACTACTGAAACGGTACCTCCTTCTGAGTCAAACGGGTCATATGAGAAGCAATAGAAGCAAACCCTTTTACAAACCGATGATAGTAGCTAGCCAGACCCACAAAACTACGGATCTCAGTCACTGATGTGAGCTTAGCCCATTCCTTGACTGCCTGAATTTTCTGAGGATCTACCATAATACCCTTTATCGAAATAACATGCCCAAGAAAGACACAGAAGACAATCAGAATTCACACTTGGAGAATTTAGCATACAATTCCTTCTCCTGCAATACTCCAAGAGAAATTCTCAAATGTTTCTCATGCTCTTCCTTACTCCTAGAGTACACCAGGATATCATCAATGAACACTATAACGAATGAGTCTAGGTAGGGATTGAACACACTGTTCATAAAATCCATGAACGCAGCTGGGGTATTTGTAATCCCAAAGGACATAACCAAGAACTCATAGTGCCCATACATGGTCCGAAAAGCAATTTCAGGAACATCCTCTACCCGAATCTTCAACTGATGGTACCCTGACCTTAGGTTAATTTTCGAGAACATCGAAGCTCCCTGTAACTGACCAAACAAGTCATCAATACAGGGAATGGGATACTTGTTTCGGATAGTTACCTTATTCAGCTATCGGTAATCAATACACATACGCATAAACCTATCATTCTTCTTAACAAACAACACATGAGCACTCTACGGAGAGCCACTCGGGCGAATAAACCCCTTACTCAGAAGATCTTGCAACTGCTCTTTCAGTTCCTTGAGTTCGCTGGTGCCATCCTATAAGGTGGAATAGAGATAGGACGAGTCCCTGGGTCTAAGTCAATCTTGAAGTCAATATCACGATCCGGTGGCATACCAGACAAGTCCGCGAGGAACACATCCACAAACTCGCTTACCACTGGAACCGAATCAAGGGATGGAGTATCTGCACTGGTATCACGGATATGTGGACTAAGTCTGGGGCAATATCTCTTAATATTCCCTATCTCACTACACTCAAAGAAAGCACGGTCTAGCGTAGGCTACTGAACAGAAGATGATGAAGCAATATAGCCTCCATGCTGACCGGAAGCTTGATAATTTTCCCTTGATGGGCCCCCAGCTGACACCTGCATCACGAACTTAACCGCACGCCCTAAATAAACCTGTGAACTCTAACCCCTCGGGAAGGAGTTGCTGAAGCCCCAGTGCTCAACCCCACTGGGGCTTCTTCTCTACATGTTTCGCCTGACTCTCCTGCGTAATACCCTCAACAGTATGGACGTGCTCCACTACCTCCTAGAATGAAGCCCAAGTGGCTATAAGCTGAAGAGCCGATAACTGAAGATCAGTGTTCAACCCCTTCACAAACCGCCGTATCCTCTCCCCCTCAGTGGGCAGCAACTGAAGAGCATATCGGGATAGGGAGTGGAAACAGGACTCATACACAACAACCGATGAGTTCCCCTAATCAATAGTAGCGAACTCATCCTTTCTTCGGTCCCTCAGAGTATGCGGAACGTACTTTGTCCAAAAACACATAGTAATACTGGACCCAAGTCAATGGAGGAGACCTAGGTGGCCTACACTCCATATAAGCCCTCTACCAAAGCTTGGCATCACCTAAGAATTGGAATGTCACAAACTCTACCCCGTACTTATCCACGACCCTCATCTTATGGAGCCGCTCATGACAGTCGATGATGAACTCATATGCGTCCTCCGACTCAGTACCATAAAACACAGGAGGCTTAACTTTTGTGAACCTCCAAAGCAGATCATGTTCTTCACCAGTCATCACTGGCCGTGTAACAGGACTCGGGAAGGCCTCAAAACTGTCACGACCCAACCGGAGGGCCGCGACAGGCACCCAGTGCTAGCCCACCCGGGCATCTCTTATCATACCTTTACATTTACATCTAGGTGAGCCAAATACTAAATCGTACATTTCCATTCATCAATCATACTAGTCCTATTGGACAACAATATCTCTATATCATCATTGGCATCTATGCCCATATCAATGTACATAAGCCGATGAGGCTAACAAAATGAAATCCATAATATAGGCCAACAAGGCCAAACACATCTAACCATATACACATGTCTACGAGCCTCTAAGGAGAGTATGTCATATCATATAGGCGGGACAGGACCCCGCTATGCCCATAAATATGTACACAAAAGAATAAGTACCAAAAGCTATAACTCCGAATGAAATGGAGCTCCGCTATGTAGTCCCTGAGAAATGTAGCTATGGGCCAAGTCCATCTCCCTGGGCACCTGCGGGCATGACGCGGCGTCCACAAACAAAAGGACGTCAGTACGAAGAATGTAAAGCATGATCAATATCAATATAGAAGCATAATAAGCGACACATGAAATATCATTCGATGGGAGATAGTAGAATTATCGTCATAAGCACTTACTCGCTTTTCATGGGGACTTTCCATTCCTAATGCGAGGTTGTGTACATACATCTAAATTCGTATCCGTTTTCATATCCGAACTCATTTACATTTCGTATCCATACTCGTATCCATATACATATCCTTATTCACATTCATAACATATACATATTCTTATTCATATTCGTATCATATCCGTATTCATACTCATATCTATATCATATACATACCATAACATATACATAGCATTTACATAGCATGCCCGACCAAGAAAGGTTCGGTGTTTCACGTACCCGACCATGGCTAGGCTCGGTTATCATACATACTTGGCCAACCAAGGCTCAAGGTTACACATACCTTGCCCTACCAAGGCTTCAGCGTTATCCGTACCAACTGCAGAGGTGTGCGCGCGTTACATAAATATATACATATTCTACCCGGCCTTATAAGCTCGGGGTTCAATAATAGTCATACATAGATACATATACATAATAGCTAATGAGCATCTTTACTATTATCATCACTATCATTATCGTCATCATTATCGTCATCGCTATTATCGTCGTTATCGTATGGTTATCACTATCATCGTAGTTCATTACATCTATCCTTATAGGATTACTCGTCATATAAGGAACTTAGTACAATCGTAACATATCGAGAATCATAAGCTTAATAGCTTTTGAAGATAGAGTCATTTGGAGGACTTCATAGACTTATAAAAGATTTAGAAGATTGGCCAAAGAACCATGCCTTATGAAAGAAGGGTTAGCCTTACATACCTTTCCGTTCAACTATTTTAGCACTTGCAGTTTCTCCCTCGACGCTCACGTTTCTACCTTCATTGAAGTTATACTATCATTAGAAATCGATAGCTAGCATACATGACTAAAGCTAGAGAAAATTGGACAGCATTGTTATATCCCGTATTTTGCGTATTCGGATAATTCAAGATAATTGTGGGAAGTTAAGGGCAAGGCTATATTTTTGACCTTGTTTAGCACACAAGTTGTTCATGAAAGTTTTGATGTGGAAATATTAAGAAAGGCTAGGGGTAAAAAGGGAAATTCGCAAGATGGCTCATAGAAAAATGGAGGAAGGCCAAGGGAAAATTTGGAATTTGGAAAAATAAATTTTCATGAATTGCAAAAAAAAAAAAAAGATTGGGCTTGGATAATTTGGGCCAAAGTGGCCGTCCAAGTTGGGGGGGTGGGCCTTGGCCCACATGGATCAATTACACATGTGTATATTAGAAGACCAAGTAGTCATACTTTCATATTCATCCTTAGAAGACTCAAGAAACTTGGAGAGAAAAGAAAAAAAAAAAAAAAAAGAGAAGGCCTATTCGACCATGGTGCCAAAAAATTTGAAGATTTCAATCTTGATCAAAAAAATATTTTCTCCTAGCATTCCTACTAATTTGAAGGTCCTCTTTAACATGGTATAATTGTTGGAGCAAGAAGACTTCTCTTTGTTGCATGATCAGCCAAGTGAGAAGTAAGTGGAAAAAGGTAAGATTTAATCTTCTTTTATATGTTATGGATGGTTTGTATGTGTTGTAGAGTGTAGAAATGAATGAAATTCATGAAAATATGAGTGTTGGGTTGAACCGTGTGGATGGTTGTTTTGTGTAGAAGTGATGAATTAATTTTACTTAGTATTTTAGTGGTTGTTGTTGTAGATTCTATGGTGCAAATGAAGGTTTAATGCTTCAAATTAGTATTGCAATTGTTTGTGGTTTGTTGGAGAAGTTAATGTGATTTGAATGTAGTCTCTTGTATTTATGGAGAATAATGTTGCTAGCATGTGAATTGTTGATGTAGTTTATGAATTTGGAAGGAAAGAAAATATGTTGTCATTGTTCTTGTTGAATTTGGAAGGTTTCGGGTGAAGTGGTATGTTGGTTGCATTATTTGAAGTGTTCTTGAATCATGTTAGAATGATTTCGGATTAATACTTGAATGTGAAATCATCGATGTTAGCTTGACTAGGTGTGGTTGAATTGAATATAAGAGGAATGTCGTCGAATTGTGTAGAAAGGATTGCGAGTGATAGAATGCATTTGAAATAATTGTTGAAGTTGGAGATATGATTATTGGTATTGTTGTTGATAATTTGGCCGAGTTGAATTCTCGGATTTGTTATTGATAAATTGGCCGAGTTAGATTCTCGGGGATGGTGTATTTACAGGGGAAATGCTGCAGAATATAAATGAATTCATTTGAAGGACCAAGACAAGCATATGTTGATGAGTCTAATGATTATGCCAATTCTCTTGAATGTAGACTAGCAAGTTTGGACGAACGAGTGTAGCTAATTGGACGTGGGACAGGTATGTAAAGCTCACCTTTTCTTTCTCTTGGCATGTCCTAGAGCTAAGTAAGCTATGATACTTATCTCGGGGTAACTCTATTCTTGATTCCGAGCTTGTTAATGCTTCTTATTCACTTCTTGATGTAAGTATACTTAGTATAGCCGAGCTTATTGTATGATTGAATAACAAGAAAAGTTTGAAGAGTTCTGTAAGTGGTAATGTCCCTAACTTTCGTAGACGGTCTCGGATTGCTTGGAAATGGTCGTAGAGGTTTCTATAATGAATAACGATACTTAAAAGGTACTTGGTATGATTGTTGCTCTAATTTTCCAAAAAAATAGCTTCTGAAACGTTCGTAGAAGGTTCTGTACTTCAAACGCTCATAACTTTCTTATACTAAGTCGGATTGACCCGAAACGTGTTTATGATCTGTGACAAGTACGAAGCGTAACGATACCCATAATGAATCCATTCCTAGATGTAGGATATCCTGAGTTCTTTGACCTCTTGAGCCCGAAGGGGCATTCTCAAGTTGTGCGATTCCATAATGATGTCTAAATCCCAAAGGGGACATTCATAAGGTCTTTCTTTTACCTATGCATTTTACATTTAAATTTGTGAGTCTCGAAGGAGACAAATGAAAAGGGTTTGATTTCATACATGATTTTCATAATAGTTTTTTTTCTATATGATTTCATGACGCGACTGAGCGTGCTGTATAACGTATGGCCTCGGCTTAAGTCTGAGTGTGCTATGGCCTCAGCTTATGCCTGAGTGAGCTATGGCCTCAACTGATCACTGAGTGTGCTATGGCCTCAGCTTGTGCCTGAGTGTGCGATGGCCTCAACTTATGTCTGAGCGTGCTATATAACATATGGCCTCAGTTTATGTTATGCCAATTGAGTTGTGCATATGATTTTACTAATGATTTCGAGAAAACTAGTTTTATACTAAAGGAAATATAAAGTTTGATTTTCAAAACCACTCCGAAGGGGGTGCGAGATTTTACTAATTAGATTTTCAAAACCACTCCGAAGGGGGTGAGAGATTTTACTAATTAGATTTTTAAAAAAAATCACTCTGAAGGGGGTGCGAGGTTTTACTACTTCATTTCATTTGCGACTTATGTTTACTTTCCATATCATTATTATTATTATGCCCGAAGGGGCCAGGATCATTATTATTATGTCGGGACCGGCATGCCCGAAGGGGCCAGGGTAGTATTATGTCGAAATCGGCATGCCCGAAGTGGCCATCATCATTATTATGCCGGAAGCGGCCGTCTGAAGGGACTATTATGTTATTATACCAGAAGCGGCATGCCCGAAGGGGCCATCATCATTATTATTATGCCGGAAGCGGCCGTCCGAAGGGACTATTATGTTACTATGCCGGAAGCGGCTGTCCGAAGAGACTATTGTGATACTATATTTATATTGTGTATTCTAGAATTTGTGTATGCCGTATGTATATTGTGTATGCTAGAATTTGCGTAAGGTACTATGTGGCACGGTTCAAAATGTTGTTCCAGGTATTCCCGGGTTGCTTCTAAACTTGTTTACTGTTGCGCCTTTCCTTGTGTTTATGATTCAGTAATGCTTTACATATTCAGTACATATTCCGTACTGACCCCCTTTCTTCGGGGGCTGCGTTTCATGCCGCGCAGGTGCATACAGATGAGTAGAGGATGTTGCCAGAAGATGTTCCAGTTGAATTGGTGAGCTCCATTTCCTTCCGGAGTGTCGCCGAGTCAGAGTACTTAGACTATGGTATTTCTTCTATATTAGAGACTTTGTAGACAGTGTCCTGTGGTGCGATTGTCGAGATGTCGACAGAGTGATGTCAGTTGATCCATTTGTGTATGTTAAGAGAGCATGTATTTTAGATGATTTCAATTGGGTTAAAGCACTTATTTGATTGAAAGTTTTCATAATCGTTATAAAGATAATGACCTCTATTTGGAAAAGTTTCATGTTTTTAAAAGTTTTTGAAATGACAGATTTTGATAGAGCGAATGTCGAAGGGTTCGCTCGACTCTGATGAGAGTCGGGTACCCATCATGCCCTATCAAGATTAGGATGTGACAAGCATCTCCTTTATTTATACAACATTCCTCCATATCGTATATCAACTCCCAAACGTCAATAATACATTCACAATATCATAACAATAGCCTTTATTCATCCACATTATCTATATTTCCTAATTCATTTCCAATCACCCATATCCATGGTCATAACACACGACTACGTTCATTCATATACATTTCCAATCCCGTGTTCTTAACATCATTTATAACATATCAATATCACAACACATCAAGAATCAAGACTCAATTCAAGCTATTACTCAAAATGGCACTATTTCACATTCATGACCCATTTTTCTACATCCTTCTACAATCCAAGTATTTCAACTTTAAAATACCTTAAACAACATGGAAATACCATAAATATTACCTTAGATGTTGTAGGAACAATATTTGGGTGGAAATACTTCACTTGAGCCAAAACCCTAGTTCATCTCCAATGAGATTTCTTGATTTGGATGATCTTTTAATGGGTTTCTTACAGTTGATTCACTTAGTTTATGTTGTTGATCACTAATACCTCTTGAATTCTTGTGGAATAATTGTAGAGATATGTTTTAGAGAGAAGGGGTGTGATATGGAAAATGAAATGAAATGAAATAAGACTTGGTCCCTCATTAAATACACCAATCTGTTCCCGACTAGTTCTACGGACCAACATACGGTCTGTATAATTTATACTGACCATTTGTATGGCCGTAGAATTGGTCCAGTGAATGGTGACAATCTGGGCTGATTGTACGGTCCAACATACAGTCCGTATGTTTTATACGACCAGTATGTTTGGCTGTATAATCCCCAGTGATCCGAAGTTCGTTCTCGTCGAGTCGTTTGATCTCAAATCCTTATGGAACATTCTTAGCACTTTTTTACCACCTCATTAACAATCTAAGGGACGTTATAACTCTCCTCCAAAGAATTATTAAATCCTTGTTAATTTGTTACTCGTAATTCCTTTTCGATCCCTATCGTATGCCTTGCCTCCTCTTGGCAACTTTCTCCCCCCTTTCTCGAATATCTTTGAAATCTTAATTAGGGTCATCAAATGTCATTCCTTACTTAATGAAATACCGTATACTCGTTCCCTTCACTAGTCTATTCACTTGTGCATCAACGGAAAGTTTTCCGAGGTGTAACATTTTCCCCCTCTTAAGAACATTCGTTCTCGAATGTTAAGTCGTCGGGGATTCTATAAAAATTTCTCCATAGTTTCCCCTATAATATGGCACTACCATCTTGTCACAACATCCCATAATAACAATGCCTCACAGGGCCACAACATAATAGCAATAGAATTTGTCCACACACGACCCAAAAGCATAAAAGGAAAACATACATACCTTATGATCTTGATATCTCATCTTGGATTTCTTCTAAGGGCTGAAATAAATGCGGGTACTTGGATCGCATAATTTCTTCTCCTTCCCATGTCATTTCTTCTCGTTTATTGCTTCTCCATAAAACCTTAACTGGGGCCACCTCTTTATTTCTAAGCCTCCGTCCTTACCTATCTAATATGGAAATGGGTACCTCTTCATAAGTTAACTTTTCTGTCACTCGTACATCACTTACTGGCACGATCCTAGTAGGATCTCCAACACATTTACGAAGCATCGAGACATGGAAAACTGGGTGAACTGACTCTAAATCAGGAGGTAGATCTAACTTGTAGGCCACTTTTCCTATTTTGCGTCCAATCTCATAAGGCCCAATGTATCAGGGACTAAGCTTCCCCTTTTTGCCAAATCTCATTACACTCTTCATTGGTAACACTTTCAAGAATACCCAATCTTTCACTTGGACCTCTAAGTCCCTTCGAGGATTATTCACATAGGACTTTTGACGACTTTGGGCTGCTAATAACCGATCTTGTATGAGCTTGACTTTCTCTATGGCTTGCTGGACCAAGTCTGGCCCTATCAATTTTGTCTCTCCTACCTCGAACCACCCAATTGGGAATCTACACTTTCGCCCATATAAAGCCTCATACGGTGCCATTTGAATGCTAGAATGATAACTATTGTTATAAGCAAATTCAATGAGTGGCAAGTGATCATCCCAATTACCTCCAAAATCTATCATACATGCCCGTAACATATCTTCAAGAGTCTGAATGGTAGGTTCAGCTTGTCCATCAGTCTGCGGATGAAATGTCGTGCTAAGGCTCACTTGGGTCCCTAAACCCTCTTGGAAGGACTTCCAAAAATTAGCTGTAAACTGAGTCCCTCTATCAAAGATAATACATGCTGGGACACCATGGAGTGGCACTATCTCTCTAACATAAAGCTTTGCATAATCTTCCGCCACATATGTCGTTCTGACTGGTAAGAAATGAGTTGACTTCGTGAGTCTATCCACAATCACCCATATAGAATAATACTTACGTCGAGAATGGGGTAAGCCTATAAATAAGTCCATGTTAATTACTTCCCACTTCCAAGTTGGAATTTCAATAGCTTGCAACAATCCGCCCGGCTTTTGGTGCTCGATTTTCACTTGTTGACAGTTGGAACATTGAGCTACGAATTCCGCTATATCTTTGTTCATCCCATTCCACCAATATATAGATCTAAGATCATGGTACATTTTCGTCGCTCCAGGATACACAGAATAACGGGAGGAATGAGCTTCTCTCAATATTTGGTGGCGTAAACCTGCCACATCGGGAACACATAGTCTGCCTTGTCATCAGAGAGCTCCGTCTTATGAAATATCAAATGACGACTCCTCTTTCTGAGGGAGTGTATCTCTGTAATGCATTAGCATGGAATCTTCGTATTGTCGCTCTTTCACTTCCGCTACTAGCGACGAGACTGATGAATTCTGAATGGTAGTTTCCCTGCTACCTGAGTCCACTACTCGAACTCCTAGGCTAGCTAACTGCTGGAGCTCACGAGCCATTTCTCTCTTCTCTGGTCGTACATCACACAAACTCCCCATCGATCTACGACTAAGAGCATCAGCCACAATATTTGCCTTTCCGGGGTGATATAGAATATCAACATCATAATCCTTTAGCAATTCCAACCATCGTCGTTGCCGCAAATTCAACTCTTCCTGCTTGAAGATATACTGAAGGCTCTTATGATCTGTATAAATATCCACATGGACACCATATAAATATTGTCTCCATATCTTTAATGCATGAACCACTGCAGCCAATTCTAGGTCATGGGTTGGATAATTTTCTCATGTTCCCGTAATTGCCTTGAAGCATATGCAATCACCTTACCATGTTGCATCAACACACAACCTAGCGCAATGCCTGAAGCATCGCAATAAACAACATATCCTCCCAATCCCTCTGGAAGTGTCAGGACTGGGGCAGAAGTCAATCTATCTTTTAACTCTTGGAAACTACGTTCACAAGTATGTGTCTATTGAAACTTTACTGATTTCTGGGTCAACTTTGTGAGTGGTGCATAAATAGAAGAAAAACCCTCAACAAATCTCCTGTAATAACCTACTAAGCCCAGAAAACTATGAACCTCCGTAGGAGTTATGGGCCTTGGCCAAGTCTTCACGGCCTCAATCTTTTGACTATCTACCCGAATACCATTGGCGGCAACAATGTGCCCTAGAAACGTCACCGAGTTCAACCAAAACTCACACTTATAAAATTTTGCAAACAACTCTCGAGCTTGAAGAACTCTAAGGACCGTACGCAAATAATCCGCATGTTCTGCCTCGGATCTAGAATACACCAAGATATCGTCGATGAATACAATCACAAATAGATCTAAGAAGGGCCTGAACACGTTGTTCATCAAATCCATAAATACTGCCGGTGCATTAGTTAGCCCAAATGACATTACCTGGAACTCAAAGTGACCATATCTTGTTATGAAGTCTGTCTTAGGGATATCATCCTCCCTAACTCTCACTTGATGATATCCTAACCTCAAATCGATCTTTGAAAACCATTTGGCACCTTGCAATTGATCAAATAAGTCATCAATCCTTGGAATTGGATATTTGTTCTTAATCGTCACCTTATTCAATTGCCGATAGTCAATGTACATTCTCAAGGAGCCATCTTTCTTTCGGATAAACAACACGGGTGCTCCCCAAGGGGATGAACTAGGCCTAATAAAGCCTTTCTCAAGCAAGTCTTTCAATTGCTCCTTCAACTCTTTCAATTCTGCAGGTGTCGTTCTATAAGGAGGAATAGATATAGGCTTAGTGTCTGGCAACACATCAATAGCAAAATCAATCTCCCGCTCAGGAGGGAGGCCTGGAAGCTCTTCCGGAAACACATCCGGAAATTCATTCACCACGGGAACTGACTGAAGAGTTGGCGATTCAACTTCTACATCTTGAACCCGAACTAGATGATAAATACATCCCTTCGTGATCATTTTCCTTGCCTTTAGATAGGAAACAAACCTACCTTTTGGTGACGCAGTATTCCCTTTCCATTCTAAAACTGGTTCTCCCGGAAATTGGAAACGAACCATTTTCATTCTACAATCAACATTGGCATAGCAAGAAGCCAACCAATCCATGCCCATAATAACATCAAAGTCTACCATTTTTAACTCATGCAAGTGAATCATAGTACGACGGTCACAAATCACGATTATGCAGTTTCTATATACTCGACTAGCTATTACCGATTCATCAACGGGTGTAGACACCTCAAAAGGTTTGATCGACTCCAGTTCGACTCTAAGTCGACCCGCAATATACGGAGTAACATATGACAATGTGGAGCCCGGATCAATCAAAGCATATACATCATGAGAAAATACCGATAATATACCTGTGACCACATCAGGAGAAGACTCAAGATCTTGGCGTCCAGCCAAAGCATAAATACAATGTTGTGGACCGCTAGAACGGGGGACTCTCCCTCTGTCTCTACCATGGCCGACTGGCGCATGTGAACCTGGCCCCATAGGGCGTACAGATGCTGAAGATCCGGCTACCGGCCCTGAAGCCTGGGTCCTACCTCTACCATGAACTTAGGGGCAATCACGCATAATATGGCTTGGTAGACCACATGAATAGAAAACCTCCGAACCCAATCGGCATGGACCCCAATGCAACTTCCCACACTGGAACATCATGGCACGTGTGACCTCGCCTGACCCGAATCGACTCTGGCCTTAAAACCGTGGAGGCGCACTAGTCATAGAATAGCCTGAATGCCTAAAAAAAGGTTATCTGTGCCCGCCTCTAAACTCACTCATCGGACCCAAAGATCTAGCCCTCTTGCTATGTCCCCTATTATTCTCACGTTCACTTTTTTGCTGTTGTAGACTTTCTTCTAAAATTTGAGCATGGGCCTGAATGCGAGAAATATCCATATTATTCTGAATGGACGCAGTCAAGCACCTATCCATCAAATGTGGCCCTAGGCCTTTCACAAATCGGTGTACCCGGTCACCCATATCCGCTACCATGGCCGAAGCATACCTGGCCAAAGAATTAAAGCGGAGACTATACTCTAAAGCACTCATGCTACCTTGCTTCAAATTTATGAATTTATCGGATCTAGCTCGCTGAACTTCTGGAGGCATATATTGTCGGAGGAAAGCATCAACAAATTCTTGCCATACCGGGGGAGGTGCATTGGCTCCCCGTGAAGCCATCCAAACTGTAAACCAATGGATCGAGACATCTCTCAATCTATATGAAGCTAACTACACCGATTCGGTGTCCGAAGCATGTATCAAACGAAGCGTCCTCAACATTCCATCAATAAAATTCTGAGGGTCCTCATCCGGCTTTAATCCAAATACTTTCGGAGGGTTTAAGCTAATGAAATCACGGGCCTTTGCGCTAACAGCCCTATCAGCCTGCCCTGCACTTTGCCGCTGAGTCTGAGCAGCAACCAATTGAGTAAGAAAATGAATGGCCTGTTTTACATCTTGGCCCGAAGCATCCGGTGGAGGAGCCGGAGGTGCTGGGACTGGAGCTGAGGTTCCCTCACGCTCCTCAGAAATAGGCACTTTCTGGGAGGACTGAGATTGAGCCGCATTCTGGGACTCACTTTCCTCTACAACTATTGGCGGTGCCCTTTAAGCCCGCTTTTCTGCCACTGTCTTGCCCTTTTGGGCTGCCATAGCCTTTCTCTTTACATGCATCTCTGAAATACACAATACACGGTTAAGGAGAAGGAAGTTCTTATATCATAGCTCTATCGCACGATGTTATGAAGAAAGAAGGTCAATCATTCCTAAAATGCCCCCAGCCTCTTGTTTATAAGTGTGGCGGCAACACACCCATAACCATGACTCTACTGGACACGACTCGTAGACACACCCTAGGACAGAACTGCTCTGATACCACTTTTGTCACGACCCAACCGGAGGGTCGCGACGGGCACCCGTTGCTAGCCCACCCGGGTACCTCTTATCATACCTTTACATTTACATCTAGGTGAGCCACATACTAAATCGTACATTTCCATTCATCAATCATACTAGTCCCATTGGAAACAATACCTCTATATCATCATTGGTATCTATGCCCATATCAATGTACATAAGCCGACGAGGCTAGAAAAAGGAAATCCAAAATATAGGCCTACAAGGCCAAACATATCTAACCATATACACATGTCTACGAGCCTCTAAGAAGAGTATGTCATATCATATAGGCGGGACAAGATCCCGCTATGCCCATAAATATGTACACAAAAGAATAAGTACCAAAAGCTATAGCTCCGAATGAAATGGAGCTCCGCTATGTAGTCCCTGAGAAATGTAGCTATGGGCCATGTTTGTCTCCTGGGAACCTGCGGGCATGACACAACGTCCACAAGCAAAAGGACGTTAGTACGAAGAATGTACTGAGTATGTAAAGCATGATCAATATCAATATAGGAGCATAATAAGCGACACGAGAGATAGCATTAGATGGGAGATAGTAGAATCAACGTCATAAGCACTTACTCGCTTTTCATGGGGACTTTCCATTCCAAATGCGAGGTTGTGTACATACATCTGAATTTGTATCCGTTTTCATATCCGTACTCATTTACATTTCGTATCCATACTCGTATCCATATATATATCCTTATTCACATTCATAACATATACATATTCTTATTCATATTCGTATCATATCCGTATTCATACTCATATCTATAGCATATACATAACCATAGCATATACGTAGCATTTACATAGCATGCCCGACCAAGAAAGGTTCGATGTTTCACGTACCCGACCATGGCTAGGCTCGGTTATCATACATACTTGGCCAACCAAGGCTCAAGGTTACACATACCTGGACCTACCAAGGCTTCAGGGTTATCCGTACCAACTGCAGAGGTGCGCGTTACATAAATATATACATATTCTACCCGACCTTATAAGCTCGGGGTTCCATAATAGTCATACATAGATACATATATATAATAGCTCATGAGCATCTTTACTATTATCATCACTATCATTATCGTCATCGCTATTATCGTCGTTATCGTATCGTTATCACTATCATCGTCGTTCATTACATCTATCCATATAGGATTACTCGTCATATTAGGAACTTAGTACAATCGTAACATATCGAGAATCATAAGCTTAATAGCTTTTGAAGATAGAGTCATTTGGAGGACATCATAGACTTATAAAAGATTTAGATGATTGGCCAAAGAACCATGCCTTATGAAAGAAGGGTTAGCTTTACATACCTTTCCTTTCAACTATTTTACCACTTGCACGTTCTCCTTCGACGCTCACGTTTCTACCTTCATTGAAGTTATACTATCATTAGAAATCGATAGCTAGTATACACGACTAAAGCTAGAGAAAATTGGACAGCATCTCCTTTATTTATACAACATTCCTTCATATCTTATATCAACTCCCATCAATAATACATTCACAATATCATAACAATAGCCTATATTCATCCACATTATCTATATTTCTCAATTCACTTCCAACCACCCATATCCCTGGTCATAAGACACGACTACGTTAATTCATACACATTGCCTATCCCGTGTTAACATCATTTATAACATATCAATATCACTACACATCAAGAATCATGACTCAATTCAAGTTATTACTGAAAATGGCACTATTCCACATTCATGACCCATTTTTCTACATCCTTCTACAATCCAAGTATTTCAACTTTCAAATACCTTAAACAACATGGAAATACCATAAATCTTACCTTAGATGTTGTAGGAACAAGATTTGGGTGGAAATACTTCACTTGAGCCAAAACCCTAGTTCATTTCCAATGAGATTTCTTGACTTGGATGATCTTTTAATGTGTTCCTTACACTTGATTCACTTAGTTTATGTTGTTGATCACTAATACCTCTTGAATTCTTGTGGAATAAATGTAGAGAGAAGGGGTGTGATATGAAAATGAAATGAAATAAGACTTGGTCCCTCATTAAATACGCCAATCTGTTCCCGACCAGTTCTACGGACCAACATACGGTCCGTATAATTTATACTGCCCGTATGTCTGGCCGTAGAATTGGTCCAGAGAAAGGTGACAATCTGGGCTGATTGTACGTGTCACGACCCAACCCCGTAGGCCGCGACTAGTGCCCGACATGGGCACCCGTACCTACTCACTAACCGATTTACACTTACGTTTACATATTACGAATCCCGTATATACAAAATCATATACATGTCATTTGAGTCGTTACTTATACCATAACATATAAATCGATCAAGTTACGTAGTGTAGGAAAAAGCCGGACACAAACCAAATAGACATCACTAAACAAACACGACCCATGAGCCACATACATGTCTACAGGCCTCTAATACAGACAACAGAATCTAATGACGGGAAAGGGCCCCGCCGTACCCAAAATAGTCATAAATACAAAGATATGTACAGCAGAAAGATCTGTACCGAAAGTGTGTGCTCCGGATCAAAGGAGCGCTTCAAACAGCAGAATGTGTATCCTAAGCCGGCGGATCACCTCTATAGACGTTTGTACCTGCGGGTATGAAACGCAGCCCCCGAAGAAAAGGGGTCAGTACGGAAAATGTACCGAGCATGTAAGGCATGAAATACAGAACGGGGAGTCATAGCCAGAAATGGAAACTCTACAGAACCAGCAAAACTGTGAAAAAGAATCACCAATACGTTTTATTTGGTGTAACAAAGTAGTATGCCTCAAATCATGAATCATATACATATATATACAACGTGTCCCGGCCCTTTAGTGAGGGACTCGGTGAATAAGGTTAGACATATCAACATCACATACCGTGTGTACACATAACATGTCCCGGCCCTTTTGTGAGGGACTCGGTAAATAGAATCATGTATATCAATATCATGTATGGTGTATGCATATAACGTGTCTCGGCCCTTTATTAAGGGACTCGGTGGATAGAATCATGCATGACAGAATCATATACCACATATACATAACGTGTCCCGGCCCTCTATTGCGGGTCTCGGTGGATAAAGTCACCACAAGCCATCCTGGCCGCCATCCCCGTATCATCATATCATCACATACATATACATATAACGTGTCCCGGCCCGCAAGTGAGAGGGACTCGGTGAATAATGCAGAGAAGTGCGCACGATACCATGTCCAGGCCCGGGCTCAGTGAAATCCAAACTGAGACTTGCACGAACAGAATAATGCGAAACTATGTACACGTAAATCAAGACCCGAGATACAACATACTTATATACAAACATACTTATCGACATCTGAAGGTTCAGAAACAAGTTTCGGGTCAATCGGTATAATTGCACCTACTACTCCACACGACCTTTGTCACGTAATCTAGGGCGAGTCGGGGTCTTAACAATTTTCGGATGGTTCTCGTAGCGGGTCCCACTCCGATCTAGGGAGGATCTTTTATTTGTCTGATTAAGTAATTACCAAATTAGCCTTTTAAATTCTCAACATTCACTTTTACTTGTATGGATAGCTGCCTCCAACGGTTTTATTAATTCGGGTTTTATTCTAATTCTATTAGCAACCAGGGGGAAAATTATATCTACCAGTGCATATACATTTCGTAAGAAAGCAAGTAATATACCTGTAATTACATCTGGCGGCGCCTCCTGATCCTGCCGGCTGGCCAAAGCATATATGCGGTTCGAAGGACCGCTAGAACCGGGAACTCCGCCTCGACCTCTACCGCGACCTGTCGGTGTCGGCCGCATAGCTACAGAAGGAGAAGATGATCCAACAACTGATCCGGTGAGCTGGGCTGGACCACCTGGACCGCCTCTAAATGGGCAATCCCTCATAATATGGCCTTGGCGGCCACATGAAAAACAGGCACCGGTGACGAGACGACATTCCCCTGGGTGACGCTTGCCGCACCGAGGACACTGCGGCATAGACAGCCTCGTCTGACCAAACTCTCTGCTCTGCTGCGGATCTGGTGCCCTGGAGCTCTGGCCCGCTCCTGAATATCCCACACTATAAAATCTCTCACCGGTAGGCCATGGGGGTGCACTTTGATCTGGCTGAGAAGACCGTCTAACATACTGTTGAGGCTGTCCGCCTCGAAACTCCCCAGAATACCCAGCTGATCTAGCCCTCTTGGGCTGGCCCCGGTCGTAATCTCTATCGGACTGACGCTCTCTGCGTCTATCCTCCATCCCCTGGGCATATGCCTGCACCCGGGCAATATCCATCCCAGGCTGGGATGCCACCGCCATACTGCTGTCAATCAGATAATCATCCAACCCCATCACGTACCGATGTATCTTGTCAGCCATATCCGCTACGATGGTAGGCGCATATCGGGCCAGGGAGTCAAACTCTAGACTGTACTCCCGGACACTCCTGCCCCTCTATCTCAGGTGCAAAAATCTGTCAACCCTCGCTCGCCGCATCTCGGGAGGCAGAAAATGGCCGAGAAAGGCGGCTACAAACTCGTCCCATACAGCTGGGGGGGCACCCTCGCCTCTGGACAACTCCCAGGACTCGTACCAATTAATCGCAACATCTCGCAATCTGTGTGAAGCTAACTCGACAGACTCAGTCTCAGAAGCCCTGACTAACCTCAGCGCACGCTGCATCTGTTGGATAAAGTCCTGGGGGTCCTCTTCGGTCTTAGACCCGTAAAACTCTGGGGGGTCACAAGTCAAAAAGTCACGAACCCTTAGGCTATCATGCCTATCCACATCGTCACCCCCTAGCCCGCGTCCGCGAGCCTGCCCTGCTACTATTCTCGTCAATAACTGTACAGCCTCTCTCATCACCCTATCCTCCGCTCCTGGCTGAGGAGCTGGAGGCTCGGGCGCTGGGGCCCCTAGAGCTACTGGTGGAGCCACTCCAGGCTCCCCGGATGGTGGTGTAGCAGAACCCTCTGACTGGGGTACACTATCGGGCATAATCTGAGCACTAGCTTGAATAACCCTCTGCATCTGACTGGTCTCTCCTGCCACTGCCTTGCCCTTCTGGGCAGCCGTCGCCTTCTTCGGAGGCATCACTGAAAAATATAACAGCCGGTCAGAAAAGAGTCATCCTAATAGCACAGCTCTATCGCACGATCTAAGATCCAAAGAAAGGTAACACCCTAAATGTCCTGTAGCCTCCTGTTTATAGATGTGGTGCACAACACACCGATAAACAAGACTCTACTAGACACGGCCTGTAGACATCCCGAGGACAAATCCTGGCTCTGATACCACTTCTATCACGACCCAACCCCGTAGGCCGCGACTAGTGCCCGACATGGTCACCCATACCTACTCACTAACCAATTTACACTTACGTTTACATATTACGAATCCCATACATACAAAATCATATACATGTCATTTGATTCGTTACTTATACCATAACATATAAATCGATCAAGTTACGTAGTGTAGGAAAAAGCTGGACACAAACCAAATAGACATCACTAAACAAACACGACCCATGACCCACATACATGTCTACAGGCCTCTAATACAGACAACAGAATCATATGACGGGAAAGGGCCCCGCCGTACCCAAAATAGTCATAAATACAAAGATATGTACAACAGAAAGATCTGTACCGAAAGTTTGGGCTCCGGATCGAAAGAGCGCTTCAAACAGCAGAATGTGTATCCTAAGCCGGCGGATCATCTCTATAGACGTCTGTACCTGCGGGCATGAAACGCAGCCCCTGAAGAAAAGGGGTCAGTACGGAAAATGTACCGAGCATGTAAGGCATGAAATATAGAACGGGGAGTCATAGCCAGAAATAGAAACTCTACAGAACCAGCAAAACTGTGAAAAAGAATCACCAATACGTTTTCTTTGGTGTAAAAAAGTAGTATGCCTCAAATCATGAATCATATACATATACATATACATATACATACATATATATACAACGTGTCCCAGCCCTTTAGTGAGGGACTCGGTGAATAAGGTTAGACATATCAACATCACATACCGTGTGTACACATAACATGTCCCGCCCTTTTGTGAGGGACTCGGTAAATAAAATCATGTATATAAATATCATGTAAAGTGTATGCATATAACGTGTCCCGGCCCTTTATTAAGGGACTCGGTGGATAGAATCATGCATGACAGAATCATATACCACATATACATAGCGTGTCCCGGCCCTCTATTGCGGGTCTCGGTGGATAAAGTCACCACGAGCCATCCTGGCGGCCATCCCCGTATCATCATATCATCACATACATATACATATAACGTGTCCCGGCCTGCAAGTGAGAGGGACTCGGTGAATAATGCAGAGAAGTGCGCACGATAACATGTCCTGGCCCGGGCTCAGTGAAATCCAAACTGAGACTTGCACAAACAGAATAATGCGAAACCATGTACACGTAAATCAAGACCCGAGATACAACATACTTATATACAAAATACTTATCGACATCTGAAGGTTCAGAAACAAGTTTCGGGTCAATCGGAATTACTATACAAAAAATTACGAGCGTTTGAAGTACGGAACGCTCTACAATCGTTTCAGAAGCCATTCTTGGAAAATCAAACTGTAATCCGGTTAAGTACCTTTTGGACATTGTTATGGATCAAACCAAATAGAACTCTTGGAATCATACGTACGTATCAAAGTATGTCAAAGACTCGGTAGAATAATCAACGTGCTAGCATTTAATAATCAAACTTTAGTCATATCAATGTACCGACATCATATATCATATTCGTATATAACAGATTCATACATGCATACTCATAGGATATCATACAGTGTGTTGCTGCGGAACGTGCAGCCCGATCCACAGATATCACGTATTAGTGCCGAAATTGTATACAAAAGTTAAAGACATTAGTGCTTACAAAATTATCTTAAGGTCATGAATTCTTACACTTAGCTTATTACTCAATTGTCCAATAATCTTAACCATACTACGTATATTCGTATCAATAGGCCAATAGGGATCGTAGACAAACTCAGAACTTATTAAATAGAGCCTTTGAAGTACGGGGCCGTCTAACAACATTTCGTAAGCCGTATTTGGAAATTCAAGTAACAAATATTTTAAGTAACTTTCCAATATCATTATGGACCAAACCAAATAGAGACTCTAGAACCATGTGTACATATCAAATTATTAATCAAAGACTTAAGTCATGTCGATTTAGTTTCGAACGACGTTCGGAAATATACCAACTAAATTCTTCGCACATCATCATATATACATATCAAACCATATGGAATACTTATGGGAGTCAAAGACGACGGTCATCCTAGTGGCTCTAGGAATAGAAGTTTCTTTAGAAACATACATATACGTTATTGTTCGTTACAGAGATCATGCCGAAGGAAAGAAAGGTAAGCCTTACATACCTTGCCCGCTTTCTACGCAAATCGAAATTTAAGTCTTTTGCTCCACAAGATCTACAACAACATTAATGCACATCAAACATTAGGTACAAACACTTAAGAATTCAATTCCAACCAACACCTTATTTCTACAGAAATTTCGGCAGCATTTCCCCTGTAAATGCTACCATCCCCGAGAATCCAACTCGGCTATATTATCAACAACAAAACCGAGAATTTAACTCGGCCAAAATATCAACAACAACACCAACGATTATTCCAATAATACTAACAGTCAATGTAAGACATATTCTAACATTAGTAGTCTTCCTTTCTACATAATTCATCAACATTCAATTCACTACATATTTTCAAGCTAATTCCAACGCTCACATATCCATTACTAATTCAAAATCAACCAAACACAATTCATAAGCATTTCATACAATTCTACAAAATATTCAACAATCCCGCCAAAAACCATACTTCACCCGAAACTTCCAATCTTCGACACGAACATTCACAACACATTTTTTTATCTTCCAATTTCATCAACAACAACAACAATTGCATCTTACAACTTCATTCCCATAATTACATAAAATATAATAAAATCACATACTTTCCGACAACAACTTAACAACAATTTTCTCATGCCAACTAGAACCATTAACCTTCCATTTACATCACAAGGCTACAACAACACAATTAACATACTAAATAATTTAATTCATGTTCTTCCTCCAACTTGATGCACACGGCCATACACACACACACCCACAACACACAAATTTCATACTTTCCATTTATTTCCACACGCTACAACATATATGCAAGTCTTCCATAATATAAAAAGAATGAAATTCTTACCTTTTCGTAAATATTCCACTCGCCACCAAAGTGATTTTCTTGCCACAATAATTATACCACGTCGAAGAGGGTTTTGAGCTTAGTAGAAATACAAGAAAATTAGGATTTTTGGATCAAAGATTGAGGGGCAAAAATTTTTCTTTCTTTTCTTTTTTTTTTTTTTTCTTTGGCCGAAGCCTCACTTTCTCTTTCTCTCTTTCTTTTGTTTCTTGAACTTTCTTGAACACTAATTAAATTATGGCCCCTTCCTTATTTAATACATGGATTAAATGAATTTCCATGGGCTTGGGCCATTATGGCCGGCCACCCCTACCATTTGGGCCTCTTTGTTTTCTTTTTTTTTTCAACCCAATTATTTGTGGCTAATTTTGTAATTTCCGAAGCTAATTTCCAAAATTCTCAATTTTGCCCTTGGCCTTCCTCCATATTTTCACACCAACATTTTTCATGAACAATATATACATATATATATATATATATATATATATATATTAAATAAAATCAAAATGTGGCCTCATCTTTTATAAGTCACAATTATTTCAAATTTTCCGAATGTGCAAGATTACGCGATATAACAGTACAGTCCAACATACGGTCCGTATGTTTTATACGACCAATATGTTTGGCCGTATAATCCCCAGTGATCCGAAGTTCGTTCTCGTCGACTCGTTTGATCTCCAATCCTTATGGAACCTTCTTAGAACTTGTTTACCACCTCATTAACAATCTAAGGGACGTCATAAATCTCCTCCAAAGCATTATTAAATCCTCGTTAATTTGTTACTCGTAATTCCTTTTCGATCCCTATCGTATGCCTTGCCTCCTCTTGGCAACTTTCTCCCCCCTTTCTCGAATATCTTTGAAATCTTAATTAGGGTCATCAAATGTCATTCCTTACTTAATGAAATACCATATACTCGTGCCCTTCACTAGTCTATTCACTTGTGCATCAACGGAAAATTTTCCGAGGTGTAACAAAAACTCGAAACCTCATCCAAGCGAGGCGCCACCATTGCTGCGTGCTGAACCCCCGGACCCTGTGCTCTATCTGGATCTGGAGCCGCTATCCCTGCGCCCCTACCTGCTGGACCCACTGGTGTAGCTCCGGCCTATGCTAACCCACGCAACAGATTCAACACCTGCGCCATCGCGTCTGGTACACCTTGAGCAGCTGCAGCTCCTTGTGGGACATGTACTGCTACTGGCTGGGCTGGTGTGGCTGCAACTTCCGCTGCCTCGTTAGGGACCACTGGGATGCAACCCCCAGCTGGGGCCGCTCCTCTGCCCCTACCTCCACCTCCCGCTATTTTCGCGCGTGTTCTCGCCATCTGCGAGAGAATGAAGGATAGTCAGATACCAATTAGAATCAAGTAGCATGAAAGGAGAAAGAAAAAGGGAGTTTTCCTAGTGTCCGGTAGCCTCTCGAAGATAAGTACAGACGTCTCCATACCGATCTATATGACTCTGCTAGACATGTCTTGGTATGATGAGATCGACGAACCTAGGGCTCTGATACCAACTTTGTCACGACCCAACCCGCCATGACCGGCACCCATATAAATCCTAATGGGCGAACCAACACACATACCACTTAATCCATTAAATTTGATTTTTATATAAATCAAGCTAAACAATTATTACTCATTTAAACGCAAAAGAACAAGTAAATCATGCCATAAATACTGTAGTAAGTGCGGAAGTTCTCACTATTACAACCCCCAAAATCCGAAAGTAATCGTATAGGACTCTAAGACAAAACATGTCTAAGAGCTGAAATCTGCTTAATAAATATCCATAATGTCCAGAATAAGAAAAGACATCATAAGTAGAAGATCTTCGAGCGGCCTAGCATGAGAAAAAGCTCACCCCAAAATCTCTCAGCAAATATCCTCCACACTAGATGTGAGGACGAGTAGCGGTCTATATATCAAAATCTACACTCAAAGAATGCAGCAAGGTAGTATCAGTTCAAATACTATGTATCGGTAAGCATCATAGGCCGACTAAGATTAGTATCATGCATATCTTATGAAATCAATAGAATAAACAAGCTAGTCAATCATACATAAATATCAATACATCACAACAAGTCAACCATGAACAATCACAATTAATCACCAAATTGCTAAGAATCATAAACACGTCAACCACAACGGAACAAATTTACCACCATAACCCCACTCGCTGTGCACACATGCTATCTAATGTTATAGCTCAGTAGTCATGACCTACAGGGGACCCATGGTGTCCATGTACCACTCATTCTAGAACACTCCTCGAACCCGAGCACAACCTCTGCTTTGGAACGAACCTCGGACACGGGATATGACAATAAACCTCTCATTTTCGAAACTATCCTCGGACCACGAGCCCATAATCTAGGCCACATGCATGCCTGGTCATACCTTTTACAGAACAATGTTTCTTACCTTCTCAATGTCCATATTCACCTCGTCATTTCATGATATAATATCCTCGAGAAGACTATATTAACTTCTTATCACAATAAATCCACTACAGATTAAATCACATAGGATTAATGGCATAAAGCCTACACAACACTCAATCACAAGCACATAGGAGCTTAACCTCACAATATCATGTAATGAATATTAGACGTGATTTCTCCTAATGAAATTACAAAACATACATTCAACTAACCAAAGTCTAACTCAAGTAAACCGTAACCTACCTCAAAGTAGAGCTGGAACAATGCCTGTCACTCTGCTATAGCCTTTCTTTTCCTCAAAGCCTCAATACGTTCATGGTCTAAAAATAGAAGGCTTAATGAGTCACATTCCTCAATTTGCAAATAACAAGGTAAGAAATACCCTTCCCTCTTCTTATTCTAAGGGTGGATGATTTTCTTGGTGATAAATAACCTATCAAAGCCCCTAATATTCATAAACCATCAATTTCTACCACATTGTATCTAACATTCTCATTACAAACAGTTTTCTATGACAAAGACACTATTTTTATAGAACCCTAAGTCTCAATCTCTTAGTTTACTATTCTAATTGTCCAATTTGTGACAAATAGCAACTAATCAATCCATTTAAATGATAAATACGCATTAATAATTCCCACCCATCAAGTTTAGAAGGTTTATTGATATTCTAGGGTTCCTACTTCACTTTCACCATTAAAGACCCAAGAAGATGATTACAATAATGTAGGTAATGGGATGGTAGAATGGAAAGAAAAGAGACTTATCTCTCAAGGTTAACTTGCCCTAGCTTGGAAATCCTCTCTAGGTGCTTGTTGGGAAGTGTGTTGGTGTGTTATGAATGAAAATATAAAACTAAGGCATTAAAATACGGATAGTGCCCTCCCGTCGACCGCTGCGGCGGTCACTACGCCGCTGTAGCAGTCTCGCTATAGCGGCCAAGCCATCGCTATAGCGGTCCCATAATAAATTTGCTCACCGCTATAGTGGTCACCACCCCGCTATAGCAGCATCGCCGTAGCGGGAAAAGGCCTGCCGCAGCGGTCCCAAGAGAAAATGGCGGACCATTGGGAGTGGTCAGCCTACCGCTACAGCGGTAAGTAGTTGTACTCCCACCGCCACAATGATGCATTTGGGCAATAGCTCGATTTCTGTCCAGTTTTCCCCCTATCACCCCACATTTCACCTAAGGCCTCAAAACCAGAATAAGAAGCATGCATGCATACCAAAAGACACCGTACGAATCCACTCGCGGCCTTCGAATTCCTAATGGAGTCCTAAATTCCCATAACGACTGGAAAGGGTCATTACAAAATAAGTATAGACATGACTCCTATTGGCCGTATGAAACATGAAAAGGGAATCCTCCCACAAAGCTTACCTTCCTACTTTTTCATTAACATCTTTACCGTGTGCAGAAAACATAAGATTAAATAAAGGAAATCATAGGCATGAATCATATAAGACATTAATATTTGAACATAGACATAACATGAGTAAGAATAAGACGTTTACCTTAGGCATTCTCTTCTAGTTCAAGGAATAGGGGCGGATATTTCAATTTCTTTTATTCTTCAACTTCCTATATATCATTTTCAATATTTTGGTTTCTCCACAAGACTTTCATGGATTCTACTTCCATTTTCATAAATTTGTAAACTTGGCGATCTAGCATAGCCACATGGATTTCTTTTTATGTTAATCTCTCTTTAATCCCCGTGCTCTCGGTAGGGTCAATAAGGGACAAATTTGCCACACATTTTGTAACACCTCATACCTTTCGGCTAAGGCTTGAACCATTGGATATGAGTATAAGATGTTTGTTAAAAGCAATTTACTTCCTTAGGAGAGCTATAACACAAAGTCGGGTTGGAAGTTACGGCTCAACTGAAGTATTTCAAGAGACCTCGCACAAGGTCCAAATCCCAGTAAGCACACCTAGATGGTAATTAAGTATTTTTGTGGTTAAGTACCTATTAAAATTAGAGGTCTTCCAATATAGTTTCTAATGCAACAAACCATTCCTCAATCCAAAATTTGTGCAAAGACTTATGCCCATTTTACTGGACACCACCTAGTCAGCACACCCGAGCATCAGGTGCGTGAAAACGCATGGAAGGTATCTCACTTCTATTTTTGTTTGCTCGACTGTGCCTCCAACATGCTAGCTGCGCGATAGCGCACGTGGAAAACATTATAAGAAGCCTAGGTCGGACCCCATATCCCTTGCACGAAAATTTGCTCTAGAGAGATAAGCTCTCAAGAACTCAACTTCCTCCCAGGTCCCTCTATCATCCAAGGTAAGGCTTTGCCATAGAATATTGATGATTTCATCATCTTAACAAAAACTAATACCTCCTACTCATGCAACGCATAGATTTTAAAGGAATCTTGTGAAGAACTCAAAGGAAGGATTTTATAAGGATTTCTTCCAGGTGCGACTACACCTTCAAACTCTTGTGCATGACTAGTTGATGGTAAAGTGATTAATATTTTAGTGTTGGGACTCATGGGGTGGTATTGGATGCCACAAGTACTTGTTCTAAATATTGTAGAGAATTGAAGAATGGTCTTAATTATGGAATGATTGGTTGATAATATGTTATTGACATCATGGGTGATGAGGGGAGATTTTATAAACCTATGGATGATTGTTATAAACAAAGGTGTTGAAGCTTCCTTGCCCACTAGGTGTTCGATAAAATGATTAGATGATCAACCCATGAACGTTCTTACTAATATGTTTATTATTGTAGATTAAAGTAGGGTGACTGAAAGTTGTAGTATGCTTAGAGGACAAAATTGAGGTATGTAAGGCTAACTATATACGCGCGGGAGCATCATTTCTTCCCTACGCCATATTCTTCCATGATTATTATGAATTCACAGTATAAATAGAGTTATGCCCTAGTTTCATAAAAAGCCTTGGAGCTTCTATACTTTAAATGATGTAGCTTCGTAGTTCGTTCATGTATGTCACTCTGAGCATCGTGAACTTAACACATAATCTATGTATGCTCATGTCTGATATTCCATGGGTCTCAGTTCTAAATCACCAAATGTCTATGAACAATTAATGCTCTAACACACCATGATTACATGTATTATAGTAATTTTCACGCCTTAAACCATAGAGACGAGACCGGTACCTGGTGCCTTACTTAACCGAGTACTAACATACGTTATATTTGACCCCAACTGTTAGACCTCGAAAAATTCCCCGTTGATACACAATGAATAGACTAACGAAAGGCACGAAGTATACGGTATTGCAATAAGTGAGAAATGACATTGATGACCCTAATTGAGATTTGCAAAGACATTCGGAGTAAGAATAGAAAGTTTGCCAAGAGAGGGCAAGGCATACGATGTGTATCGGAAAGGATTTACGAGTAATAAGTTAATGATGATTTAATAGTGTCTTAGAGAAGAATTATAACGTCCCTTAGATCATTAATGAGGTGTTAAACAAGTATCAAGAAGGTTCCATAAGGATTGGAGATCAAACAAAGTGACGAGAACAAGATCAGAGAAAAGATGGGTTACATGGCCAATTATATGGTCCGTATAATGTTATACGGTCCGTATAATGGTCCGCAGAATCGTCACAGTGAAGGTCCCTCACTGATGGGATTATACGGTCACTTATACAGACCGTATAAAATTATACGGACCGTATAATGTGCTGTATAATGGTCACAGAAGCGAGATGTTGAAGCGGCGATTTCACGGTCACTTATACGGACCGTATAAGTTTATACGGACCGTATAAGTGTTCGTATATTTTCCCGATGGGTCATATTTTAAGTTTTAAATAAGAGGACCCAAGTTCATTATTTTCATTTCCCATCTTCTCATATCTTCTCCACGACTCAAGAACTCTCTAGAACCTTCCACACTCTTCATCTACAATAACCCAAGAGAGATTGGTGATCAACTTCATCAAACAACCAAAATTAAGTGTAAGAAACACATTAAAGTTTATCCAAGCCAAGGAATTTCAATGGAAGTGAACTAGGGTTTTGGTTCAAGAGAAGTATTTCCACTCAAGGCTTATTCCTACACCATCTAAGGTAATTTTTATGGTATTCCCATGTTGTTTAAGGTATTGAGAAGTTGAAACACTTGGATTGCAGAAGGGTATAGAAAATGGGTCATGAATGTAAGAATAGTGTCATTTTTTAGTACTAGCTTGGATTGAGTCATGATTCTTGATAAGTTATGATTATGATCACGTTATAAATGATATTAAGAAACTGGGATAAACATTGTATATGAGTGAACGTAATAGTGTACTATGACCATGATTATAAAGGAATTGAAGTGAAATTGTGAAATGTGGATAATGTAGATGAATGACGATTGTTGCTTATAATATTGGGAATGTTGTTATAAAGGTTTGAGAGTTGATATGTAATATGAGGAAAGTTGTATAAACAAAGGAAATGCTGCCCAATTTTCTCTAGCCTTAATAAGCATGTTCTTATAATCGATTAGCTAATGTTAATACGAACTTTCTTGAAGGTAGAAATGCGAGCATCGAAGGAGAACGATCAAACGATAGAATAGCTAAATGAAATAGGTATGTAAGGCTAATCCTTTCCTTCTAAGGCATGACTCCTATGGCATGAATGTCACGACCCGACTAGGGGCCATGACGGGTACCCGGGGCTAACCACCGAGCACCACTCGTTCAAGTACTTATCATTCTCATTAATCTCTTTTTAATCAAATTCACATTCAAATTATAAGGAAAACATCTTTCATTTGAAAGTATAAATAATTTAATATACATACGCCTCTCGGCTATCAAAATGATAATATACACACATATACATATGTACAGTAGTGACCTTGTGAAACCATATAACCCATACTGCTTATCTACGAGCCTCTACTGGAGTGCTAGACATAAGGACGGGACAAGACCCCGTCATGCCCAAAATATAAATGTACACAAAAGAATAATCATAAGCACCTCCGAACAATGGAGTGCTCTCGAATCAGCTGCTAGCTCCTATGAGTCTGGATCAGGATCACCTCCCTGTCTACCTGTGGGCATGAACACAGCGTCCAAAAAAATGGACGTCAGTACGAACATTGTACTGAGTATGAGAGGCATAAACAATAATGAAACATCAATGAAATGAAGAGGCATCGAATGAGGAGCAATCTGTAACTGATTGTGAACATAAAAGAAATAAATCATGATGTCTTACTCATACTCATCATCATATCATATATGCATAAATGTGTAAGTATAAGTTGCCCGTCCCTGTAGGTACGGTGTAATAATATGTAACCTGCTCATAGACTCTTGACTTTTCGGGATATATAGAGAATTCATGGAGAGAAAGGAGAATCATACCATCGGATTCATGCCATAGAAAGAAAGGACTAGCCTCACATACCTTTGTTGATTAACTATTTTATTGCTTGCTCGGTCTCCTTTAATGCACTCGTTCTACCTTCAAGAGAATTCGTATCGACATTAGCTAAACGGTAACAAAAACATGCTTGCTAAAGCTAGAGAAAATTGGACGGCATTTCCTTCGTTTATACAACTTTTCCCATATACTATATCAACTCCCAAACATTCATAACAACGTTCACAATATCATAAACGACAAGCATCATTCCTTTATATTATCCACATTTCACAATTTCACTTCAATTCATCCATAATCATGACCATAGTTCACTATCGTGTTCTTTCACATATAATACTCATTCCATGTTCTACATGTCATTCATAACCTATTTACAATCTCAACATATCCATTTTCATGATTCTTTCCAACTACTACTCAACAATGTCACTATTCACACTTTCATGACCCATTTCCTTTATCTTTCTACAATCCAAGTGTCTCCACTTCTCCATACTTTAAATAACATGCAAATACCATAAACCTTACCTTAGATAGTGTAGGAACAAGTCTTGAGTGGTATTACTCTTCTTGCACCAAAACCCTAGTTCACCTCTCTTGAAATTTCTTGACTTGGATGAACTTTGATGTGTTTCTCACACTTAGTTTTGTGGATTAGATGAAGTTGATCTTAAATTTTCACTTGGATTCTTGTATTGGAAGAGTTTGGAAAGTTCTAGAGAGCTATTGGGTCGTGGAGAGAGAAAATGGAACGAATTAAATGAACTTGGGTCATTATTTTAAAAATACAAAAGCTGTCCCGACGTCATTATATGGACAATCATACGGTCCGTATAATTGACCGTAAAACTGCTCCAGTGAGCTTCTCATTCTGTGTCACTTTGACGGTACATTATACGAGCTGTATAATTTTATACGGTCCGTATAATTTGACCGTGAAATTGATCCTTCAGCAACTTCATTCTGTGACAATCGTACGGTCCATTATACGGGCCGTATAACATTATACGATCCATATAATCGACTGTATAACCCATCCTTTCACTGATATTTTTCTTGCCACTTTATTTGATCTCCACCCCATAGGGAACCTTCTTATCACTTGTTTATCATTTCATTAACATTCTAAGGGACGTTATAACTCCTCTTCAAGGCACCATTTAGTTATCATTAACTCGCTACTCGTAATTTCTTTCCAATACACATCGTATGCCTTGCCTTCTCTCGGTAAACTTTCTTCTCTTACCTCAAATGCCTTTGAAATCTTAATTAGGCTCGTCAAACGTCATTCCTTTCTTATTAAAATATCGTATACTCGTATTCTTCGTTCGTCTATTCACTGTACGCAAATGGGGAATCTTCCAAGGTGTAACATTCTTCCCCCCTTTTGGAACATTTGTCCTCGAATGTTAAATACTCGGGAATTCTACAAAAAATTCACCAGAGTTTCCCCTGTAATATGGCTCTACCATCCTGTTTCAACAACCTATAATAATATTACCTCACAGGGCCACAACACAATAACAATGTAAATTGGCCACACATGACAAAAAGTATGAAAAGAAAGCATACATACCTCATAGTGTTAGTGTTTCATCTTAAATCTCTCCTTGGGGTTGAAATAGGTGCGGATACTTGATCTTCATACTCTCTTCTGCTTCCCAGGTCATTTCTTCCCGGTTGTTATTTCGCCACAAGAGTTTGACTGAAGCTACTTCCTTATTTCGAAGTATTCGTACTTGCCGGTCTAAGATGGCAATAGACACTTCTTCATATGCTAGCTTTTCTGTCACTTGGACATCATCAATTGGAACAATCCTCGCAGGATCTCCAATGCACTTACAGAGCATTGAGACATGAAAAACTGGGTGAACTGACTCAAGCTCTGAAGGCAAGTCAAACTCGTCGGCTACATGACCCACCTTGCGGATAATTTTATAGGGTCCAATGTATCGAGGACTTAACTTCCCTTTCTTGCCAAATCTCATCACCCCTTTCATTGGCGACACATTAAAAAATACCCAATCATCAAGCTGAAATTCCAAGTCTCGTCGGCGGTTGTCTGCATAAGACTTTTGGGGACTTTGGGTTGTCAACAGTCGATATCGGATAACTTTAACTTTTTCTACCGCTTGCTGAATCAATTCAGGGCCTATTAACTGTACTTCTCCTGTTTCAAACCATCCAATTAGGGATCTACATTTCCTTCTATATAAAGCCTCATACAGAGCCATTTGAATACTGGAATGGTAGCTATTGTTATATGCGAACTCAATAAGGGGTAAGTGGTCATCCCAACTACCACCGAAATCTAGAACATATGCTCTCAACATATCCTCCAAGGTCTGAATAGTACACTCCGCTTGTCTATCAGTCTGCGGATGAAATGCTGTGCTAAGTTTCACTTGGGTACCTAGACCTTCTTGAAAGGATTTCTAGAACTTGGCTGTAAATTGGGCTCCTCTATCTGTAACAATGGATAGTGGAATACCATGGAGCCGCACAATTTCTTTGAGATACAACCTTGCATAATCTTCTGCTGAGTATGTGGTTCTGACTGGGAGGAAATGAGTTGCTTTTGTTAATCTATCCACAATCACCCAAATAGAATCATACTTTCTTCGAGAACGAGGTAACCCCACAATAAAATCCATGTTGATCACTTCCCATTTCCAAGTAGGGATTTCCATTCCCTGCAATAATCCCCTGGCTTTTGATGTTGGATCTTTACTTGCTGGAAATTCGGACATTGGGCTACAAATTCTGCTATGTCTTTTTTCATGCCGTCCCACCAATATATCAACCTGGGATCGTGATGCATCTTTGTTGCACCTGGGTGAATAGAATACCGAGAATAATGGGCTTCTTCTAGAATTCATTTGGCACAATTCTGCCACATTCGGCACACATAGCCTGCCTCGGTATCAAAGAATTCCATTCATAGAAACTTCAAATGGAGACTTCTTTTTTCCTTGAGATATGTCTCTGTAGTGGCATAAATGGGGATCTTCATACTGACGCTCTTTCACTTCCATACTCAGAGAAGAAGCTGTGGGATCATTAATACTAATCCCTGCACTACCCGAATCAATTACACGTACTCCAAGATTGGCTAACTGGTGGAGCTTATGAACCATCTCCTTCTTTCCTGGAGGAACTTCACATAGGCTACCCATTGATCGGCGGCTAAGCGCATCAGCTACCACATTTGCTTTTCCGAGGTGGTATAAAATATTCACATCATAATCTTTCAATAATTCTAACCACCGTCGCTGCCGCAAATTCAACTCCTTCTGTTTGAAAATGTATTGGAGACTCTTGTGATCTGTATAGATATCAACATGCATACCATACAAGTAATGTCTCCACATTTTTAACGCATGAATAACTGCAGCCAATTCAAGATCATGAGTTGGGTAGCTCTTTTCATGTTTCCGCAGTTGTCTCGAAGAATAAGCAATAACTCTACCATGCTGCATTAGTACACACTCTAACCCAACGCCAGAAGCATCATAATACACAACATAACCATCTGGCCCTTCTGGGAGTGTCAAGACTGGAGCTTAGGTCAACCTGTTCTTCAGCTCTTGGAAGCTACGCTCACAAGCATCATTCCACTGAAGTTTTGCTAACTTCTGGGTTAGCTTCGTCAAGGGGGCTGAAATAGATGAAAAGCCCTCTACGAATCTTCTATAATAACTTGCCAATCCCAGAAAACTACGAACTTCTGTAGGCGTCGTAGGCCTTGGCCAAGTCTTCACAGCTTCAATTTTCTAGGTATCAACTCGAATGCCATCATCTGAAATAACATGACCCAGAAATGTCACAGAATTCAACCAAAACTCGAACTTTGAAAATTTTGCATACAACTCCCGAGTCCGAAGAATTCCAAGAACAATACGTAAATGATCTGCATGTTCTGGTTCTTTGCGAGAGTACACCAGAATATCATCGATGAATACTATTACGAATAGATCCAAGAGAGACCTGAATACATTATTCATTAAATTCATGAACACTGCTGGGGCATTAGTTAGCCCAAATGACATCACCCGAAATTCATAATGGCCATATCTCGTTCTGAAAGCTATCTTGGGATATCTTCTTCTCTAACTCTCACTTGATGATAACCCGACCTCAAGTCTATGTTAGAAAATCACTTGGCACCCTGTAGTTGGTCAAACAAGTCATCAATCCTTGGGAGAGGATATTTGTTCTTTATTATCACCTTATTCAACTACCTATAATCGATGCACATTCGGAGGGAACTGTCTTTCTTTCTCACAAACAAGACCGGTGCTCCCCACGGTGAACAACTGGGTCTAATAAACCCCTTTTCAAGCAAATCTTTCAATTGCGCCTTTAGCTCTTTCAATTCTGCCGGAGCCATTCAATAAGGAGGAATAGAAATAGGCTTGGTGTCCGGCACATATCAATGGCGAAGTCAATCTCTCTTTCTGGAGAAAGACCAGGAAGTTCATCTGGGAATACATCCGGAAATTCATTCACTACCGGAACAGATTGGAAAATTGGCGAATTTGCTTCGGTGTCATGTACTCGAACTAGATGATAAATATAGCCTTTAGATATCATATTTCTTGCCTTAAGGTAGGAAATAAACCTACCTTTTGGAGATGCTGCATTGCCCTTCCATTCAAGCACGGACTCTCCCGTAAATTGAAATAGAACTACTTTCATTCGGCAATCGACATTAGCATAACATGAAGCCAACCAATCCATACCCATAATCACATCGAAATCTAGAATTTCCAGCACAATTAAATCTGCTTTAGTTTGGCGATCACATATCACAATTACACAATCTTTGTACACTTGCCTTGCTATCACGGGATCACCAACCGGAGTAGATACCTCAAAAGGTTTAATTGGCTCGGGTTTCACCCCAATACGACCAGCAACATATGGAGTAATATAAGATAGGGTAGAACCCGGATCTATCAATGCATACACACCATAAGAAAACATGGACAATGTACCTGTAACCACATCTAGGGAGGACTCAAGATCCTGTCGTCCGGCTAAAGCATAAATGCGAGGCTGAGTGGCACCTGAAGTAGATGCTCCCCCTTGGCCTCTACCTCGACCTGCTGGAATCTGAGAAGTCTGCCCTACCGGGCGCACTGAAGAAGAACCGACCGCTGATCCTATGGGCTGAATCCCAACTCTACCCCTCATCGACGGGAAATCTCTCATCATGTGCCCAACCTGGCCACAGGCATAGCAAGCATCCGAACCCCGACGACACCGTCCGGAATGTAATCTACTGCACTGACTGCACTGAGGTACTGGGGGTCTCCTCTGGCTATAATCTCCCCCAAACTGAGAATCTGGGCCTTCGAACTCTAACCCTGTCCTGAGCGGAAGGAGCGATCAAATCTCCTACCTGCAAATCGGGGAGGTGCACTAGTCACCGACTGGCCTGAGTGTCTAGAATGCGGCTACATTGATCCCCCTCTGTAGTCACTACCTGCGCCCATAGATCTGGCCCTCTTTCTTTGCCCTCAATCAATATCACGATCACCCCTTTGTGAATGTCGTTGTCCTGCTAAGTTCTGAGCATGGGCTTGTATTCGGGAAATATCCATCCCATCTTGAAATGAAGCCGTCAAACAATCCTTGAACAGATGTGTCCCCAAGCCACTCACAAATCGATGCACTCTATCTCCCATATCATCCACCATAGTCGGTCATATCTTGCCAATGAATTAAATTGCAGGGGTCTTCATCCGGCTTTGACCCGAAAAATTCCGGAGGATTCAAACTCATAAAGTCACGGGCTCTGGTACTAGCTGACCGATCACTTGGGCCCGCATTCTGCCGCTGTGCCTGGGCGGCTACCAACTGTGTCAATAAGTGAATAGCTTCGGTCATTTGTTGACCCGAAGTAGCCGGTGGAGGAACTGGAGGCATAGGAGGTGGAGATGAAGCCCCTTATTGTTCTTCGGTAATAGGTGGAGTAAAAGAAGCACTAGATGGAGCCTCATTATGTGATTCACCCTCATCGACATTAATTGGCGGCTCTCTTTCTGCCCGTCTTTTCATAGTAGTCATGCCCTTTTGGGCAGCTTTAGCCTTTCTCTTTAGCGGCATTCTGAAATCATAACACACTATTAAGAGGGGAAAATCTTATATACGGCTCTATCGCACGATCTCATAAGAAGAAAGATGGTCATTTTTCCTAAATGCCCTGTAGCCTCCTGTTTATTAGTGTGGCGCGCAACACACCGTAAACAAGACTCTACTAGATACGGCTCGTAGACACTTCCTAGGACTGAACTGCTTTGATATCACTTTTGTCACGACCCGACTAGGGGCCGTGACGGGTACCCGGGGCTAACCACCGAGCACCACTCGTTCTACTACTTATCATGTTCATTAAACGCTCTTTTATCAAATTCATATTCAAATTATAAGGAAAACATCTTTCATTTGAAAGTATAAATACTTTCATATACATACGCCTCTCGGCTATCAAAATGATAATATACACACATATACATATGTGCAGTAGTGACCTTGTGAGACCATATAACCCACACTGCGTATCTACGAGCCTATACTGGAGTGCTAGACATAAGGACGGGACAAGACCCCGTCATGCCCAAAATATACATGTACACAAAAGAATAATCATAAGCACTTCAGGACAATGGAGTGCTCTCGAATCAGCTGCTAGCTCCTATGAGTCTGGATCAAGATCACCTCCCTGTCTACCTGTGGGCATGAACATAGCGTCCAAAGAAAACGGACGTCAGTACGAACATTGTACTGAGTATGAGAGGCATAAACAATAATGAAACATCAATGAAATGAGGAGGCATCGAATGAGGAGCAATCTATAACTGACTGTGAATCATAAAAGAAATAAATCATGCTGTCTTACTCATACTCATCATCATATCATATATGCATAAATGTATAAGTATAAGCTGCCCGTCCCTGTAGGTACGGTGTAATAATAAGTAACCTGCGTCCAGGGCTCCCGCATTCGAGGTATAAGCTGCCCACTATAGTGGTGTGTATATCTGCCCGACCATATAGGTACGGTGTAATATCATCATCATATGCTCATCATAGTATGCTCATCATAGTATTCTTATCATAATATTCTCATCATAATACATGCATGAAGACTCCAGGACAACAATCTTTATCGGGGTGACGTAAGGTCGTGATCCCCCGATTTCATTATGAAGCATTCACAAGCATTCTGCCTCACCATGAAGGAAGTAGTATATAAGGTGAGTGTGTACAATGCATAACATCATCGACTTTATAGTAATCTGCCTCACCTTGAAGGGACAACACATAAGGTTAGTGTATACAATACATTACATACTTGACTTAATGGTATTTTGCCTCACCTCGAAGGGAATAATGTATGAGGTGAGTATATACAACATACGACATCATTAGCGTTATAGGAACGTCATATCATGAACTCTAGAGTCTTTAGACTCAAGCTCATCATCATCATCATTGGACTCATAACATATCTCTTATCTCCTATAGCTATTCATGATCATAGACTCTTAACTTTCCGGGATATATAGAGAATTCATGGAGAGAAAGGAGAATCATACAATCAGATTCATGCCATAGAAAGAAAGGACTAGCCTCACATACCTTTGTCGCTTAACTATTTTATTGCTTGCTCGTTCTCCTTTAATGCACTCGTTCTACCTTCAAGAGAATTCGTATCGACATTAGCTAAACGGTTACAAGAACGTGCTTGCTAAAGCTAGAGAAAATTGGACGGCATTTCCTTCGTTTATACAACTTTTCCCATAATCTATATCAACTCCCAAACATTCATAACAACGTTCACAATATCATAAACCACAAGTATCATTCATTATATTATCCACATTTCACAATTTTACTTTAATTCATCCATAATCATGACCATATTTCACTATCGTGTTCTTTCACATATAATACACATTCCATGTTCTACATGTCATTCATAACCTATTTACAATCTCAACATATCCATTTTCATGATTCATTCCAACTACTACTCAACAATATCACTATTCACACTTTCATGACCCATTTCCTTTATCTTTCTACAATCCAAGTGTCTCCACTTCTCCATACTTTAAATAACATGCAAATACCATAAACCTTACCTTAGATAGTGTAGGAACAAGTCTTGAGTGGTATTACTCTTCTTGCACCAAAACCTTAGTTAAACTCTCTTGAAATTTCTTGACTTTGATGAACTTTGATGTGTTTCTCACACTTAGTTTTGTGGATTTGATGAACTTGATCTTACATTTTCACTTGGATTCTTGTATTGGAAGAGTTTGGAAAGTTCTAGAGAGCTATTGGGTCATGGAGAGAGAAAATGGAATGAATTAAATGAACTTGGGTCATTATTTTATAAATGCAAAAGTTGTCCCGACGTCATTATACGGACAATTATACGGTCTGTATAATTGACCGTAAAACTGCTCCAGTGAGCGTCTCATTCTGTGTCACTTTGACGGCACATTATACGGGCCGTATAATTTTATACGGTCCGTATAATTTGACCGTGAAATTGACCCTTCAGCAACTTCATTCTGTGACAATCCTACAGTCCATTATATGGGCCGTATAACATTATACGGTCCGTATAATCGACCGTATAACCCATCCTTTCAATGATCTTTTTCTTGCCACTTTATTTGATCTCCAAGCCATAGGGAACCTTCTTAGCACTTGTTTATCATTTCATTAACATTCTAAGGGACCTTATAACTCCTCTTCAAGGCACCATTTAGTTATCATTAACTTGGTACTCATAATTTCTTTCGAATACACATCGTATGCCTTGCCTTCTCTCGACAAACTTTCTTCTCTTATCTCAAATGCCTTTGAAATCTTAATTAGGGTCGTCAAACGTCATTCCTTTCTTATTAAAATATCGTATACTCGTATTCTTCGTTCGTCTATTCACTGTACGCAAATGGGGAATCTTCCAAGGTGTAACAATGAATCTTCCTAATTTTCCATAATCTTCCTAAATAACGGAAATTATGAGTCCATGACTATAAAGAGCTACATACGCATATGATAAATAAAAGAGATTCGATACGAGCATGATAATGATGATGATGAGCTTAAGTATAAAGAATCCTAGAGCAACATATGATGTCCATGAGGTTAATGATCCTAAGTATGGTTCCATCGATGCTTTTTCTTTTGTACACTCACCTTAAAATGTTAGTCCCCTCAAGGTGAGACATAATGATTATGATCATTCCATAATGAAACTGGGGGTTCACGACCTTATGTCACCCCGACATAGCCATAGTTGCCTTCAAGTTCTAATGTATGTTTGATGATAAATGTATAATGACGCTAAGCTTATGATATGCCTATGAGATGTATAATAATGATAAGTTTATGTTGACTATATGATGATACTATTCCACCGTGCCTGGTTGGCCGGGCATGTCACCGCAGAATGGGGCGGCATACGATTCCACCGTGCCTAAATGGCCGGGTGTCACGACCCAACCTCGTGGGCCGCGACTGGTACCCTAACTGGGTACCCGTACATACCTACCCGACCGACTTTCGAATCATACGAATTTTTTTTTCTTTTTCTTTTTAACAGAAATTACAGAAGTAGGTCGATACAAATACGGCACGCGCGCAAACATACATATATATATATATACATACATACCTGAACATACAGACATTTACATATAACCCGATAAGGCTAACATACCGACGAAATCCGTAACCCACACATATATCTACAGGCCTCTACAGACATACAGAATCATATGACGGGACAGGGCCCCGCCGTACCCAGAATTTCCATACATACAGAACATACGGAAAAACAGAAGATATATAGCAAAAGTATATGCTCCGGATCGAAGGAGCTCTTCAAACGGCAGAGTCAGAAACCTACGCTGGCGGCGTATCACCTGGTGCGTCTGTACCTGCGGGCATGTAGCGCAGCCCCCGAAGAGCGGGGGTCAGTACGAAAAATGTACCGAGTATGTAAAGCAGAAACATAGCAAACATAAACATAGTCCGAACCGGAGTCACAGAAATATAACGGACAGACCCATAAATCAGACGGACGGACAGAGTCATGATCCAGACAGACATACAGAGTCGTGGTTCATACAGATAAACAGAATCATGGTTCGGACAGACAGACGGAATCATAATACGGACAGACGAGCAGAATCAGTATCCATACAGACGTACAAAATCGGAGTCCATACGGGCGTACCGAATAAAAATCCATACGGATATACAGAATCAGAATCCATACGGACATACAGACATAGTCGTAATTCAGACGGACAGACAGAAGTATGTCGGACAGAATTATGCAAGCAGAGTAGTACAGAGTCATACAGAATCATACAGAGGCATGTGCTTAAATAAATACAGATGGCACACGCATACATTCATACAGATCCCGGCCCTGTCTGGGGGCGCGGTAACAGAACCCGGCCCTCTTAGTACGGGACGCGGTGGACAGACAGAATCAGATCAGATCATATGCCATCCTGGCCGCCATCCCCATACACAGATCATAATATCATACAGACATACAGATCCCGGCCCGTACGCCGAGGGACGCGGTGAACAATGCAGAGAAATATGCACGATAACAGAACCTGGCCCGGGACGCAGTGAAGGAATGCATTGAGACAGACACGAACCGATAAATGAGAAACTACTTACATACAGACTCAACATACAAACTCAATCAAACTGAAGGGTGCCAAACGGCGAGTCAAAATCAGAGTATCCAGATAGTATGCATAGTACGCGCCTATATCCTACTTGAGAAGGCACGACAGATTATTAGCAGAATCAGATTCTCAGATGTTCAGAAATCATTTTGTAAGAATTGCATAAAAATAGTTGTACCATAATCAAAATAATAGTTCAATTGTTTTCTGAGAAAATCGGACAAAACGGAAGTATTTAAAGTATTACAGAAGATATCGGGCCTTGCGGGCCCGCCTCGGACCAAATCGAGGCAACATATGTAAATTATCGCTAATAGACCTTATGAGGTCATCCCTAATCGTTTGGAAGTGTTCCGACTCCGTTTAGGGAAGTTTTGTACAAAAACTCACTTTAAAGGAAATTTGTAAGAAAATAGCTTCAATTGAATTGAAGGAATTGGAGCGGTTTTCCGTCTCGAATTCCGGGGAACGGAGTCGTACTTAAGGCTCGCGGCCGAGCCTATCACATCCAGAACATGCCTAGGAACAAAGGGAAATGCTTCACATACCTCGATAGCGCCTTACGCTCGCTTGGCGTCGACTTCAATTTCGTCCAAAATCTAGAAATGGTCAAGTTTACCATTTGTTAGTTTCAAACTTTTCAATAATTCAACTCAACACAGACTTGCCTACCGAAATTTCGGCAGCATTTCCTCTGTATATAAGACATCCCCGAGACTTAGCTCGGCTCAATTCATCATCACAACAACCCAGAAATAGCATCAATAACAACAATATGCATTAAACATACGATATGGCATCACTAGCCATCCTTTCGACATAACGAAACATTTTGCGTTTCAACCTTACATTTCCAACCCAAACTTATTATTTTCATATTCATTATCCATCAAAATCATTACGACATACATCGGAGGCATCCATACCATTTTCACACAATATTCATAGGATACGCAAACATTCAAACTTCCCCTTTAAGTCACTACTTTTCCAATCTTTTCCTAACTTTCAACATACAAGTTCATAAACACATTCCCATATTCCCAAGTTCATTATCATTGATCATAATTTTCATGAAATCCCGCTAAAGCGACATACTTTCCGACAACAACTTAACCAACAAATTCTTCGTTTTAGCTTAACCATTATCCTTCCATCTACTTCACAAAGTCATAACAACACAAGTATTGCATTAAATAAATTCAATCCATCCACTTTCATACAAGGCACCACACGGCCAACATGCAATATCCCCCAACTTCCATTAATTCATCCCACTTTCATTTCTAATACAATTTCCATCACACTACAACTAAATTACAACATGAATTCAAATCATCCAAATCATGCAATATACATATATATATTCGGCCAATACACACTTAGTTCCAACACACAAAATTTCCATGTTTTTCATTCATTCACACATACTACATCATACATATACCATTTATAACATAACAAGAGCATGAAATCCTCACCTTTCTTCAAGTTCTTCACTTGGAGGATAAATTTCTTTTCTTGCCACAATACTTATATCAACTTGTAGAGGGCTTTGCACTTGGTAATAATTTCACAAGAGATGAACTTTTAAACCAAAGAATTGGCTCCAAAAGTTTTTCTTTCCTTTTCTTTTCTCTCTTTCTCTAGCTGTGCTCCCTCTTTCTTTTTCTTGTTCTTTCTTTGTTTTTCTTGAATGTTATAAGGATATAGATGAATATATAATATGATTTCCATTGTATTTATCACATGGGAATTAATTTATTCCTTGGACTTGGGCCATTTGTTGCTTGGCCGGTTGGGCTTCCTTTTTGGACCTCACTTTCTATTTTTTGTTTTAGCCCAATTGTAGGCTAAATAAATTGTAATTCATGGAACAAGTTTCCAAAATTCCAATTTTTTCCTTGGTCTCCTTTCGTAATTCCACACCAACGTTATCATAGCCGACACATTCATACCAAGTAAGGTCCAAATATGGCCTCATTCATTACAAATCAAGTTATCTCGAATTTTTCCGAATATTCAAAAATGCCGGATGTAACATCCTCCCCCCCTTTAGAACATTCGTCCTCGAATGTTAAATTGACCTCATGGGGCGTCATACTACTTCGGGAGGGTTCTCTTTATAGTCGTCCTTTGTTGACTTTCCGACATGGCTTCTTCACCAACATTATGGGGTAATTTTTCAAATCACTGATTCAAACACCTTCATAATATATTTGCTCATACCCCACATAATCATCGAACCATAAGCTATATTCTCGTAACAGACGGATGCCTTTCAGACGTTATAATTAATCATCACTTCTTGTTACACTTCTGAGTTTCTTACCACATTATCGAAATCCTACTTCATACCAGACACTTCATACCAAACAGATTCAGAACTAGAACCGAACGCGTAGAAGCATATCGGACGGATTCGTAATCGGAGGTAGACGTACTAAACTATGGCGGACGGATTCGTAGTCAAAGTCAGGGGTACGGAGGTATGTCAGACAGATCTGAGATCGGAGTCAGGTGTACAGAAATGTATCATACAGAATCATGATCAAAGTCAGACGGACAGAAATGTATCAGATAGAGTCGTGATCAAGATCAGACATACGGAGATGTATCAGGCAGGCGTACGATCGAAATCAGACGCATAGAAGCATATCAGACGGATTCATATCCGGAGTCAGACATACAGAGGTGTGTCAGACAGATTCGTAATCAGAGTTAATCGTACAGAGATATGTCAGACAGAAACGCATTCAGAATCAATCATACAGAAGTATGTCGACCAGAAACATATTCAGAATCGGATGTACAAAGATTTATCAGGTGGGAACATAATTGAGTTCAGAAGCATAGAGGCGTAATAGACAGAGCCTTAGCAGAATCGGAAGTGCAGAAGTATAACAGATAGAATCTGAAGCCGAATCAGATCACTCTTAGTAAGGCTCCAGTGATTTATGGAAAATTCCCTTATTGGTGACTTGGCTAGCCAAGTTGTCATACAAATCGTCTCGCGTGTCGTTTATCGACTCTTTCAAAGATTCCGCTTATTCGCAATTCTTATCTTTCGTCTTTCCTACCATCCATACTCATTTTCCTTTTCAGACATCGTCATACCGGACTGAGTTATAATGGGATAGGGGTTTTTCTAGTCCTTGACAGCATCTGTGCCCTCACCCCCGCTTCGTTTCATGTATTCGGTTTAGTAAAACCTTTCGCCGATCACGATATTAGTTGCCGGGACTCGGCTTTCAATCCATATGGGTACCAGACGAAAATCATACATACGCACATACACATACACATACACACATACACATACACACATACACATATATTTACTACTATCTTACTGGCGAACGTCTCTGACTGTTATTCGGATTCGCTCAATTTCCCGAGCGGGGTTGTACCCTTTTCTTTTTTGCCCATTTAGTCCGCCTCGTTCTGCGCGACTTTTGTAAAGGCACTAATTACTCCACACATTCTCTTTTCCTTTAGATTACCAAACTTTTCATTTATATCCATCATACCTACACTTGTGCAAAACTTTACATTACTTCCCAGGGGGTCACCCATCCCAGAATTGCTCTGGCTTGAGCACGCTTAACTCCAAAACTTTCATGCATTTCGACGCGTTAGGGCTGATATAATTTCGTCGATCGCCCCGCACGACCTTTGTCGCGTAATTTTAGAGCAAATCGGGGTCTTAGCAAATTTTTGGAAAATATTTGTAGCGGGTCCCACCCCCGGCTAAGTCATACAATTACCATATTGCCTTTCTGAATCTTGGTACCTACCAAGTTAACATTTACCTTACTATTTCTAATACCCAGAAGTACAAGATCACGTAATGCAACAAAATACAGACTTATCCATACATATATCTCTCAAAAAGAATCGCTGGCGTACCTGGGCGTGCGCTCGCAGACGCTCCTGGGTCCTGCCAGCCGGTTAAAGAAAACACGCGGTTCGAAGGACCGCTGTAACCAGAAGCTGCACCACGTCCTCTGCCACGACCCGCTGGCGCTGGTGCTGGTGTCGGTGCTCCTCGCCCCGTGGGGCGCATGGCCGCCGAAGGAGAAGCTGAGCCTGCAACGGACCCAGCAGGCCGGGCTGAACCTGAACTGCCCTTAAGCGGGCACTCTCTGACTCGATGGTCTGGGCTCCCACAAAAATAACAAGCGCCCGTAGCGCGATAACACTCCCCCGGGTGGGGTCTCCCACAGTAAGGACATGGGGGTATGGGTGGCCTCGACTGACCGGGACCTCTGCTCACCTGTGGACCTGGGACTCTAGAGCTCTGTCCCGTGAACTGTGGAGGTGTACTGTAGGCTGGCTGGGACGAATACCTGTTACCCTGCCGCTGGGAAGGCTCACCCTGAAATCCCCCTGAATATCCAGCCGATCTGGCTCTCTTAGGCCGGCCCCTGTCGTAACCCCTATCAGGCCGACTCTCCCTACGTCGGTCCTCCATGCCCTGGGCGTATGCCTGTACCCGGGCTACATGCATCCCTGGCTGAGAAGCCATGGCCAAGCAACCGTCAATTAGATAAGGGTCTAGTCCCATCACATACCTGTGCACCCTATCGGCCATCTCGGCTACTATGGCGGGCGCATACCTAGCCAGTGAGTCGAACTCTAGGCTGTACTCGCGAACACTTCTACCATTCTGTCTCAGGTTCAAGAACCGATCAACCCTAGCTCTCCGTAGCTCTGGTGGTAGAAAATGATCAAGAAAGGCCTTAGTAAACTCGGCCCATACCGCTGGGGGAGCATCGTCACCCCTGGAGAGCTGCCAAGACTCATACCAATTTGCCGCCACCTCATATAATCGATATGAAGCCAACTCCACAGACTCAATCGGCGAAGCCTTAATCAATCGTATTGTACTCTCCATCTTTCTAATGAACTCCTGGGGGTCCTCCTCAGGTTTTGTCCCAGAGAATTCTGGAGGATTACATGTCAAAAACTCACGAGCCCTGGAGCTCTCATACCTGTCCACACGACCACCCCCAAATCCATGCCTGCGAACCTGCTCCGCCATCAATGTGGTCAATAACTGAACCGCATCTCGCATGGCCCTACCCTCCGCCCCTGCCTGTGGAGCTGGAGGCTCGGGCACTGGAACCTCAGGAGCTTGCGGTGGAGCCGTCTCCCGATTAGCAGCTTCTGCTGCTCTGATATCCTCCGGCAAGGGGGGTGTAACAGATCCAGACGACGGGGGCACGTCCTCAAGTGCAGGCTGCACACTGGCCCTGGTAACCCTCGGGGCCCGGCTGGTCTCTCCTGCCTCTATCCTCGCCTTGCCCTTCTGGGCAGCTGTTGCCTTCTTCGGAGGCATCACTGAAACATAGCAGATCGTTAGGAGAGGATCATCCTACTAATACAGTTCTATCGCACGATCTAAGAATCCAAAGAAGGGTAGCATCCTAAATGCCCTGTAGCTTCCTGTTTATAGATGTGGTAAACAACACATCGATAAACAAGACTCTACTAGACACGACCTGTAGACATACCGAGGACTAACCGCTCTGATACCACTTTTGTCACGACCCAACCCCGTGGGCCGCGACTGGTACCCTAACTGGGTACCCGTACATACCTACCCGATCGACTTTCGAATCATACGAATTTTTTTTTTTTCTTTTTAACAGAAATTACAGAAGTAGGTCGATACAAATACGGCACGCGCGCAAACATACATATATATATATACATACATACCTGAACATACAGACATTTACATATAAGCCGATAAGGCTAACATACCGACGAAACCCGTAACCCACACATCTATCTACAGGCCTCTACAGACATACAGAATCATATGACGGGATAGGGCCCCGCCGTACCCAGAATTTCCATACATACAGAACATACTGAAGAACAGAAGATATATACCAAAAGTATATGCTCCGGATCGAAGGAGCTCTTCAAACAGCAGAGTCAGAAACCTACGCTGGCGGCGTATCACCTGGTGCGTCTGTACCTGCGGGCATGTAGCGCAGCCCCCGAAGAGCGGGGGTCAGTACGAAAAATGTACCGAGTATGTAAAACAGAAACATAGCAAACATAAACATAGTCCGAACCGGAGTCACAGAAATATAACGGACAGACCCATAAATCAGACGGACGGACAGAGTCATGATCCAGACAGACATACAGAGTCATGGTTCATAAAGATAAACAGAATCATGGTTCGGACAGACAGACGGAATCATAATACGGACATCGAGCAGAATCAATATCTATACAGACGTACAGAATCGGAGTCCATAAGGGCGTACCGAATAAAAATCCATACGGACATACAGAATCAGAATCCATACGGACATACAGACATAGTCGTAATTCAGACGGACAGACAGAAGTATGTCGGACAGAATTATGCATGCAGAGTAGTACAGAGTCATACAGAATCATACAGAGGCATGTGCTTAAATAAATACCGATGGCACACGCATACATTCATACAGATCCCGACCCTGTTTGGGGGCGCGGTAACAGAACCCGGCCCTCTTAGTACGGGACGCGGTGGACAGACAGAATCAGATCAGATCATATGCCATCCTGGCCGCCATCCCCATACACAGATCATAATATCATACAGACATACAGATCCCGGCCCGTACTCCGAGGGACGCGGTGAACAATGCAGAGAAATATGCACGATAACAGAACCTGGCCCGGGACGCAGTGAAGGAATGCATTGAGACAGACACGAACCGATAAATCAGAAACTACTTACATACAGACTCAACATACAGACTCAATCAAACTGAAGGGTGCCAAACGGCGAGTCAAAATCAGAGTATCCAGATAGTATGCATAGTACGCGCCTATATCCTACTTGAGAAGGCACGACAGATTATTAGCAGAATCAGATTCTCAGATGTTCAGAAATCATTTTGTAAGAATTGCATAAAAATAGTTGTATCATAATCAAAATAATAGTTCAATTGTTTTCTGAGAAAATCGGACAAAACGGAAGTATTTAAAGTATTACAGAAGATATCGGGCCTTGCGGGCCCGCCTCGGACCAACTCGAGGAAACATATGTAAATTATCGCTAATAGACCTTATGAGGTCATCCCTAATCGTTTGGAAGTGTTCCGACTCCGTTTAGGGAAGTTTTGTACAAAAACTCACTTTAAAGGCAATTTGTAAGAAAATAGCTTCAATTGAATTGAAGGAATTGGAGCGGTTTTCCGTCTCGAATTTCGGGGAACGGAGTCGTACTTAAGGCTCGCGGCAGAGCCTATCACATCCAGAACATGCCTAGGAACAATGGGAAATTCTTCACATACCTCGATAGCGCCTTACGCTCGCTTGGCGTCGACTTCAATTTCGTCCAAAATCTAGAAATGGTCAAGTTTACCATTTGTTAGTTTCAAACTTTTCAATAATTCAACTCAACACAGACTTGCCTATCGAAATTTCGGCAGCATTTCCTCTGTATATAACACATCCCCGAGACTTAGCTCGACTCAATTCATCATCACAACAACCCAGAAATAGCATCAATAACAACAATATGCATTAAACATACGATATGGCATCACTAGCCATCCTTTCGACATAACGAAACATTTTGCGTTTCAACCTTACATTTCCAACCCAAACTTATTATTTTCATATTCATTATCCATCAAAATCATTACGACATACATCGGAGGCATCCATACCATTTTCACAGAATATTCACAGGATACGCAAACATTCAAACTTCCCCTTTAAGTCACTACTTTTCCAATCTTTTCTTAACTTTCAACATACAAGTTCATAAACACATTCCCATATTCCCAAGTTCATTATCATTGATCATAATTTTCATGAAATCCCGCTAAAGCGACATACTTTCCGACAACAACTTAACCAACAAATTCTTCGTTTTAGCTTAACCATTATCCTTCCATCTACTTCACAAAGTCATAACAACACAAGTATTGCATTAAATAAATTCAATCCATCCACTTTCATACAAGGCACCACACGGCCAACATGCAATATCCCCCAACTTCCATTAATTCATGCCACTTTCATTTCTAATACAATTTCCATCACACTACAACTAAATTACAACACGAATTCAAATCATCCAAATCATGCAATATACATATATATATTCGGCCAACACACACTTAGTTCCAACACACAAAATTTCCATGTTTTTCATTCATTCACACATACTACATCATACATATACCATTTATAACATAACAAGAGCATGAAATCCTCACCTTTCTTCAAGTTCTTCACTTGGAGGATAAAATTCTTTTCTTGCCACAATACTTATATCAACTTGTAGAGGGATTTGCACTTGGTAATAATTTCACAAGAGATGAACTTTTAAACCAAAGAATTGGCTCCAAAAATTTTTCTTTCCTTTTCTTTTCTCTCTTTCTCTAGCCGTGCTCCCTCTTTCTTTTTCTTGTTCTTTCTTGAATGTTCTAAGGATATAGATGAATATACAATATGATTTCCATTGTATTTATCACATGGGAATTAATTTATTCCTTGGACTTGGGCCATTTGTTGCTTGGCCGGTTGGGCTTCCTTTTTGGACCTCACTTTCTATATTTTTTTGAGCCCAATTGTAGGCTAAATAAATTGTAATTCATGGAACAAGTTTCCAAAATTCCAATTTTGTCCTTGGTCTCCTTTCGTAATTCCACACCAACGTTATCATAGCCGACACATTCATACCAAGTAAGGTCCAAATATGGCCTCATTCATTACAAATCAAGTTATCTCGAATTTTTCCGAATATTCAAAAATGTCGGATGTAACACCGGGCATGTCACCGCTAAGGCAGGCTGCTATGTTTACATCAAGCCTAGAGGGCCGGGCATGACACCACTAGTTGGCGGCATATGATGGTTACCCGGACGCGGGTTAACGATGATGATATATATGATACGATGATGTATGCGCTATGATGATGCATGTACTATGATTATATATGATATATGTATGAAATGTATCCACCCTTAAAAGTTATGCAGGTTAGATCTTCATCTTATGTCTTATGATTTCCCATTATGTTCATTTCATTCATGCCTTACATACTCAGTACAATGTTCGTACTGACGTCCGTTTTCTTTGGACGCTGTGTTCATGCCCACAAGTAGACAGGGAGATGATCCAGACTCGTAGGAGCTACTAGCAGACCTTGAGAGCACTCCCTTGTTCCGGAGGTGCCATTGGTTTATTTTTTGTGTATAGTATATATATATATGTTTTGGGCATGACGGGGTCTTGTCCCGTCCATATGTCTAGTACTCTAGTAGAGGCTCGTAGATACGCATGTGTGGTTAGTATGGTCTCACGATTTTTGCCACGTGTATATATATATATATATATATATATATATATATATATATATATATATATATATATATATATATATATATGTATTTTTTGATAGTCGAAGGGCTTATGTATATAAAGGTAATTATGTTTCAAAGTGAAAAATGGTTTTCCTATGATTTGAGTATAAGATTAATGAATGAATGCTTGATGTGTACGATGGGTAATGGTATGAGCGGTGCTCGGTGGTTAGCCCCGGGTACCCATCATGGCCCCTAATCAGGTTGTGACACCAACATACAAAAGCAACATAGGTCGACAAGGCCATCATAGGATAACATGATATCGTAAGAGATATGACTCGTCGATAGATTGATAATCCAAAAGAATATATATATATATACACCCACACAAGGGCAGACAAGGCCACCATAAGAGTTAATACATCAAACATAAGGATGGAAAGGCCACACAACAACCACTATACATAGGACATACGTCTACAAGCCTCTAAAGAGTGTAGCATCAGGCATAAAGTCGGAACAGGGCCAATAATACCGAGTATGTAAGGCGAATAAGAAACATATGAAAAGACATCAATGTAAAAGAGTAAGCGACAACCTGAAGCTCTGAATGCCACTGAGGGAGCATGATATGCACATATATACTTACATATATAGCGTACTGAGCTTCAATAGGGTATCGTATATTGAGCCACTATGGGGTCTCATAAGCATATAACATACCCATTTGATTAGAAGTATAATATATATAAAGCCCACAATAGGTGTCGTACCCAACTGATTATAGCTTGGTGGTAAATAGTGATACCATATACATATATACATAACAAGCATTCGATAGAATGATGAATGACTCAGAGTAATGTAAGGTTGTTAATCTTCTTAATATACAATTATGTGTACTAGCCTCATCAAACATTTGTTAAAAAGGTTCAAGAACTATAACATGACATGATTCCATCAACCAATTTCATTTGAAATAAAGGCATAGCTAAGTCTTAGCTATCATGAGTAGAATAATTATGGCGGGATGTTTGTTCATGTTCCGTGGTAAGCAGATTCATGCAAAACAAGGAAAGGAATCACCTTAACATACCTTTAATGCCGAAAGTCTATTAACAATGTCGGAACCATCCTACTCTATAAGTTAATCTATAAGAAATGATAATTGCACTAGTTATGAAAAAGCACAACAACAACACATCGAGCGACAAGCTAGTTATACGATTAACTAGAAGACGTTTCTTTTTTCCCTTTATCTCTTTAAGTCCACAATAACAATAATGAAACACACACACACACGCCATTAATTCTAAACCTTCAACACCTCAACATAGTGTTGCTCCAAATACACACGCAAGTATGTGTGGTCGCCAAGTAATATAGTGACTTGTAAAAGTCAGATCCCCACAGAGACTTGTGACGAACGATTCAACAAGAATTCACTTTTACTACGAATTATGCAAGTAATAAAGAGAATATTATTTGTTTTATAAATGACTGCCCAAAAAAACTAACTATTTTATGCTAACAGTTTTTCACGAACGTTTGTTTAAGACATGAATTTATCACAGAGAGAAGAGTATTCCAGGGTCGGGGCTGATTCACAAATCGTATTAAGTCATTCAAGTATCTCACCCTAGCAAGTTTATTCAATATTGATAATTAACCAGAATATTAATCTAGTAGTTGTTACACCTCGGAAAAATTTTCCGTTGGTACGTAAGTGAACGAACTAGTGATAAGTATAAGTGCATGAGGTCCATGAGCAAGAAACGACGTTTGATGACCTTGGGCGAGATTTCGAAGGTATCCGATGTGAGATGAGAAAGTTGGCTAAGTTAAGATGAAATATATAGTTAGCAATGCATGTGCATGGACGTGGGTGATTAAAATGAGAGGTCTAAGAAATATGGAAAGTTGCAGATTTGAAATCTGCCCAGTGGTCGTAAATTGCAAAATACGGACCGTAAATTGGTATACGGTCCGTAAACTGGCAGTCGTAAATTACCATGCAAGACTTCAACTTTCTGCCCAGTTGAGAAATGGTAAAATACGACCAGGAGGACGGACCGTAAAGTAATTTACGGCCCGTAAACCATGGTCGTAAAGCACCATGTTGGTAGCCTGAGTTTTCTGGTTTTGTTATGGTTAAAGACGACCACGAGGGACGGTCCGTAAAATGGAATACGGACCGTAAACCTCCATGGATGACCACTGTTCACCTCAGCACAAATTTTGCAAGTCATTAAATAAAGGGACAAACACTTGTTTTATTTCATTACCACATTACACTACTTCTCTCTAAAACCTCTCTCTACATTTATTATACAGGTTTTCAAGGATATATGAGGATCAACAACATAAAACAAGGTGAATCAAGAGTAAGAACATCATTAAAGATCATCTAGGTCAAGAAATCCAAATGGAGAAAAACTAGGGTTTTGCTCAAAGTGGAGTATTATCAACCAAAGCTTGTTCCTACAACTTCTAAGGTAAGATTCATGATTTTTACATGATGTTTAAGGTATTGAAGAGTTGAAATACATGGATTGTAGAAAATATGGTCAAGTAGGTCATGAATGATGAATAGTGACATTTTGAGGAATAGTTTGAATTGAATCGTGAATGTTGTTGTGTTGTGATATGAATGTATTATAAATGGTACTAGGATCGTGAACTAGACACTTTAGACGAATGGATGAAGTTGGATGTCATGACCATGAATATGGGTGAATTAGAGGCAAATTAAGGAATCTAGATAATGTGGATAATGTGAGTGACTAATGGCCATTGTTATGATATTAATGAAGGTATAGACGCTAGCATTGGAAGGAAGCGTGCAAGTGTAGAATAGTCCAACGAAAAGGTATGTAAGGCTAACCCTTCTTTCATAAGGCATGGTTCCTTGGCCAAACTCTTAAATCCTCTATATGAGTATGTTGTATTCAAATGATTGACATTCCGAGCTCATAAACTCACGATCCTCGATATGTACTACGATTGTACTATGCACCCCATATGACGAGTAAGCATAAGATATAGATGTAGCGAAAATGATGATGATAGTGATGACGATGATAATAATAATGATGCTAAAGGTGCCTACGAGCTATTATACTTATATGTGCCTATGAAGGGCTATAATGACACCCCGAGCTTATAACGCCGGGTAGGATATATGTATATGAATATGTATAAAGTATGTATACGATTACGAAATGCGCGCACACCTCTGCAGATGGTACGGATAACCCTGAAGCCTTGGTAGGGCCAGGTATGAGTAACCTTGAGCCTTGGTTGGCCAAGTATGTATGAAACACCAATCCTATGAGGTCGGGTATGCTATGTAAACGCTATGTATATGAAATGACTATGTATATAATATGAATATGAATGTGATAAGACTATGTATAAGAATACGAATAAGGACATGTATACGCATATGAGCACAAGTATGGTACAAGTACTATTATGGAATACGGATGATGACGTAGGTGTACAAATACATATGGAAAATGGAAAGTCCTACGAAAGGCAGGTAGGTGCTATGACGATGATATTATTGTCTCCCCCTCCTATGCTATTTCGTATGTTGTTCATGATGCTTATTTATTGATGTTGCTCATGCTTTACATACTCAGTACATTCTTCGTACTGACGTCCTTTTGTTTGTGGACGCTGCGTCATGCCCGCAGGTGCACAGGGAGACAGACTTGATCCATAGCTACTTATTCAGAGATTGCATAGCAGAGCTCCATTTCCTTCAGAGCCATATCTTTTGGGTACTCATTCTTTTGTGTGTATAATTATGGGCATAGCGGGGTCCTGTCTCGCTAATGTGATATGTTATACTCTTAGAGGCTCGTAGACATGTGTGTGTGTGGGTAGATGTGTTTGTCCTTGTCGGCCTATGTTTTGTATATCATTTTGTCGGCCACGTTGGCCCATGTACATTGATGTGGCATAGATGCCTATGATGATATAAATGTGCTGTTGTCCAAATGGGACTAGTTGACGAATGAATGGAAATGCATGTATAATGATGTGGCTCACCTAGATGTAAGCATAAGAGTAAGCTAAGAGGGTGCCCGGGTGGGCTAGCACCGGGTGCTCGTCGCGGCCCCGAGTCGGGTCGTGACAGTAGCATTCTCTCGAACTACTAATCACCGATTCAAAACAGTTTGCCGCCTATATTCCTATGTATTGACCTTTCAAGCAGGCAATTCGTCCACGATATTTAATTAAATGCGGTGACTAAGTATATTCCTATCCAAGCCGCAAATTGTAGCCCAACTGTAAGGATAATCTGATCACACTTTCTTTACTTTTTCTCTAATCAAATAGCATCTTTCCCAAGAATGTGTATTAAATAGTAAATAGAACTCAACTGTTGTGCAAGCAATCAAGCAATTAAGAACAAAATTAAAGAAAAAATCGTATATGAATAAACTACTAAGATAAAAATACTTGTCAAATGTTAATATTAACGGTACACCACAACCCCAAAACTATAGAGTTTATCTACTCATAATCATATTACAACAATTGAATTTCATGTTCAAAAGAAGAAAAGATGAAATAATGAAGGTAAAAGAGATAACCCTACGATGATAAGCCTTACTCCTTTCTCTTTACGAAATAATGCGACCGTCCCCCTAAAAATGGCCTAAGGTTTTATTTGTAGTGTTGAGAATTAACCCTCCAAGGCCCGTCCAAAATGGATTAGGCTTTGTAAATATTCCTCATTGATCTAGCATCAAACCGAGGGAGGACCTCGCTTTGAGCTAAGCTCAGCGAGTTCCTTAGTTGGTTTTACTCTTAGAAAAAATCTTGAAACTTAGTATATTTTTCAACCCCACACCTTGCTGAGCCAGGTATGAAGCGAGCATATGCCTCGCTCTTACTTGAGGTTAGCGGGGTGCAACATCCCTTTTATACTTGGGCAATTTTTTTGTAACTTCCACTTTTTAGCATCTCCATCTCGCCGAGCGAGGGTCATGGCACAACTGTGCCTTGGATTGGCATGATCTCAATGAGGTGGGCTACTCCTTTTTTTACTTAGTCGATTTCTTAAAGGCATGCATTTTTATCCTCTGTCCTTTCTAAGCGAGGTATATAACTTGTCTGTGCCTCGCTTTGGCTTGAGCTCACTAAGGTCAATGGTTCAATTTACACTTAACCAAAAATATTGCAAGCTTCCTTTTTCTTCCGAATCACTACGTTTTTCCTGGTAAAGTACTTAATTGCAACAAACACACATGCATTAGTTCGTAATGCAAGATTAATCATTAGTTCGGTGTTTTTAGCTTAGTTTGTTCTTAACCAAGGTAAAATATGGGAAAATTACGGCGGTTAGGCGTATAAATACACCTAACATCAACACCCCACACTTAAGCCTTTGTTGGTCCTCAAACAAACACTAAAACACCCAACTTCACTTAAGATTCCTGAACGTTACCAAATTGAACAGGTCTGCATCAAAATAAGGTCACTACAACAATTTAAGAATTTACGAACAATGATCTCAAGCACAACATTGATTTGCACACATGCCAACAACTTCAGTAAGACATCCTAACCTCTAAAACTGACTTACTCATATGAATATAGGCAAAAACGGTCCTGCCGCCTAACAAAGGAATCAAATATGTCACCAATCTCTTACCAATTATGTGCTCTCACTTCAAAGAGAGTTTCCCAAAATAAAAATTTCAAATCAACACATTACTAGGGCAATGAATAGAAAGAATTACGCTCACTCTCAACAAGAAAAATTCACATGCACATACGACGTACCAGAAGCTTGCCTTTAATGTCATACTCTATTAACAAAAGCATATTAAGCATAGGATCAAGTTAGGACTTTAATGGTTGTAATGTCGGCTAAGGGACGGGTAGGTATTATATGGGTAAATAGTGACTAACATCCCTAAGCACTTTAAGACATACGCTTTATCATCCTTATGCGCTTTTAATTGTTTCGTCACTTCTTCACCATTATTTTTCACTTCACCTTATGCACCCTTTCACATTAAGCACTCTCTTTATTTTTTGCGTAAGCTACTAGCAAGGAGAAAATTTTTATTTACTATTCATATTTTTTAAGTAGAACACAATATTTTGTTTTCTTTTCATTTTTTCGCTCCCTACTCATGATGACCTAAATCGGGGATCGTGTGGGCACCTACCTAATTCTACCTAGTAGACGAACCCTTTTTCCCAAAACACAACTCAATTTATATAAATGGAATAATAATACAACACTAAGTAATTCTGACATCATCAAAAACCAGAAATGAACAAAAGGGTACTCATACATTAATCATTTTCCCAAAATCGAGTCTAGACTAATACAAGAGCTTCTAAGATTTACAACTTATCGAAATACATTACAACAAAATACAACATCTGTTTTTGGAATAAAATTAATAGAAGCTTTTGGAATGGACACTGGAAGATCTTTGGAAGCTTCCACGAACACAACCTGTAACAACTCTACACCCCAAATAGGGTGTAGCAAGAAGGTGTAGCAAGAGTAGCATCAGTATAACACTCGTAGTGGTAAACATCATAGGCCGACAAAGGAGAACATAACAACAATAGAAATCAACAGATAAGAATGATGGGCAACAATTCAAGAAATTAGCTTAATCAATAAAAGGGAAGGGGTCTATCACGATAGGTATACATTCGCACACAATTCAATGTTCCGGCCTAAGGATGCACTTCTAATCCTCAATCCATTAACTATACAGTGCATGCCCCATTTCACACAACTAAATCTATTCACCAAATAGAAATAACCATACTATACTAAGTTGCATTTCAGGTTATACATCCAATCCTTATAGTACGCCTTTCTCACAATAGGGGACTATACAACCTCACTATCAATAAAACAAGAACAACTCATAGCACAAACTATAGCCAACATAGGGACTTGCGATACGATATGCTAGGTACATGGTCAATCAAATACAATTACAACACAGTCTAGAAGAAACAACTCAAGAGATGGAATTATCAATAGTATAATCCATGAAATATAAGAATGAGGTAATGAATGCATATGCAATGTAATGATATGCACTAGCCAAATGTAATCTCCGTATACAAGTGCTACGGACGGAATACCTCTACGCCATAATAGTTATGACCCTTGGGGGACCCGCAAAGTCCATGTACCACTCTCACGATCCCGGCAAAGACCATGGACATCAGACACTCATCTCTTTCATATATAATTTGGCAAGGACCTCAGATGTTCCTTTGTCTTACTTATCATCATCAGTACCAAGTCACAACTCATATCAATGTTTCATGTAAACTAAGGATGAGTGCCATGCATAATATCCATGCCAGGTGAAATCATGTCAATACCAATCGTGCCACACAAGGGCACATATCGCGATATCAAGATTAAGTCAAGTTCTTTCCTCTATCCATGATAATGTTAAGATAAGTGAGAGACAACAGATCATAATCACAATATGGAAACTTAGTACAAATCTAATATCACACACATGGCAACAACACAAGTGACAACAAGCCTACAAGTCAGTCAACAATATCAATTCTAAGTAATCCATCCCAACTCCATACCCGAAGGTGTAACATGCTTTCTCTGACAATAACTAACTCTACAATTGTTTCGCTAATTGAAATCTAACCCAAAAGTAAGCTAGGGCAACAATATAACTCAAGTCACACGGCGCGAGCCCAATCATACCAACTAGTTACTAGTACATACAGTCAAGGAAATACCAAACTCGAATCACAAGGCAACAAGGCACACATAACATTACCAACCTAGAATTACCATCCCACTATTGTGTCTGGAGACCTAAGCATGCTTTATCCGTCAATCAGTACTGTGAGTATATGAAATCCTATCCGGAGTCTAACTCAAGTAAAACGTAACCTACCTTGAGCTCGAGCAGGTGCCACGAACATCAACTTGGTCTTCATCATCTATTTTCGGAAAGGAAGCTGAAACGGAAGGGTCTTGGAATAGCAAGAATTTTGAGTAAGCAAAGTGTTCGAGAAACAGGGTATACTCAGCAAATGCGAATCTAGAGAATCTAATGTATACTCCGGGCCCACAAGGGTAAAACTAGAATATTTTCCAAACTAGGTTTTCTAAATCTTCATTGACTAACCATCTAGATTTTATAGTCATCTAAACCCAAAAAAGACGGCAATTGCATTCTTCCTTAAAATCCTTAAATTAAAGAAAACTCAAGACTTAACCTATTTCCAAAATAATGGATGAAATAGAATATCAAATTGGGTAACTAGCTTAGGCTCGGAACCAAGGAGTTCTTTCAACAAAGTCATGATTCTAAGTTAAGAAAACCATATTACCCACCTAGGGTTTTACAAGTTAGTAAGTTCCCATTTTATTATGCCTAGAATCAAAACCTTAATAAGATAAATGAAGAAATCAAAGAAGGAAGGAATGGTTAAGGTTTAGAGCTTACTCTTCCCAAGGTTCCATGGGATTTCCTCTGAAAATGTCCACAAAGGCGGCTTGGGATACGAGTTGGGTGAAAAATGAGGTCAAATCGCAAAATAAGCATTAAATACCAGGCCAACCCAGGGAATGTTTATGTGGTGAGCATGGGCCGCTGTGGCGGGCTACCGTTACGGTGCACTATCAACCGCGGGGGCGAAATTTAAGGAGATTCATTTCTTCCGCCGTGGCGGAGGAGACGTCGCTGGAACAAAACATCTAGATTTTGAATATTTCAATATGATGAGGGATGGCATACTGGGCGGATCCGTTATCGCGGTCCACCCCTCACTGTGGGGATGCACTAAGCTCGGGTACCCCTAACTCAATCTTTAATTACCTTTTTACTCGACTATAAATCAATTTTAACTGAAATTCCCCCGTGTAAAACTAACGGGGCACAACTGACCAAGGTTTATTAGGACCTGAATTGAGGAAAGTTAGTAATGGCCGAATGGGTCGTTACACTATTAACAATATACACCCCCAATATTCAACAAGTGCCCCCTCCACCTTGTTTTCCTTTTTCTAATTTCCACCTTAATTTCCCTTCATATATGCTTCCTATTTACTTTCAAGTGATAAATTTCTAAAGTGCTTTAGGAGTTCGGGATCAAATATTACAAGTTATACCAACAAAGGGAATGTCTAACGATATAGCTATCAAAGAAAATAGGCTAAAGGCTCTAAGGGGTTAACAAAAGATATCACATATGGGTAGGAAAATGGATTGTCAAAAATCATGGCTAACAAAGAAATGCCTATATCATCTCCTAAGCTAACATACCTAGTTTCACTTTGTAGACATACCAGATAAGTTCTAGACATCAATATGAGACATGTAACAAAATTACTCACCGCACACGACACACTCATGGTTCACGATGAATCACATTGATCCTCTACTTAGAAAACAATGATACGAATTCAATGCAAGCATTTTTAAGCCACAATTTTATGAAAGAGTCAAGTAGAAGAGCTCAAGAGTTCTGAAACAAGTTATTATTTTTAAGCACAACTTTTTACTTTCAAAATCTCGAGAATTTCTCATGTTGTCAATAGTGTACCTAATCCCGATCACCTAGCATTCAATCGGTTTTAAGGTCTCTTATCTCCTACCTTCTCCTAATGACTAACAAATATTTTTAAGGTTCAACATACCCCCCGGAAAAGAACCAAAATCAAAAAAGGGTGCGCTAACCACTAGCACGATATGAAATAATAATACTAACTACTACTATATTACTACTTATTAGAGGCCATGAATATTTTTGAAGTATCACAACCTATATATCCTAGAGAAAAATCAAAATCAAGTCAAGTGACAAAACAAAAACATAGTATGAATTATTACAGATCCAATAAAAGAAAAATAGTATGAATTATGACAGGCCCAAATAAAAGAGCTTACTTCCCACCCCACACTTAAAATCAAGCACTGTCCCCAGTGCACAAAATATATCCAGTATAGGGTGTAAGAAATAACTCCCCATCTACTTATCCTGCTCAGCTTGATAATCGACATCTCTAGCATCCTTATCGTCATCATTTCTCGTGGGAGCTGCAATTGGGTCACCATCATCAGTATCGATCTCTGACTCATACTCATCAGTGTCACCATCTTAATCACTAGCGGGCTCCTGTGGCTGTGGCAATGGCTCTGGTGTGGGTATATCGTCATCCAATGGATCCTCAAAAGCACGCACAACCTTCATGACAACTATCATTGAGCGGGAACCGCTCATCAACATAAGCTAACTGCTCAGGTGTAGAAGCTCGCAGGGTAAGAGTCAGCTCGAGGCGCTGGAGGGCATACATGTTGGCCAAAATGAAGTCATCTCTCACGTGGCGTTGTGCTGCTGCCAAGTCTGCCCCTTCACATCTTTTTCGTTTTTCACCCGGGTCAAATCAATAGCTGAGCCCGGCATGGGTAGTCTACCATCCAAGTCCTCCTCACTCACATCTTTCTTTCATGATTGCCCCCGTGTTAATATGCTGTCGTGTCATCAAAGAATTAATCATGCATGCTCTCTCTCTGCTCACATCGGAGAAGTGACCAACCGGCAGAATCCGAGCACAAATAATAAGGAGTCATACCCTTTTTCTGTGTCATATAGGCAAGGGGAAATGACTTGTGAGTATTATCTCTCCTACACTCCCACCTTCCATTGGAGTGTGGCACCCACAAAGTATGTCTTAACTAACGGTGAGGGGGGGTAGGGGGGGGAAGGGGGCGAAGATACAAATCCTCATACTCACCACTGGGCACGCCAATCGGAGCCCCTAAGAACTTGCAAATAGTATCATCGGTGAATGGAATCACAGAACCTCGGACACAAATCTCATCCAGATTGTGTACATCCCAATTTGTGTAAGCCTCGCGAACCAAATAAATGTTACATTTCCCCCGATCACGAAAAATAACTGCAAACCTAGAGCATAAATTTTATCCCATATATCAGGATGGTGTTTTTGCAAGATAGCCTTATCGACCAGTGTCTCGGGATGGTATTTCTTTGGTTTGAACTTTTTGCACCATTCCAACCCATAGTCCATTCAAGCCCTCTTTCGAATTTAAGTGTCCCCAACTTCATCTTTTCCTTTCTGCCTCTCACATTCTTTTGCATACCTCTTTACGACAAACCAACAATTAGTAGCGTATAAAAACATGGCTAGCAAACTAAGCTAATTGGGTGTCGGAACGACCCCGCACATAGTTTTGTTAGCATGTGCAATTAGCTTTTAGTGGGTTAAGGGTGCTTGGCATGGAATTCAAGCATCAAGCAACACTTAACTATGGGGTTTTGGGGTAATGGATTTAACAATCCAACATTCACCATTATCAGTACTTCAAGAATTCCAATTTCCACCATTAATATAAACTTAAAAGTTGTAACATTCATAACTTTTCTAACACTTGTAATGTTTTTGAAGAAATTTCATCATTCAATGTAATTTGCGCGGGGGGGGGGGGGGGGGGGGGGGGTGAGGAGATATCGGGAATGGGACTATCTCATACCATAGGAAAGAATGAGAGAAGAGAACAAGAAACCTTATCAAAAATTCTACGGAAACCTGGGCTGGGCAGTGGCAGATGATCCACCGATGGTGGTTTACTTTTTTGGTTGAAGAGTAACTTTTAGCGTTTTAAATGGTAGAAGTTTTAAGTGAAATGGGTTGGATCGACCCGTTGGAATTAAAAAAAATGTTACACCCCGTAGTTTCGTATATGGAAATTTATAAGTGTTGGACATTCTAAGTATGGATACTGGAGTTCCCTTCAAGGATATATGATATTATACAAAGTAATCCTATGTTCATGACGATTTACGTTCATATAATAAGCTATGGGAAACTCCGGGACCAAGAAAATCGAAGAAAATAAATTTGTCGAAAATTTGGAAAAAGTAATTAAAGTTAAGGTGACAAAAAATGTATGTTAAGGCTAGTCCCTTTCTTTAAAAAGGCATGATTCTTATGTTATGATTCCATAAATGTTTACATAACTGCCTTGTTTTCAAAAGCTAGAAGTTTATGACTCTTAAAGATTCTTACGATGTTAAATGAAAAATGTTCTACGATGATTGTGACGATGATGATAGTCCTCTTCTAGAAACTCCGAAGCTATTATTTGAGGGCATTATGAGATTATTGAGCCATTCCATGAATCCCTTTATCTTACTTATTGTTGATGGTCTCATCTCATGTTACTCGTTCTTTCGAGGTGAGATATAGCGAAGATAATGATTCTATTTTCAATGCTATCTAAGTTCATGATTCTCGAGACTCCCGTGACATTATCGATTTCATCTTATGATGGTTTATGCTTCAAGGAATGATATAGTGACAACGGTGATGCTAATGATGATGTTGATTTCATTTATGTATTTTTATGTGTATACGTGTATGTATGTATGCATTGCATCCCACTGATCAGCTGGGGATAACACCGCGCCTATATGGCCGGGCAAGATAACACCGCGCCTATATGGCCGGGCAAGATAACACCACGCCTTTGTGGCCGGGCAAGATGCTTTATATATTACCGTGCCTTAGTGGCCGGGCAAGATGCTTTATATATTACCGTACCTTAGTGGCCGGGCAAGATGCTATATATAATACCGCGCCTTAACGGTCGAACAAGATATTATATATGGATATATATGGAAAAGTCTTTTTTTTTGAAAAAAAAGCTAAGCATGCACGACATTCGCCTTAAAAGGGCATTCAGAGGCATAGGTTGATCACTTTTATATTACTTTATCTTCATACGTTCATTATATTATTTTCCATATTCGGTATCTCTTACTATGTTACTATTCATGCCTTACATACTCAGTACATTGCTCGTACTGACGTCCCTTCTTGTGGACGCTGCTTTCATGCCCGCAGGTGTAGATAGACTAGACGAGGATCTTTCATCGTAGGCTGCCTTCAGGTACTGGTCTCGAGTGGTGGCTCCACTTCTTACTGGAACATTGCCGAGTCCGAGTTGTATATGTTTTTTCTGACAAGAGGGTATGTCGAGGGCCTTGTCCCGACTTATATACTTCAGTCATGTTCATAGAGGCTTTGCAGATACTTCCTGTGTACAGCTCAGTCATTGTGTGACAGTAGTAATGTCGGCATCATGGGTCTATTGTACATTTACTTATGCATGATATTATATTCATATTTAGCCTCTTGATCTTATTGTTTCGATTTGAGACACGAAGGATGCAAGTTGTAAGTTGGTTCGCTCGGTTCCTGTAAGGTGTCGGGTGCCAATCACGCCTTACCAAGGGTGGGGTGTGACAAAAAATTCTGATTTGTTTTTACTTAACTACCTCGCTGAGTAAGGTTGACAGCGATAGTGCACCTCGCTGCGTCCTTCGCTAAGTGAAGGCCTTTTCATGTTTTGCATTCAAAAAATTTATCGACTCACTTTCGTTTTGACCCCTTTAGCTCACTGAGCTATGTGGAAAGCTAGAGTGGACCTCGCTTTGAGCTATGCTCGGCGAGGTCCCTCATCTAGTTATGCCTTAGAAAGGTTTTTCACCTGTTTTGCATTTTTTCACACCACCAATTTGTTCTTCTCGCCCGTTACTCCATTTTTAGCTTCAACACCTACAAAATACACCTTAACACAACTCGTTAGCATAAATAAACTAAAACTATGAATGCTATAAATAGTTGGGTTGCCTCCCAACAAGCGCCGTAGTTTAGGTCGTGGCACGATATATTTTTGTATTTTTCTTATTTTTTGTTACATTACAACCTCGGGTTGCCTCCCGAGAAGCGCCTTAGTTAACATCACGGAACGACGCAAGTCCTCCACCTTTTCGTCGTCGAGGAGCACGTGCTTCTTCTCCTTATCAATCTCACTGCCCCAATTTTCCTTAAGACGCTGCCCATTAACCATTAACTTTCGTTCCCCATCCATCTTATGTATTTCCACCGCACCTTGGGGCGTGATTCTTTTCACCATATATGGTCCCGTCCATTAGGACTTCAACTTGCCTTGAAAGAACCGCAATCTAGAATTGAACAAAAGTCCTTGTTGTCATGACTCAAATTCACAATATTAAATATTCTTATCATTCCACCTCTTCGTCTTCTCTTTGTACAACTTGGCATTCTCGTACACCCCCAATTTCAACTCGTCGAGCTCATGCAGTTGCAACAACTATCTCTCACCTTCCAAGCTCATTTCAAGATTGAGCTTTTTGATTGCCCAACAAGTCTTATGCAAAACTCAACACGCAAGTGAAACGTCTTTCCTTAGACTAACTTGTAGGGAAAAGTCGTAATAAGTATTTTATACGCTGCTCGATAGGACCACAAAGCATCATCTAACTTCATTGCCCAATCCTTTCTTTGCGTATTCACAGTTTTCTAAATGATTTGCTTCACCTCTCTGTTAGACACCTCTACTTGTCCACAGGTTTGCGGGTGGTAAGCCGTAGAAACTTTTTGCTTCACCCCATATTTCGCCAAGAGGTTCTTCAACAGACTATTGAAAAAGTGAGCTCCACCATCACAGATCATCGCCCTCGGAGTTCTAAATCTTGTAAATATATTCTTCCTGAAAAAATTCACCATCACCTTTGCATCGTTAGTTGGGAGAGGGATTGCCTCTACCCATTTCTACACATAATTAACCACAAGTAGAATGTATTTGTTCCCAAAGGATGGTGGGAAAGGCCCTATAAAATCAATTCCCAATACGTCAAATATCTCTACCTCCAAAATATTAGTCAAAGGCATCTTATGCCTCTTAGAGATGTTTCTTCTTCTCTGACATCTGTCACAACTTCTAGCAAATGCATGGGCATCTTTAAATAGCATAGGCCAGTAAAAACCTAATTGTATCACTTTCGTTGCAGTGCGATTACCTATAAATTGTCCCCTATATGGGGAAGAATGGAAACTCTCCAATACTTGACTCTCCTCGGTCTAGGGAATGCATCTCCTCACTAACTGATCAGGACCTTGTTTGAAAAAATACGGCTCATCCCATATGTAGAACCGCGAGTCCTGATATAGCTTCCTTTTGTGCTGTGTAATAGTTTCAGGTGGGTAGACCCCACTCATTCTCAATTTCATAATATCTGCATACCATGGTACTTCTTCCTCAAGAATAACAAAAAGTTGGTCATCTGGAAAAGCTTCTTGAATTTGACCATCTTCCACCACATGATCATGACTCTCTAACCTTGATAAATGGTCCACAACTTCATTCTCTATCCCTTTATAGTTCTTGATCTCCATATCAAACTCCGCAATAGGATATTCCACTGAATAATCTTGGGGTTTGCAGTGTGATCCGTGTACACAATGATACGAGTCCCCACAGATAAGACCAAAATTTATCAAATGCGTACACGACAACCAAAACTCTTTTTCTATGACGGTATAGTTCATCTGAGCAGCATCCAATGTCTTGCTGACATAATAGAAGGAGTGGAATATCTTATTCTTCCTATTTCCTAGAACAGCTCCAACAACAATATGGCTAGCATCACACATAAATTCAAACGACAAGTTCTAATGAAGAGCTATGATTATCGGTTCAGTCACCAATCTTCGCTTCAGCTCTTCAAATGACTTCAGACAGACATCGTTGAGCACAAACTTCATATCTTTCTCAAGAAGCTTACACATCAGACTAGCTATTTTGGAGAAGTCCTTATTGAAGCGTCTGTGGAATCCTGCATACCCGAGAAACTATGCACCCCCTCACAGATACGGGAGGTGGTAGTCTCTCAATAATATCCACTTTAGCATGATCAAATTACAAGCCCTTTTTGGACACCTTATGTTTGAGAACAGTACCCTCTCAAACCATAAAGTGACACTTCATCCGGTTCAGCACTAAGTTGGTTCCCTCACATCTGCCAGCACACGATCCAAATTTCTCAAGCACGTATCAAACGAATTCCCTAAGAAACAAAGTTATCCATAAAAAATTCTATGAAATACTCCACCATCTTTGAAAAGTCGCTGGTGCATTATGATGTGGCGTACAAGTATGACACATTTGATGCCTTTTGACGACAAGTTTTACTCATTTTTAAGCAAGTTTGTGTTGTTTTGATGTATTTTTATTGTGTTTTAGGTAATTGATGACCAAAAGTCAAAAACAAGGGAATCACACCTAATGTCCACTGATTAAAGGAAGTACGGACCGACATATATATACAGGCACACATTTGTACTAGACCTAGATGGCAAGAAACATAATGCCTAACTTTTGAAGATGCTTGATATGGTGACATTGTACCGACCGTATAATTATGTACGGGTCGTACTTCACACTGTACATTGAAGGCAAGACCACTGAAGACAACTAACGGAGAAATTGTACGAACAGTACTTCCTAAGTACGCCGTATAAATTGGAGTACAATCTGACCTGGAGTTGCAGTTGAGAGGCCGCACAAAATGATACGGCCCGTACTTGGATTCATCGAGGCAATTTTGTCATATATAATTTTTGCATTTTTGGACCTTTATAAATAGTCATTTAGGGTTTTGTGGGTCATCTATCATGAGTTTTTGAGACTTTTATTCCATAGCAATGAATACCCATTATTGTTGAAGCTTTTAAGGACAATATTCCATTTTTTCATCTTCTTTATTCTTATTATAAGCACAATGACTCTTTCAATGCTTAGTTTTTCACTAAATAATATGAGTAGCTAATTCTCCTACCACGGTGGTGGACCCAATGATGGGTGTTGTTACATCTCAGAGACTTTGGATTGTTGCATTGTGAGTAGACTAATGTGAGCTTAAGGTGAATATGACGTCCTTACGGGATTAAGGAGAGTATTAGATAGCTTAAAGTGAGTACCATATGAATATGTGAAGCTAAGTCCGTCGGAGGAAGTGAAATGTGAGTCATGTTTGGAAAGATTTTCACTATAATTAAGCTAATATTTATTTAGTAGTGTCTTAAGGAATAGCTATAGGGCCTCTTAGATGGTTAATGAAGTGTTATGTAAGTGTTAATAAGGTTCCATAAGGATTGGAGGGTGAACGAATCAACGAGAGCAAGGTAAAAAAAAATGGCAATACGACCAGTTATACGGTCTGTATAACTTTATACGGTCCGTATAACATTCCAGAGAAGGGTCAATCCTAGGTGAGATTATACGACCACTTATACGGATCGTATAAGTTATACGGACCGTAAAATCGGTCGGGTCAGTTTTTTTTTTCTTTTTATATATAGACGACCCTTGTTTCTATTTTTCATTGCCTAATTCTCCCAAACTCTTAAAAGCTGTAGAACCTTCTCCCAAGCATATTCCACTCAAACCCAAGAGAAATCAAAGATCAAGAGGCAAGAATCAAGATATCCATGTGTTGGAAGACTCTCTAGGGTTGGTAAACTTCAAGAATTTCTTTGATATTGAAGCTAGAGTTTTCATACAAGTTGATAAGTTGATCCAAAGCTCATTACTATGAGATAAAAGGTTAGTTTTCATGCCTATTTTATGTTTTTAAGCATGTTGGTTGTCGAATGACTTGGGTGAGGAGAGAAAGTAGAAAATGAAGTTCAAATGTAGAATTTATGATATTTTGAGTAGTAAACTAACTTGAGTCATGATTCTTAGTATGCTATTGATATAATCTTGTTATGAAGGGTTTTAATGATGACGAAGAAGTGTTGTATGCAATTGTACAAAGATTTGATGTGAAGTTGTTGATATGAATTGCTGATGAGAATGAATTTTGAGGCGTAATCGAATATGACTACTTGATTATGATATTGTGAATGTTATTATAGTTGTCGGGGAGTTGTATTGCGATATGGTGGAAGTCGGTGAAATAGGGGAAATACTGCCCAACTTTCGTTAACTCATGAATTATTCTAGTTTGAATTTAAGAGTGTCCTTAGAACTGAACCTTGGTGTGAATCCTTTTAAATGTAGATTCCTCAAGCTTTAGCGGTGAACGTTATGTAGTTAAGATGACATAAAGGTATGTGAGGCTAACCCTTCTTTCTTAAGGCATGATTCCATTGATGTATACCTTCATGTGAAATCCATAGTATCTTCCACGATGATTTCATTCCTAGAATTACTAAAGCTCATAATTCTTGATATTTTTACGATACCATTGGTCTCATCCTATGATAGTTGATCCTCTAAGGAAGGATATAATTAAAGTGATTATGATGATGATGATGTTGAGGATACGAATGTAATCCCATGTGTGTGTATATATATATATAGATATATAAAAGTATAAGTATTAAGAACATCGAGATTATATGGTCGGGTATGATATCTATCGTGCGCGTACCACTGCAGTTGCGTATAGATAACACTTAGCCTTGGTAGGGCTAGGTATGTATAACACCGAACCTTGTTATGGTTAGGTATGTAAGATACCAAACCTCTATGGTCGGGTATGATACTACTATATATATAAACATATGTAAGGGAAGGTTCCCTTTAGAAAAGGGTAAGTGAATATGATGAACGTCGCTAGAGGTATACATAGCTTTATCATCCCATGACTCTTCTTTTTTATGTTATCATTCATGCTTCTATTATGTTATTGATTACGCCATACATACTCAGTACATTATTCGTACTGACGTCCTTTTATTCGTGGACGCTGTGTCATGCCCGCGGGTGGGCAGGGAGATAGACTTGATCCTTAGACAGCTTATTCAGAGACTTCTTAGAAGAGCTCCACTTGATTTGGAGCTGCAGCTACTGGTACTATTCTTTTTTGTATATATGGGCATGGCGTGACCCTATTGTCACGACCCAGCTAGGGGCCGCGACAGGTACCCGGGGCTAACCACTGAGCACCGCTCGCTCTGTCGCTCATTTTACTCATTTAATGCTCTTTTTATCATCTTTATATTCATAGCAAAGGAAAATCATATTTCGTATGAAAACATAAAATACTTTCGTGTACATGTGCCCTTAGGCTATCAAAAACAATATAGATATGTATACAGTAGTGATCTCGTGAGACCATTTAACCCGCACTGCGTATCTACGAGCCTCTACTGGAGTGATGAACATCGGGACGGGACAAGACCCCATCGTGCCTAAAGAAAATACATATACATGGAGATATATATATACTCAAAAGAATAATCATAAGAACCTCTGGGACAATGGAGGGCTTCCACTCAGCTGACAGCTACTACGGATCTGGATCGAGCTCTCCTCCCTGTCTACCTGTGGGCATGAACACAACGTCCAAAGAAAACAGACGTCAGTACGAACATTGTACTGAGTATGAGAGGCATAAACAATGAAATAAGACAATGATAATGGGAATGATATCAATATGGAACATCTGAATCTGACTGTCAAGTATAAAGAGAATAAGTCATGCATGCTATCTTACTCATACTCATCATCATATCATATATGCAAAATGTATAAGCTGCCCGTCCATATCGGATCGGTGTGATAATCAATAACATTAGCCTGCGTCCAGGCCTCCCGCGTTCAGGCCTCCCGCGTCCGGGGTATCATCTCATTCCGCCCACTAGTGGTGTCTGCCCATGCCATCTGGCCATGGTGTATACATATAGCTTCCCGCCTTAGCGATGACTGCCCGGCCAACTTGGCGCGGTGTTATATCATCATCATCATAATGTGCTCATCATGGTATGCTTATCTTATCATAGTACATGCATAAGGCTCAAGATCAACTATACTCCATCGGGGTGACGTAAGGTCGTGATCCCCCAATTGCATTATGGAACAACCATGGACATTCTGCCTCACCTTGAAGGAATTAGCGTATAAGGTGAGTGTAAGCGATGAATAACATCATTAGACTTTTTGTACTTCAACTCATTACCTTGTGTAGCTAATTGTACACATAGGCTCGTGGATAAGAAAGTAGTTACACTATATGATTCATGCCATTAGAAAGAAGGGACTAGCCTCACATACCTTTGACGTTTAACTAGGCTAGCGCTTGCTTGTTCTCCTTCGATATCTCGTTTCTACCTTCAAGAGAGAATTCGCATTTGCGTTAGTTAATCAACTATAAGAACACACTACTATTTCTAGAGACAATTGGGCAGCACTTCCTTTGTTTATACTACTTTTCCCATATTTCATACGAACTTCCAACACCCACAACAACAATTACAATATAGCAATCAACAATCATCATTCATATACAATGACCATGATCCACCATTTCTCTTCATTTTTTCCCACAATTATGGTTGTGGGAAAAACTATCATATTTTCTCATGTATCACACATATCGCATGGTCTACATGTCATTTATAACGTATTCATACTCATAACACACTAACATCCATGATTCAATTCAACTACCATTCACTCATGGCACTATTCACTCATTTATGACCCATTTGCTATGCTTTTCTGCAATTCGGGTATCTTAACCTTCCAATACCTTAAACAACATGAAATGTTCATGAAACTTACCTTAGATGATGGTTGAACAAGCTTTGAATGGATTTACTCCTCTAGGACCAAAACCCTACTTCACTCCTTTTTGGGTTCTCTTGAGAAGGATGAATTTTAGTGTGATTCACTTGATTTCGTGGGTCTCATGTAATTGATCACCAATCTCCCTTGAGTTCTTGTAATTGAAGAGTAGAGAGTATTCTAGGAGTTTCTAGAGAGAAATATCGTGAATATGAAATGATTTGAATGAGCTTGGGTCTCTTTTTAATGACTTAAAATCTATTCCGAAATGAACAGTGACTGAGGTGTACAGTGGCCGTAAACCCACTTTACGGGCTATATTCTGGTTTACGGTCCGTCCTTCGCGACCGTATTTAAGCATATCAAAACTAGAAAGGCATGTTGGAGATCATGGCAATTTACGATCCAGTTTACGGGCCGTATTTCGATTTACGGTCTGTATTCTAAGTCGTTTTTAACCATTTGAAGCATTTGACAGAAAGTTGATATTTTTGAAAGGTTGGAGGATGATAGCAGTTTACGGTCCGTAAATCACTTTACTGGCCGTATTCCACTTTACGACCAACTGGGTCAAAGTGCAAACCTGCAACTTTTCATTGTACGTTCCCGGGGAAATTTCCGAGGTGTAACACCTATCCCGTCTATATGTTATTATATACTCTCCTTAAAGGCTCGTAGACAGTTATGTACAGTTAGATTTCTTTAGCCTTATCGGCTCATGTATTGTATGTCATTTTGTCAGCCTCGTCGGCTTGTATTTATATATATGTATATGGGCATGTTTGTTGATGTTGATAAAAAAGTGCCTTAGCCCAATGGAAATGGTATTATTGATGCATACAGATTGTTAGCAAGCCATGTGGCTCACCTAGTAATGGTGTTGGAATTATGATGAGAGGTGCCCAGTGGGGTTAGCTCCGGGTGCCCGTCATGGCCCTCCGGTTGGGTCATGACAAAAGTGGTATCAGAGCAGTTCCGTCCTAGGGTTTGTCTACGAGCCATATCCAGTATAGTTTTGTTTATGTGTGTGTTGCACGCCACACTTATAAACATGAGGCTATATGCATTTTTAGGAATGAATGACCTTCTTTCTTTGTAGATCATGCGATAGAGCTATGGTAACCGTCTGCTATGTATTTCAGAAATGCCTGTAAAGAGAAAAGCTACAGTAGCCCAAAAGGGCAAGACAGTGACAGAAAGGCGAGCTGAAAGACCACCGCCAACGAATATAGAGGAGGGTGAGTCCCAAAATGAGGTTCCATCTCGGTCCTCCCACTCATTACCTACTTCAGAGGAGTATGAGGGAGCCTCTGCCCCAGCTCCAGCACCCCCAGCTACTCCACCAGAGGTTTCGGGCCAAGAGATGAAAGAGGCCATTCAATTGTTGACCTAATTGGTTGCCGCTTAGGCCCAACGGCAAGGTATGGGTCATGGTGATAGGGCGGTTAGTGCAAGAGCCCGTGATTTTATTAGCTTGAAAGCTCCGAAATTCTTCGGGTCAAAGCCGGATGAGGACCCTCAAAACTTTATTGATGGAATGTTGAGGACACTTCAGTTAATACATGCTTCAGATGTTGAATCGGTAGAGCTGGCTTCCTATGGGCTACGGGATGTAGCGGTTCATTGGTATATGGTTTGGTTTTCTTCTAGGGGAGTCAATGCACCTCCCCCGGTATGGCAAGAATTTGTTGATACTTTCCTATGACATTACTTGCCCCCAGATGTTCGGTAGGCTAGAGCCGATAAGTTATTGAATCTCAGGCAAGGAAGTATGAGTGCCCTAGAATATAGTCTCCGCTTCAACTCTTTGGCTAGGTATGCTCCGGCCATGGTAGGGGATATGGGTGATCAGGTGCACCAATTTTTGAGTGGCTTAGGGCCACATTTGATGGATAAGTGCTTGACTGCGTCCTTTCAGGACAATATGGATATTTCTCACATTCAAGCCCATGCCCAGAATTTGAAGGAAAGCCAGCAACCGCAAAGAGGTGAGCGTGAGCTTGATAGAGGTTATAACAAGAGGGCTAGATCTTCGGGTCTGACTAGTGAGTTTAGAGGAGGGCAAAGACAACAATTTTCTAGGCATTCAGGCCATTCTATGAGTAGTGCGCCTCCACGATTTATGAGCTAGAGATTTGATAGGTCTACTCAGTCCGGGCCGAGTCAGAACTTTAAAGCTTCAGGTTCTCATTACAGAGGCGACTCGAATCAGGCAAGGCCACCCTTGCCAAGATGTTCTCAGTGCGGGAAGCTACATTGGGGCCAGCGTCGATTAGGTTCAGATGTTTGCTATGCATACGATCGGCCAGGCCATATCATACGTGACTGCCCCTCGATTGGTGGTAGGTGTAGGGTCCATCCTCCAGGTTCGGCAGTCGGGTCTTCATCATCTATACGTCCTTTGGGGAAAGGTTCACAGGCGCCAGTCAGCTGTGGTAGAGGTAGAGGAGGAGCTCCCAGTTCTAGCGGTCCTTAGCACCATATTTATGCATTGGCTGGGCGACAGGATCTTGAGTCCTCCCCTGATGTCGTCACAAATATATTATCGGTATTTTCTCTTAATGTATATGCATTGATAGATCCGGGCTCCACATTGTCATATGTTACTCTTTATATTGCTTGTCGATTTGGGGTGAAACTAGAGTCAATTAAACCTTTTGAGGTATCGACAGCCGTTGGTGAACCGGTAATAGCTAGCCGAGTATATAAAAATTGTGTAGTTGCGATTTGTGATCATCGTACTATGGCTGGTTGAAATGAGTTAAAAATGGTGGACTTTGATGTTATTATGGGTATGGATTGGTTGGGTTTTCGCTATGCTAATGTCGATTGCAGAACACAAATGGTTCGCTTCCAGTTTCCTGAAGAACCAGTTTTGAAATGGAAGGGAAATATAGCATCTCTAAGAGGTAGGTTTATTTCCTATCTCAAGGCCAAGAAAATGATTGCTAAAGGCTATATTTATCATTTAGTCCGGTTTCAAGATATAGAAGCCGAATCGCCAACTCTTCAATCTGTCCTCGTAGTGAATGCGTTTCCGGATGTATTCCCAAATGAGCTTCCAGGTCTTCCCCTATAGCGGGAGATTGATTTTACTATTGATGTGCTACCAGATACCAAGCCAATATCTATTCCTCCTTATAGAATGGCTACCACAGAACTGAAAGAGTTGAAGGAGCAATTGATGGACTTGCTTGAAAAAGGCTTTATTAGGCCTAGTTCTTCCCTGTGGGGAGCATTCATGTTGTTTGTGAGGAAGAAAGATGGCTCCTTGCGAATGTGCATTGACTACAGGCAACTGAATAAGGTGACGATCAAGAATAAATATTCGCTTCCAAGGATTGATGATTTATTTGATTAATTGCAAGGTGCCAAAAGGTTTTCAAAGATAGACTTGAGATCCGGGTATCATCAGGTGAGAGTTAGGGAGGAAGATATTCCTAAGACGTCCTTTAGAACGAGATATGGTCATTTCGAATTTCGAGTAATGTCATTTGGGCTAACTAATGCACCGGCTGTATTCATGGACTTATTCAACAATGTTTTCAGGGATTTCTTAGATTTATTTGTAATTGTGTTCATTGACGATATCCTGGTATACTCTCGGTCCGAGGCAGAACATGCGGAACATTTACGTACTGTCCTTAGAGTTCTCAAAACTCAAGAGCTATTTGCAAAAATTTCAAAATGCGAGTTTTGGTTGAATCCGTTGACCTTTTTGGGGCATGTTATTTCAGCCGATGGTATTCGGGGAGATACCTAAAAGATTGAGGCTGTGAAGACTTGGCCGAGGCCTACAACACCTACGGAGGTTCGTAGTTTTCTGGGCTTAGCAGATCACTACAGAAGATTTGTAGAAGGTTTTTCTTCTATTTCAGTGCCACTAACTAAGTTAACTCAAAAAGCAGCTAAATTTTAATGGACAGATGCTTGTGAGCATAGTTTCCAGGAGTTGAAGAATAGATTAACTTCTGCCCCAGTCCAGACAATTCCAGAAGGATCGGAAGGCTATGTTGTCTATTGTGATGCTTCGGGCGTTGGGTTAGGGTGTGTGTTGATGCAACATGGTAAGATGATTTCTTATGCTTCAAGGTAGTTGCGAAAACATGAGAAAAATTAACCAACCCATGATCTTGAGTTAGCTATGGTGATTCATGCATTGAAGATATGGAGACATTATTTGTATGGTGTCCATGTGGATATCTATACGGATCACAAGAGCCTTCAGTATATTTTCAAGCAAAAAGAATTGAATTTATGGCAGAGGCGATGGTTGGAGTTTTTGAAAGATTATGATGTTGACATTCTATATCATCCCGGGAAGGCGAACATTGTGGCTGATGCTCTTAGCCGTAGATCTATGGGTATCTTATGTAATGTTCAGTCAGAGAAAAGTGAGTTAGCCTGTGAGCTCCAGAAGTTAGCTAGCCTAGGAGTCCAAGTAATGGACTCGGGCAATATAGGAGCTACCATTCAAAATTCAGTTGTCTCGTCACTAGTAGTTGAGGTGAAAGAGTGCCAGCATGAGGATCCCATGCTAGTTCATTACAGAAATACACTTTCTCAGAAGAAGTCCTTTGAAATTTTTGGAGATGGAGTTCTCCGATGTCGAGGCAGGTTGTGTGTTCCTGATGTTACAGGATTACACTATCAAATATTAAAAGAGGCCCATTGTTCCCGTTATTCTGTTCACCCCATAGCAACGAAAATGTATCATGACCTTAAATCCATATATTGGTGGAATGGAATGAAGAAGGGCATAGCGGAATTCGTGGCCCAATGTCCTAACTGTCAACAAGTGAAAATGGAACACCAAAATCTAGGTGGATTGTTACAAGCTATGGAAATTTCAACATGGAAATGGGAAGTGATTAATATGGATTTCATTGCAGGCTTACCTCGTCCTAGGAATAACTATGATTCTACATGGGTAATTGTGGATAGACTCACGAAGTTATCTCATTTTCTACCGGTCAGAACTATATATGTAGTTGAAGATTATGCAAAGCTCTATGTCAAAGAGATAGTACGACTCCATGGTGTCCCAGTATCTACTATTTTCGATAGAGGGACACAGTTTACAACTAATTTCTGGAAATCTTTTTAAGAAGGTTTGGGGACCCAAGTGAGTCTTAGTACGACATTTCATCCACAGACTGATAGGCAAGCTGAGTGTACCATCCAAACTCTAGAGGATATGCTGCGGGAATGTGTATTATATTTTGGAGGTAGTTGGGATGATTATTTACTGCTTATTGAATTTTCTTATAACAACAATTATCATTCTAGCATCCAAATGGCCCCGTATGAGGCTTTGTATTGACGCAAGTGCAGATCACCAATTGGATGGTTTGAAGTAGGGGAGACTGAATTTATAGGACCAGACTTGTCTAGCAAGCTATAGAGAAAGTCAAGCTTATACAGGACCGGTTATTAACAGCTTAGAGTCGTCAGAAATCCTATACAGATAATCGTCGACGGGACTTAGAGTTCCAAGTGAAAGATTAGGTATTCTTGAAGGTGTCGCCAATGAAGGGCGTCATGAGATTTGGAAAAAAGGGCAAGCTTAGTCCTCGGTATAATGGACCTTATGAGATTGTACGCAAGGTAGGCCAAGTGGCTTATGAATTAGATCTACCTTCAAATTTGGAGTTAGTACATCCGGTTTTCCATGTAGCGATGCTTCATAAGTGTATTGGAGATCCTTCCAGAATTGTGTCAGTAGATGATGTTCAAGTCACCGAGCAATTATCCTACGAAGAAGTTCCCATTGCCATTTTAGATAGGCAAGTACGGAGGCTCAAAACCAAAGATGTAGCTTCAGTTAATGTCATATGGAGAAATAATACTAGAGAGGAAATGACTTGGGAAGCTGAGGAAGACATGAAGTTTAGGTATCTACATTTATTTCCACCTCCAGAGGAGACACAGGTAGAGACGCCATTGCCCTCAGGTATGTAATGCTTTCCTTGATGTTTTCTTGGTCGTGTGTGGCCATGGTTGTTGATGTTGTTGTTGTAGCCCTGTGAGGCGATATATTTTGGGTTGTTGTGACAGGATGGTAGTGCCATATTATAGGGGAAACACTAGCAAAATTTTTGTAGAATCCCCAAAAGTCTAACATTCGAGGACAAATGTTTCTAAGGGGGGAAGAATGTTACATCTCGGAGATTTCAGATTGTTGCATTGTGAGTAGAGTAATGTGAGCTTAAGGTGAATATGAAGTTCTTACGGGATTAAGGAGAGTATTATATAGCTTAAAGTGAGTACATAAGATTTTGAAGTTATATGAATATGTGAGGCTAAGTCCGTCGGAGGAAGTGAAATGTGAGTCATATTCGGAAACGTTTTCACTATAATTAAGCTAATATTTTATTTAGTAGTGTCTTGAGGAAGAGCTATAGGGCCTCTTAGATGGTTAATGAAGTGTTAATAAGGTTCCATAAGGATTGGAGGGTGAACGAATCAACGAGAGCAAGGTAAAAAAAGGGTAATACGACCAGTTATACGACCTGTATAACTTTATACGGTCCGTATAACATTCCAGAGAAGGGTCAATCTTAGGTGGGATTATACTACCATTTATACGTACCGTATAATCGGTCGGGTAAGTTTTTTTTCTTTTTATATATAGACGACCCCTGTTTCTATTTTTCATTTCCCACTTCTCCCAAACTCTTAAAAGCTCTAGAACCTTCTCCCAAGAATATTCCCTTAAACCCAAGAGAAAGCAAAGATCAAGAGGCAAGAATCAAGATATCCATGTGTTGGAAGACTCTCTAGGGTTGGTAAACTTCAAGAATTTCTTTGATATTGAAGCTAGAGTTTTCATACAAGTTGATAAGTTGATCCAAAGCTCATTCCTCTGAGATAAAAGGTCAGTTTTCATGCCTATTTTATTTTTTAAGCATGTTGGCTGTTGAATGAATTGGCTGAAGGGAGAAAGTAGAAAATGAAGTTTAAATGTAGAATTTATGATATTTTGAGTAGTAAACTAACTTGAGTCAGGATTCTTAGTATGCTATTAATATAATCTTGTTGTGATGGGTGTTAATGGTGACGAGGAAGTGTTGTATGCAATTGTACAAAGAGTTGATGTGAAGTTGTTGATATGAATTGATTATGAGAATGAATATTGAGGCATAATGGAATATGACTACTTGATTATGATATTGTGGATGTTATTATAGTTGTCGAGAGTTGTTTTGAGATATGGTGGAAGTCGATGAAATAGGGGAAATACTGCCAAACTTTCGTTAACTCATGAATTATTCTAGTTTGAATTAAGAGTGTCCTTAGAACTGAACCTTGGTGTGAATCCTTTTAAATGTAGATTCCTCAAGCTTTGGCGGTGAACGTTAAGTAGTTAAGACGATATAAAGGTATGTGAGGCTTTCTTAAGGCATAATTCCATTGATGTATACTTTCATGTGAAATCCATAGTATCTTCCATGATGATTTCATTCCTAGAATCACTAAAGCTCATAATTCTTGATATTCTCACGATACCATTGGATTCATCCTATGATAGTTGATCCTCTAAGGAAGGATATAATGAAAGTGATGATGATGATGATGATAGTGAGGATACGTATGTACTTCTATGTATGTATATATATATATATATATATATATATATATATATATATATACATATATCAAAGTATGACTATTAAGAACACCGAGCTTATATGGTCGAGTATGATATCTATCGCGCGCGCACCACTGCAGTTGGGTAAGGATAGCACTTAGCCTTGGTAGGGCCAGTTATGTATAACACCGAACCTTGTCATGGTTGGGTATGTAAGATACCGAACCTCTATGATCGGGTATGATACTATATATATATATATATGTATATATATATATATATATATATATATATATATATATATATAACATATATAAGGGAAGGTTCCTATTAGAAAAGGGTAAGTGAATATGATGAACGTCGCTAGAGGCATGAATGGCTCTATCATCCCATGACTCTTCTTTTTTATGTTATCGTTCATGCTTCTATTATGTTATTTATTACGCCTTACATACTCAGTACATTATTCGTACTGACGTCCTTTTATTTGTGGACGCTGCGTCATGCTCGCGGGTGGGCAGGGAGATAGACTTGATCCATAGACAGCTTATTCAGAGACTGCTTAGAGGAGCTCCACTTGATTCGGAGCTACAGCTACTGGTACTATTCTTTTTTGTATATATGGGAATGGCAGGGCCCTGTCCCATCTCGTCTATATGATGTTACATACTCTCTTTAGAGGCTCGTAGATAGTTATGTACAGTTAGATGTATTTAGCCTTGTCGGCTCATATCTTGTATGTCATTTTGTCAGCCTCGTCGGCTTGTATATATATATATATGTATATGGGCATGTTTGTTGATGTTGATATAAAAGTGCCTTATCCCAATGGAAATTGTATTATTGATGTCTAGAGATTGTGAGCAGGCCATGCGGCTCACCTAGCAATGGTTGTGGAAGTATGATGAGAGGAGCCCGTCATGGCCCTTCGGTGGGGTCTTGACAGATGTTATGTGAATGGGCGTTTGCTGTAGAATATACATATAATGGGTTGTTGGTTTTTACTTATTTCTTATTCTTTAATGTTGGTTTATGGTTGCAAATATTGACTTAAACCATAAACCTTCACTTTGCTTAGGAAAGTGAGTTAGGGTATTGTCACGACCCAGCTAGGGGTCGCGACGAGTACCCGGGGCTAACCACCGAGCATCGCTCGTTCTACTACTCATCATGCTCATTAACTACTCTTTTATCGATTTTATACTCAAATCATAGGAAAGTCATCTTTCATTTGTAAACATAAATAGTTTCATATACTTAAGGCCTTTAGGCTAACAAAATAATATAGACAATTATACCATAGCGACCTTATTAGACCACATAACCCACACTAAGTATCTACGAGCCTCTAAGGAAGTACAAAACGCATAGACGGGACAGGACCCCGTCGAGCCCAACATATACAAATATACACAAAAGAGTAATCAAGCACCTCCGGAACAAGGGAGTGCTTTCAATCGGCTGACAGCTACTACGAATCTGGGTCGAGCTCTCCTCCCTGTCTACCTGTGGGCATGAACACAGCGTCCAAAGAAAACAGACGTTATTACGAATATTGTACTGAGTATGCAAGACAAGAATGAAATAAATATAATAGGAGGATCGTGAGCCATGACAGAAAGACATAGCCTGCAAGAGTGTCATAAGCAAATACATTTTGTACATATATCATATTTTACATAATCATGGTACATATATCATCACATCACATATCTCGTCACATTACATATCTCATCACATCACATATCTTGTCACATCACATATCTCATCGTTATCCCGCGTCCAGGTAACCATCATATGCCACCCACTAGTGGTGATCATGCCCGACCCTCTAGGCTCGGTGTAACATCACAGCCTGCCTTAGCGGTGACATGCTCGGCCATCTAGGCGCGGTGGAACCATATGCAGCCCGCCTTAGCAGTGACATGCCCGGCCATCTAGGCACGGTGGAATCTCATCGTCACATAATCAATCATTACCCATCACTATTACACATCTCATGAACGTATCACAATCTTATCATAGCTTGGCATATTCATACATAACATAGGCATATTATAAGTTAGCATTATTTATCATCTTATAAGCATACCATGACTTAAGTCATTTCACATTTAGCATTAGGGGAATACATTAGACTTTGAAGACAACCATGGCTATGTCGGGGTGACGTAACGTTGTGAGCCCCCAATTATATTATGAACATTTATGAGTACCTTGCCTCACCTTGAAGGAAATAGTGCATAGGGTGAGTGTTAACACTAATGACATCATCAGCGTTATGGGATCATCATATCATGAACTATCGAATCTCTATGCTTTAACTCATTATCATCACTATTGTGCTCGTATGTAAGTTAGTATATTTAAGGACTCATAAGCTACATCATATAGGAAGGATCATGGGAAACTTGAAAGATTCATGCCTTTGAAGGAAGGGATAAGCCTTACATACCTTTGACGTTTAACTAAGCTATCGCTTGCGTGTTCACGTTCTACCTTCAAGAGAATTTATATCGTCATTAGCTAAGTAATTATAAGAATGGGCTTTCTAAAGCTAGGGAAAATTAGGAAGCAACTCCTTTGTTTACAGTACTTTTCCCATGTTCTATATCAACTCCCAAACGCTCACAACAACATTCACAATATTGCAATCAACAATCATCATTCATATACATTGACCACAATCCACCATTTCTCTTCAATTTCTCCACATTTATGGTTATATCTTACTATCGCGTTTTCTCATGTATCACACTTATTCCATGGCCTAAATATCATGTATAACGTATTCACAATCACAACACCCCAACATTTTATGATTCAATCCGACTACCATCCAAACATGACACTATTCACTCATTAATGACCCATTTCCTATGTCTTTCTACAATTCAAGTATCTTAACCTTCCAATACCTTAAACAACATGGTTTAGTCATGAAAATTACCTTAGATGATGGTTGAACAAGTCTTGAGTGGAGTTTCTCCTCTAGCACCAAAACCCTACTTCACTTCCTTTGGGTTTTCTTGAGAGAGATGAACTTTACTTAGGTTTCATACACTTTATCTCATGGATTTGGTGTTATTGATCATGGATTTCCTTTAGTTTTCTTGTAATGAAGAGTAGAGAGCATTCTAGAGGTTTCTAGAGAGAAATATTGTGGAGATGAAATGAATTGAATGAGCTTAGGTCTCCCTTTAATGACTTAAAATCTAATCCGGAATGAACAGTGACTGAAGTGCACAGTGGTCGTAAACCCAGTTTACGGTCCGTATTCCAGTTTACGGGACGTATATCATGGTCATATTTAAGCATATCAAAACCAGAAAGGTATGTTGAGGATCATGGGGATTTACGATCACGGTTTACGGGTCGTATTTCAATTTACGATCCGTATTCCAAGTCGTATTTAACCATTTAAACATTTGACAGAAAGTTGAAGTTTTGTGAGTTGAAATACGAAATGGTGGTTTACGGGTCGTATACCACTTTACGGTCCATATTTCACTTTACGGTCGTCTGGGCCAATGTGCAAATCAAATCTGCGACTTCCAAGTCTTCAAAACCTATAATTTAGTCATTGTGGAGCATAACCTATCTCTTGTTCCCATTGCCGTTGAAATCTTACTTAAGGTTGCCAAACTTCGTTCCCTTCTCCTTAAAATATCATATACCCGTATTCTCCGTTAGTCTATTCGTGGTACGTTCATGGGGATATTTCCGAGGTGTAACACTCTCCCCCCTTTTGGAACATTCGTCCTCGAATGTTAAACACTCGGGATTCTACGAAAATTTCGCCAGAGTTTCCCCTGTAATTTGGCACTACCATCCTGTCACAACAACCCATAATATCATCACCTCACAGGGCTACATCACAATATCAGCATATCTATGGCCACACACGACCAAAAGCATAAGGATACAACATACATACCTTATATTATTGGCGTTTCATCTTGGGTCTCCTCTGGGGGTTGGAATAAATGCAGGACTTTCTGCTTCCCAAGTCATTTCTTCCTGATTGTTGTTTCGCCATAAGACTTTGACTGATGCCACCTCTTTATTTCGAAGTCTTCGCACTTGCCTGTCTAGAATAGCAATAGGCACTTCTTCATAGGTTAGATTTTCTGTTACTTGCACATCATCTATCGGGACAATCTTTGAGGGATCTCCAATACACTTGCGGAGCATCGGAATGTGGAAAACTGGGTGGACTGATTCAAGCTCCGAAGGCAAATCCAAGTCATAGGCTACATGACCCACTTTGCGGATAATTCTATAAGGTCCAATGTAGCTAGGACTTAGCTTCCCTTTCTTACCAAATCTCATCACCCCTTTCATTGGCGATACTTTCAAAAATACCCAATAATCAACTTGAAATTCCAAGTCTCGTAGGCGATTGTCAGCATAAGACTTTTGGCGACTTTGGGCTGTCAACAATCGATCTCAGATCACCTTAACTTTTTCCACCGCCTGCTGAATCAATTCAGGGCCTACTAGCTGTGCTTCCCCTATTTCGAACCATCCAATTGGGGATCTACATTTTCTTCCATACAAAGCTTCATAAGGAGTCATTTGAATGCTAGAATGATAGCTATTGTTGTATGCGAATTCGATTAGCATATCTTCCAAGGTCTAAATAGTACGCTCGGCTTGTCCGTCGGTCTGCGGATGAAACGTCGTGCTAAGCTTCACTTGAGTGCCTAGATCTTCTTGGAAGGACTTCCAAAACTTGGCTGTAAACTGTGCTCCTCTATCTGTAATAATAGATAATGGAATACCATGAAGTCGCACAATTTCCTTGAGATATAACCTCGCATAATCTTTTGCTGAGCAGGTAGTTCTAACCGGAAGAAAATGAGCTGCCTTTGTTAATCTATCCACAATCACCCATATAGAATCATACCTGCCTCTAGAACGAGGTAATCCCACAATAAAATCCATGTTAATCACTTCCCATTTCCAAGTAGGGATTTCCATTGCTTGTAATAGGCCTCCTGGCTTCTGATGTTCAACTTTTACCTGCTGACAATTTGGACACTGCTACAAATTCTGCTATGTTTCTCTTCATGCCATCCCACCAATACATTATCTTGAGATCATGATACATTTTGGTTGCACCTGGGTGAATAGAATATCGAGAACAATGTGTTTCTTCTAGAATTCGTTGGCGCAATTCTGCTACATTCGGCACACATAGCCTGCCTCGGTATCTAAGAATTCCATCCATTGAGATTTCAAATGAAGACTTCTCTTTTCCATGAGATGTGTCCCTGTAACGACTCAATTGGGGATCTTCATATTGCCGTTCTTTCACTTCCATATCCAAGGACGAAGTTGTGGGATCATTAATGCCAATCCCTGCAGTACCTGAATAAATCACACTCACTCCAAGATTAGCTAGTTGGCAGAGCTCATGAACCATCTCTTTCTTTTTGGAAGGGACTTCACATAAACTGCCCATTGATCGGCGGCTGAGCGCATCAGCTACTGCATTTGCTTTTCCGGGGTGGTACAGAATGTTCACATCATAATCTTTTAACAATTCTAACCACCGCCTCTGCCGCAGATTCAATTCCTTTTGCTTGAAAATATACTGAAGACTTTTGTGATCTGTATAGATATCAACATGCACACTATACAAATAATGCCTCCATATTTTTAAGGCATGAATAATTGCAGCCTATTCGAGATCATGAGTTGGATAATTCCTTTCATGTTTCCGTAATTGTCTCGAAGCATATGCAATAACCTTCCCATGTTGCATCAATACGCATCCTAATCCGACACCGGAAGCGTCACAATATACCACATAGCCATCTGACCATTCTGGAAGTGTTAAAACTAGAGCTGAGGTCAATCTGCCTTTCAACTCTTGGAAACTACGCTCACAAGCGTCATTCCACTGAAATTTAGCTGACTTCTGGGTTAGATTCGTCAATGGGGCTGAAATAGATGAGAAGCCCTCTATGAATCTCCTATAATAGCCTGCCAAACCTAGAAAACTACGAACTTCTGTAGGCGTCGTAGGCCTTGGCTAAGTCTTCACAGCTTCAATTTTCTGAGTGTCGACTGAATGCCATCATCTGAAATAACATGGCCCAGAAATGTCACAGAATTTATCCAAAACTCGCACTTTGAAAATTTCGCATACAATTCTCGGGCTCGAAGAATGCCAAGAACAATTCGCAAATGATCTGCATGTTCTGATTCCATGCGAGAATACACCAGAATATCATCAATAAATACTATCATGAATAAGTCCAAGAGAGGCTTGAATACATTGTTCATCAAATTCATAAACACGGCCGGAGCATTAGTCAACCCAAACGACATCACTCGGAATTCATAGTGACCATATCTCGTTCTGAAGGCCGTCTTGGGAATATCCGCTTCTCTAACTCTCACCTGATGGTAACCCGATCTCAAATCTATTTTAGAAAACCACTTAGCACCTTGCAATTGATCGAATAAGTCATCAATCCTTGGAAGAGGATATTTGTTCTTTATCGTTACTTTATTCAATTGCCTGTAGTCGATACACATACGTAGAGATCCGTCTTTCTTTCTTACAAACAAAACCGGTGCTCCCCACGGTGATGAACTGGGTCTAATAAACCCTTTTTCGAGCAAATCTTTCAACTGCGCCTTTAACTCCTTCAATTCCGCCGGAGCCATTCGGTACAGAGGAATAGAAATAGGATTGGTGTCCGGCAACACCTCAATGGCGAAGTCAATCTCTCTTTCTGGAGGAAGACCAGGAAGTTCATCTGGAAATACATCCGAGAATTCATTCACTACTGGAACAGATTCGAAAGTTGGTGGCTTTGCCTCGGTGTCATGGACCCGAACTAAATGATAAATATAGCCTTTGGCTATCATCTTTATTGCCTTAAGGTAGGAAATAAACCTACCCTTTGGGGATGCTGCATTACCTTTCCATTGAAGCACGGGCTCTCTAGGAAATTGGAATCGAACCACAGTCAATCGACAATCAACGTTAGCATAACACAACGCCAACCAATCCATGCCCATAATTACATCGAAATCTATCATTTCTAACTCAATCAAATTAGCTGTGGTCTGGCGATCACGTATCGAAACTACACAATTTTTATACACTTGTCTTGCTATCACGGGATCACCAACCGGAGTAGATACCTCGAATGGTTTGATTGGCTCAGGTTTCACCGCAATACAACCAGCAACATATGGAGTAATATAAGAGAATGTAGAACCCAGATCTATCAATGCATACACATCACGGGAGAATATAGACAATATAGTTGTAACCACATTCGGAGAAGACTTGAGATCCTGTCATCCAGCTAAAGCACAAACACGGGGCTGAGTAGCACCTAAAGTAGATGCTGCCCCTCTGCCTCTACCTCGACCTGCTGACATCTGCGGAGTCTACCCTACCGAGCGTATTGATGAAGAAACAGCTGCTGAGCCTGTGGGCCCAACCCCACCTCTACCATACCGCGAGGGACAATTTCGCATCAAATGCCTAGTCTGTCCGTAAATATAACAAGCGTCTGTGTCTTGGCGACATGGCCTGAGTGTAGTTTCCGGCACCGGCTACATCGTGGAACTGGTGGTCTCCTCTGACTGTAATCACCCCCAAACTAAGAACCCAAAGCTCTCGAACTCTGACCCTATCCTGAAGGAAAAGAGCGATCAAATCCCCTATCCGCGAATCGTGGAGGCACACTAGTCACTGACTGACCTGAATGTCGGGAATAGGTCTGCCTCGATCCCCCTCTATAATCACTGCCTGTGCCCATAGATCTAGCCCTTTTGCTTTGTCTTCTATCACTGTCGCGACCACCCCTTTGTGGTTGTTGTCGTCCCTCTAAGTTCTGGGCATGGGCTTGTATTCGGGAAATATCCATCCCTTCTTGCAAAGAGGCCGTCAAGCAGTCCTTGAACAAATGTGGCCCCAAGCCACTCACAAATCTAAGTACACGATCCCCCATGTCGGCCACCATAGTCGGGGCATATCTCGCCAAGGAATTAAATTGCATGCTATACTCTCGGGCACTCATATTTCCTTGCCTCAGATGTAGAAATCTATCCGCTCTAGCTCGGCAGACCTCGGGTGGAAAATAGTGACTAATAAATGCATCCACGAATTCTTGCCAAATCGGAGGAGGCACATTCTCTCCTCTTGATAATACCTAGATGTTGTACCATAAAACTGCCACATCCAGGAGTCTATAGGATGCCAACTCCACAGATTCAGTTTCGGAGGCATGGACAATCTTCAATGTCCTTAACATCTCATCTATGAAACTTTGCGGGTCTTCATCCGGCTTTGACCCGAATAATTCCAGAGTATTTAGACTCATAAAATCACGGGCATTGGTGCTTGCTGCCCGATCACTTGGGCCCGCATTTTGTCGTTGTGCCTGTGCGGCAACCAATTGTGTCAATAGATGTATGGCCTCGGTCATTTGTTGACCCGAAGCAACCGGTGGAGGGATTGGAGCTGGAGGTCCCCCTTGCTTTTCCCCATTAGGCGGGGTAGAAGAAGTATTAGACAAGGCCTCATTATGTAATTCGCCTTCTTCTATATTCATCGGAGGCTCTCTTTCAACCTGCCCCTTTGTCATAGTCTTGCCCTTCTGGGCGGCTGTAGCCTTCCCCTTTGGCGGCATTCTGAAATCATAACACACTATTACGAAAGGTAAAATCTTATACGCGGCTCTATCGCACGATCTCATGAGAAGAAAGATGGTCATGTTTCCTAAATGCCCTGTAGCCTCTTGTTTATTGATGTGGTGCGCAACACACCATAAACAAGACTCTACAAGACACGGCTCGTAGACACTTCCTAGGACTGAACTGCTCTGATACCACTTTTGTCACGACCCAGCTAGGGGCCGCGATGGGTACTCGGGGCTAACCACCGAGCACCGCTCGTTCTACTACTCATCATGCTCATTAACTACTCTTTTATCGATTTTATACTCAAATCATAGGAAAGTCATCTTTCATTTGTAAACATAAATAGTTTCACATACATAAGCCCTTTAGGCTAAAAAAATAATATATACAATTATACCATAGCGACCTTATTAGACCACATAACCCATACTGAGTATCTACGAGCCTCTAAGGAAGTACAAAACGCATAGACGGGACAGGACCCCGTCGAGCCTAACATACACAAATATATACAAAAGAGTAATCAAGCACCTCCGGAACAAAGGAGTGCTTTCAATCGGCTGACAGCTACTACGAATTTAGGTCGAGCTCTCATCCCTGTCTACCTGTGGGCATGAACACAGCGTCCAAAGAAAACGGACGTCATTACGAACATTGTACTGAGTATGCAAGACAAGAATGAAATAAATATAATAGGAGGATCGTGAGCCATGAGAGAAAGACATAGCCTACAAGAGTGTCATAAGAAAATACATTTTGTACATATATCATATTTTACATAATCATGGTACATATGTCATCACATCACATATCTCGTCACATTACATATCTCATCACATCACATATCTTGTCACATCACATATCTTGTCACATCACATAACTCATCGTTATTCCACGTCCGGGTAACCATCATATGCCGCCCACTAGTGGTGATCATGCCTGGTCATCTAGGTGCGGTGGAACCATATGCAGCTCGCCTTAGCGGTGACATGCCCCGCCATCTAGGCACGGTGGAATCTCATCGTCACATAATCAATCATTACCCATCACTATTACACATCTCATGAATGTATCACAATCTTATTATAGCTTGGCATATTCATACATAACATAGGCATATTATAAGTTAGCATTATTGATCATCATATAAACACACCATGACTTAAGTCATTTCACATTTAGCATTAGGGGTATACATTAGACTTTGAAGACAACCATGGCTATGTCGGGGTGACGTAAGGTCGTGAGCCCCCGATTATATTATGAACATTTATGAGTAGCTTGCCTCACCTTGAACGAAATAGTGCATAAGGTGAGTGTTAACAATAATGACATCATCAGCGTTATGGGATCATCATATCATGAACTATCGAATCTCTATGCTTTAACTCATTATCATCACTATTGTGCTCGTATGTAAGTTAGTATATTTAAGGACTCATAAGCTCCATCATGTAGGAGGATCATGGAAAACTTGAAAGATTCATGCCTTTGAAGGAAGGGATAAGCCTTACATACCTTTGACGTTTAACTAAGCTATCGCTTGCGTGTTCTCCTTTAATGCACACGTTCTACCTTCAAGAGAATTTATATCGTCATTAGCTAAGCAATTATAAGTACGGGATTTCTAAAGCTATGGAAAATTAGCCAGCACCTCCTTTGTTTTCACTTCTTTTCCCATGTTCTATATCAACTCCCAAACGCTCACAACAACATTCACAATATTGCAATCAACAATCATCATTCATATACATTGACCACAATCCACCATTTCTCTTCAATTTCTCCACATTTATGGTTATAGCTTACTATCACATTTTCTAATTTATCACACTTATTCCATGGCCTAAATATCATATATAACGTATTCACAATCACAACAACCCAACATTTTATGATTCAATCCGACTACCATCCAAACATGACACTATTCACTCATTAATGACCCATTTCCTATGTCTTTCTACAATTCAAGTATCTTAACCTTCCAATAACTTAAACAACAAGGTTTAGTCATGAAACTTACCTTAGATGATGGTTGAACAAGTCTTGAGTGGAGATTCTCCTCTAGCACCAAAACCCTACTTCACTTCCTTTGGGTTTTCTTGAGAGAGATGAACTTTAATTAGGTTTCATACACTTTATTTCATGGATTTGGTGTTATTGATCATGGATTTCCTTTGGTTTTGTTGTGATGAAAATTAGAGAGCATTATAGAGGTTTCTAGAGAGAAATATCGTGGAGATGAAATGAATTGAATGAGCTTAGGTCTCCTTTTAATGACTTAAAATCTAATCCGTAATGAACAGTGACTGAAGTGCACAGTGGTCGTAAACCCAGTTTTCGGGCCATATATCGTGGTCGTATTTAAGCATATCAAAACCAGAAAGGTATGTTGAGGATCATGGGGATTTACGATCATGGTTTACGGGCCATATTTCAATTTACGGTCCGTATTCCAAGTCGTATTTAACCATTTAAACATTTGACAGAAAGTTGAAGTTTTGTGTGTGGAAATACGACATGGTGGTTTACGGGCCGTATACCACTTTATAGTCCGTATTTCACTTTACGGTCGACTGGGCCAAAGTGCAAATCAAATCTGCGACTTCCAAGTCTTCAAAACCTATACTTTAGTCATTGTGGAGCATAACCTATATCTTGTTCCCATTGCCTTTGAAATCTTACTTAAGGTCGTCAAACGTCATTCCCTTCTCCTTAAAACATCATATACCTGTATTCTCCATTAGTCTATTCGTGGTACGTTCACGGGGAAATTTCTGAGGTGTAACAGGTATGGTAGGAATGAGTAGCAAGAACTCGGGGTGTTAACCCTCATTTAGTAAACTGTCTTACGAATAAGAAGAGTTTCTTGATATCTTAATTTCAACTATGTTATATTTGGGAAAATCATAAAGAGAAATACTTTCTAACTATCGGGAAATGTTGGGAAGTCAAATAGAGATTAAGTGCATACCTTACAACAATCCTTTAGAAGTATTTCTTGGTAACACCTATAGCATTACATCTCATCTAAAGGGGATACAACCTTGGTTTCTTAATCCAATTAAATACAATCCAATCAAAATAGCTAGTATAAGCAAAACTCTTTTATACATATAGCGAAATACAAAACTAAACTACAAGCTAAGTACCACACTATAATAGTAACCATTTCACACCCTATTCCTTGTGGGATTCGACCCCAACCTAGTTGGGTTACTATATTTGACAACGTATGCTTTATGCTGTTTGTTAGGTGTAATTTGAGAGTGTCGAATTTTGGCATCATTGCCGGGAAATACGGTTTGAAATTAGTAAATAGAGTGTACTTTACTTCAAGTCTTTTTCCATTCTAGCACACCTTGTTTATTATTTTTTGTGAACCAAGTGATTATGGCCGAAAGAGGAGGAGGACGTGGAGCAAATAGTGGTAGGGTTGTGCAGGAAGTACCCCCACCATAGGAAGTTGATGAAGAGGAGAATGTGCTTGCAGATTACATGCAGGAGGTGTAATATGCATCTGCTATTGTTCAATTGATAGTCGGTGCGGCAAGTTGCAAGATTGATAGTTCTGTCTATCAATTGCTCAAGCTTGAAGGGCATTTTCGAAATGCTATCGACAATGACCCTCACCAACACTTGAAGAATTTCATTGGTGTGTGCCAGACGCTTACCCAGAATGCTCTTACTCCTGATGCAATCCGATTCAGAGTTTTTAAATACTCTTTAGCTGGCGAAGCAAGAGATTGGTTTAAGAAGTTGCCCCACAATTCTATTCATACTTGGGGTGAGCTGATGAGTGTCTTGCTCAAGAAGTGGTTTCGATCAAGCAAGAAAGCCGAACTCTGAGACAATATTTTTGAGTTCAAGCAACTTCCAGTGGAACAATTGTATGAAACTTGGGAGAGGTTCAAGTAGTACTTGATGCAGTCTCTAAAACATGATTTTCCAGAGCACATATTAGTGGAGAAGTTCTATATAGGATTAGATCCAATGACACAGTCATTGGCAAATAATGTAACCGGTAGGTGTTTCGAGGAGAAGACTTACACCCGAATCAGTCAATTACTTGACAGAATGACTACACATAATCAAGCATGACACTCGGATGGTACTGATGGTGTAGAATATGGGGCTCTGTTAATCAACAATATTGTGAAATAAAACCAAGAAAGGGACCAAACTCTGGCTCAACTTGCAACCAATATTACTTTGCTGACCAAGAGATTTGATAAAAAGGAAACCAAGAAAGTGAATATTGTTAAAGATGTGTAGACTTTTCCAAGCTCCAGAGGTTCCATATCAAGAGGGACCACCTATGCAATATGAAGATGCTAACTATGTTAATAACTCTCAAGGGGATTATCAAAGGCAAAATTACCAAGGGTTCGAATATCAGAATCAGAACCAATGGAGACCTCAGCAACAAGGGCAAGGTAATAAATATAGGAGAACTGATTATGGTGGTTTAAAATAAGGGAACTACAACAACAACAACTTCGGGAACAGGAGTTCCAATACCTATGTTCCGTAAAAGGGTCAATCAAATAAGCAAGGGAGTTAGAAGCCGGAAAACATGCTCAAGAGGGTGCTAGCCAACCAAGAGAAGTTTGATAAGACATTAAAGGGGTTGGCTGAAGTTGTGGGATGTCACACTGCTTCCAACAAAAGTGTTGAGTCACAGATGAGAGAAATTTCAAGAGAGCAATACCCTCCACAAAGGGGAGCACTCCGGAGTGATACAGTTCCTAATCCAAAAGGTGGTGGTGGCGATCTAATAGCCAAGTGCCATGCCATCGCTACTCAAAGTAGGAAACTACTTTAAGGTATGGGTTCAAAAGCAGTTGAGAAGGGGACTATAGAAGAAGAAGATGCAAAGGCGCCAGTTAGGGTGCGAAGTGCGGTTTAGGAAGTGCAATATGAAACGCCTAGTGTGGTTGTAGTTGATCATGAACTATAGATTCTGAAGGCTCAAGATTTGAGCAATGACAAAGGAAAAAGTAAGGTGACTGGGGAACTGAGGCCCTTAACTCAATTGATAAACACTTCACCCCCCCCCCCCCCTTTCCTCAAAGGTTGGTGAAGAATATTGAGGATTCCAAGTGCCAACGATTTTACGATCAACTGAAGCGGCTATCAATGAATATTCCATTCCTTGATGGGTTCCAAGAGATGCCAAATTTTCCTAAGTATTTGAAAGATTTACTAATGAAGAAGCGGCCAATCAAACATGATACAGTGAGTGTCACTCACCATGTCAGCTATGTTATCTCCACAACTAAAGTTCAAAAAGAAAGAGGATCCAGGGGCCTTTACTATTCCTTGCAATACTGGTCATCATGATTTTGCATGTGCTCTTTGTGATAATGGGGCTAGAATTAACCTAATGCCTCTTGCTATCTATAAGAAATTAGGGTTGTGAATGCCTAGATAAACTAGCATGTGGGTTAATATGGTTGATAGATCGATAAAGAGGCCAGTTGGGGTTGTTAATGATGTGCTTGTTCGAGTTGGTGAATTTCTTCTTCTAACAGATTTTGTGATTCTTGATTGTGCAGTAAATAAAGATTTCCTATCATCTTGGGAAGATCTTTCCTTGCTACTGGAAGGGTTCTCATGGATTTAGAGAAGAACGAAATCATGTTTTGAGTGAATGATGCGAAGGTAACAATTTAGGCTAGCAAGGGGATGAAATTACCAAGTACTTATGAAAGCATTTCAGTTATAGATACTATAGATGTGGTAGATGAGGATGTTGAATTCAAGATGGAGGAAGAGTACCTTGGGGAAGCCATAACAACTATCCTGGTTAATTTTGATGTTGATAATATGGAGGATGTTGGCGTAAAGCCATATGTGAAGTTTTGATGATTGACAAAGCAAGACTTAGAACAAGAAAGCACAGTGAATTAACCAGGTTACAATTGAACTAAGCTAGACAGTTGATTAGGAAAACGCAGAGAGCAGAGGTTCCAAACAGTGTAAAAGGTATAAAGAAAGCATGCAGCACAGACAGAATAGGATGGTTAGAATAGGTCCATAGACATGATCCATTGCACAGCAAAAGAGACAGATGTAGACACATGAACCAACATATATATGTGAGTCAGTATGAAAGCAGGTGGAATGCAAAATCGAGAGATTTATATGAAGGCATGTGGAATGCAAAATGGAGATATAATGAATGATTCTCATACATAGATACGGAGCAGGGGAAATTGTGGCTCAGTTAAGGTACAATCCAGTTGATGAAATAGAACAAGTCATCAGGTGCATTGGTTGAATGACCCAACAGTGATGAGAGGTAGAGTGACTCAGACTCTAAAGACAATGTTTAGAAGGAAGAAATTGTTCACCTAAAAGAGTTTGCAGACAAAACATGTGAATCAGGTTAACAAAAGAACTAGGTCTGCAAACATGTTCCATCACATAGCAAGAACAATATCAGAGTCAAAGAGCGATCATAGTGGAGAAGACTAGTTGTCACGAAACAATTAGGGGCCGTGATGAGTACCCGATACTTGTACCGAGCACCCCTTACCTATCGTTTCACCTCTATTACTGAGTAGGCCGTATGAACTATACCATATTTTTTTATTTTTTTTTACTAAACATTAACATTGGTAGCATACTTATAAACATAGGCTAACAAACTTTGCTAGCACATTATACAACGACGAGGACCATCAAAAGTACAAAGCATCTAACTGTACATATCTGTCTACGAGCCTCTAAACATAGTATACATATACATAGGAAGGGCCGAGTACTGCCGTGCCCGAACATATATACACAAAATAGTACCAAGAAACTGAGGCTCCGGGACAACTGGAGCGCTGCCGATAACCGCTGATAGAACTCCTAGAAATCAGGTCCGTCTACCTGCTGACCTGCGCGACATGAAACACAGCGTCCACAAGAAGGGACGTCAGTACGAATAGTGTACCGAGTATGTAAGGCATGGAAATTAATAAAAACAGGAACATAGATTATGATTACCAATATCATGGGGTCATAGACATATAATGAGACAAGAAAGTAACCTGTACATAGGACTACCTTTTCAGGCCGGATACCATGCATTCTTGGCTGTCTTTGAAAACATTTCTTTTTCATATTCATAGAAAATAGAGCTTATTTCACATTGTATCATGTCATAGCATATCATAGTATATTATGTAATATCATAGCACCGAACAATGTCGGCTCGCCCAAATATATATATATATATATCCCGCATCTGGGCATCCCGCGTCCGGGATGATAAGCCAGCTGACCAGGTGGCAGTGAAACATGTTTCCCTTCCCATCCCCATGTATCCCTTCCCCCACCCCATGTTCATATACATGTCTTATATATATATGTCATATAAGCATGCAAGAGAGCCCAAGGAAAATCCTGTATCCATCGGAGTGACGTAAGGTCGGTGACCTCCGATTGCATTATGGAACAACCGTGATCGCTTTGTCTCACCTTGAAGGAACGAGTATTTTAAGGCGAGACTACCTACGGAGAATAATACTAGAAGAAAACGTAGTATGAAATCATAGGCATCATAGACGTCAATTCATAGGCTTTGAAATCCTTAGAACATAGTGTCATAGCTAAGAAATGGAGATAAGGATCAAGAACTAGTCTGTCACCTTCGTATTCACATTGAATCCTTTGCTTAGAAATCTTGGTCATGGAATCGTTCTGGTCATACTTATCATAGGAATGTTCTCTTTTCTAACATCATCGTTATCATTATCGTCATAGAAGTATTCTCATTGGAATAGGTATAGCACTTGTCATTTGATAACGGAATAAGGATCAAAGGTTTCTTTTGGATTCAACTTCAAAGTAAGTCAAGCGGAACAATAAGGAAAATTCGGGAACAATGGGCCCACCTCGGGTCAAATGAGGCGGTGTACCAAATTTACGTATGTTACATGTCATGGCGTTACTTGTGAGGGTTTTAGGGTAGTCGGGTCCTATTTATGTGAGTTCTAGAGGTTTAGGAAGTTCTTCCAACATTTTACACTATGTTTTTTAATTCAATTCTTCTTAATGAAAAAGGGGAAACTTTAGGCGCGGATTCCGGAGGGTAGAGTTATCCCCGAGGCTCATATCCAACATATTACGTCTAAGACATGCCATAGAAGGAAGGGTGAAGCCTTACATACCTCTTTCCGCTCCTTATGCTATTCCAAACTCAAGTTGCAAATCCGCCAAAATCTACAAATTGGTCACATTACCAACTTTGGTTAGAGCATTTAGAATTGAATTCTTAAAGTGACACTTGGCTACCGAAATTCCGGCAGCACTTCCCCTGTAAATACATCGTTCACAAAACTCACCTTGGACAATCCTCATCAACAACAATCCGGGAATTCAACCCGGCCAAACTATTCACAACAATATCAACAATCACACTAACAATTTTAACGATTTATCCAAAATACATTCCAACGATTCAATCAATATACTACTTCCTTCAAAACCTTCCAACTCCAATAAAAACGATAACAACCTTATAATATATATTCCAACAACACCATACTAATATCATTATCTTCCACACATGTAAGGACATAATTTTCAATTTACATAATCTTCCAAGACTAGCCTCCAACTACTAATACTTCACTAATCTCATTAGGCTTTTATTTGCAACATAAAGTTCACAACACAACAACCCACATACTAAATAAAACTTGCTCACCATTCCTTCATAATTCAACACATATACACGGCTATACATACAATATACACCACACGGCCACCATCATGCATACACAACTACAACCTTTCCAAAATCATTCAACTTCCATTTTCAACATAACATTCACAACAATAACAACCAAACACTAAATAAAATAATTAGAACATGATTCCTACACACACATAGGCATACACGGCCACACCTATATTCTTGTTTTTCATGAATTTCACTCACTTTTGCATACTACAACATGCATAAACATCCATAACATGTAAGAAAAGAGTTTCACCTTACCTTTTTCTCCACTTCTTCTCTTGACTAGAATGGACAACTTGTGTGATTATGGGTTTTTCTTGTTCCAACAACCCCTTCACCTTGCTAGGTACCCTTGAATTGGTAGGAAATGAATTTTGAAGGAATTTTTTGTCAATTTTCTTGGCAATTTTGCACTTGGCCGAAATGGCCCTTGAAGCTTTTTTTTTTGTGTTCTTGGTTTCTTGAAATGTCTAGAGAATTCTATGAATTTTATGAAGACTTGGTCTTCTTTTAAATCATTCACTAAATTCCCATATGGGCTTGGCCCATTAAGAAGGAAGTTGGATGGCCAACCTTGGCCCAAAGTGATCTAGCCCATTTTGTTTTGCACTTCATGACAAATTTTAATTTTTCCAATTTCCAAATTTGCCCTCTGCCTTCCTCCATATTTCCACGAATCATATTGCAAATTTACCTTTTTGACCCTAATCTTTCTTAATAATCCCGCTTCTAAATTCTTCATAGGCAACTCATATGCTTAACAAAATAAAAGTAAGGCCTTGCTTGTCATCTTCCCGCAATTACCTTGAATTATTCGATTGTACAAAAATGCGGGATATAACATCCTCCTCCCCTTTAGAACATTCGTCCTCGAATGTTAAACTGGCCTTATAGTGTATTATAATACTTCGGGGAGGTCTCCTTGGTAGATATCTCACATGTCGCTTAACATGTCCATTTTAGGAGCTTAGATTGCCTTTATGTCGTAGGCCAATTGAGTTAGCTCCAAACGCTGGCCCTGCGTTAATAAGTCTCCTTTATTGGATCTTGAATCGTCATAGTTCATTTTAGGTCTAACATGTTCTCCCCTCCTTTATTAAGAGGGTCTGCACACGCCTATGCCTTTTAAATAATCGTCGCCTTCCGCGATGTTTTACAATTATAGTTCCTCCTTCGCGGAGTTTTTGTATCTATTCCCTTGCCAGATATGTTCCCGTATATCACCGCATTAGGGCTTTCTAGCCTTAACTAGCATGGGTTCGGCATCGGTCTTACCCTGTGACATCCGTACTTATTCCCCTCGTCACGTCTTTTGAATTTAATTGAACTAGCATATTCCATGTATCGCGACACTGTTTGTTAGAGTTCTACCATCACAGATAATATGTCATGTACATATATGAATTTCCACCACTACTTTACTTACAAACACTCCCAAAAGCTAATCAAACTTCCTCTAGTCTTGAATACCTTTTCTGTCATGCTTTCTCCCCTTCTGCTAGTCTAGTCCGTCTCAGCCTACATGACTTATATAGGGTTTCTAACCACTCCACACACTCTAATTTACATTAGGCTACCTAATTTCACATTCGTCTCTTGTTCCCACATTTATGAAATTTTCAGCATATTTCCCAGGGGGTCACCCGTCTTGATATTGCTTTCACTCTAGCACGCTTAACCTTGAAGCTTTGGTGCATTTTAGTACGTGAATGCTGGTGTAATTATATCGTCTGCCCCGCACTACCTATATCACATAATATGGGACAAGTTGGGGTCTTAGCAGTTTTCGAAACGCGTAACACATCTTTTCTTTTAATTACAATTCTAACCTCCGCAATCCCCAGTATCCATCCCTTTACCTATGTATATGGCTACTTTTGTCCTAAATTTCCACATTCCCACTAGTGGCGAAAACACCTTATTCGCAACAGGCATAGACATCCCAACTCGTTTGACCTAGCTCGGGTCCCCCCCCCCCTAATATGTTCAGCGATTTAGGGCGCGATATCTGATACGTAGAACCTGGATCAATCCATACTTGTACATTGTAGAAAAATACTGATAATATACCTGGAACGACATCAGGGGATGGCTCAGGATCTTGTCGGCCAACTAGTGCATAGGTATGATGCTGGGGTCCACTCGAACTGAGTATTCCTTTTCGGTCTCTATCGCAGCCTACTGCTATCTGGGACCTTTGCATTGGAGGGTGCGCCAATGATTGTGAGTCGACTGCTACCCCCGTGGGCTGAACCCTTCCTCTGCCATAGCGAAATGGGCAGTCGCGCATATAATGACCTGACTTAGCACAGGTATAACAAATACCCGAACCCGCGCGACACGGCCCCGCATGTAATTTACAGCACTGGGGGCATCGTGGTACGGATGGTCTCCGCTGACTAAGCTAACCGCTACACTGGGAACCCAGGACTCCGTAGCCTTGACCTGACCCGGCAGGCTGAGTTTGGTCTCTGTCGTACCTCCATGGGCAATCACGCATCAAATGGCCAATCCGACCGCAGGCAAAACAAGCATTTGTATCTAAGTAACACTGTCCCGAGTGTGGCCTGCCACATTGTGCACACCGCGGTGGGGGTAGCCCCGTACTGCTAATGTCGGCTCTACGCCGGGATCCCGAAACCCTGGCACTCTGATCTGGTCCTGAATACCCGGAATGCTCCTTTGCCTGTCTCCCTCTATACTCACTTCTAATTCCGAAAGATCTAGCCTTTTTTCTGCGACCCCTATCACCAGATCCCACGCCCTGTTGTTGAGCTTGAGTGGCTACTAGTTGGGTTAACAAAAGGATGGCCTGTCTCATCTCTTGAGTTGGAGCATTAGGTGAGGGAATTGGGGGTGCGGGAGCTGAAGTGGAAACTCCTTCTTGCTCCCCTAATATCGGCGGAGTCCGAACCGCACGAGAGGAAGCCTTATTATGGGATTCACCCACCTCAATGTTTACCAGTGGCTCCCGTCCAGTTCGCCTTTCTGTTGCCATCTTGCCTTCCTCGGGGACTGTAACTTTCATCTTCTTAGGCATCGCTGAAAATGCAACACTGGGTTAGGAAGAAGGAAAACCTCTTATTATAGCTCTATCGCACGATCTAGAATACAAAGAAGGTCATATTTCCTAAATGCCCTGCAGCCTCCTGCTTATAAGTGTGGCGCGCTACACACCCATAAACAGGACTCTACTGGACACGGCTCGTAGACAATCCCCTAGGACCGAACTGCTCTGATACCACTTCTGTCACGACCCAATTAGGGGCCGTGACGAGTACCCGATACTTGTACCGAGCACCCCTTACCTATCGTTTCACCTCTATTACTGAGTGGGCCGTATGAACTATACCATATATTTTTTTTTTACTAAACATTAACATTGGTAGCATACTTATAAACATAGGCTAACAAACTTTGCTAGCACATTATACAGCGACGAGGACCATCAAAAGTACAAAGCATCTAACTGTACATATCTGTCTACGAGCCTCTAAACATAGTATACATATACATAGGAAGGGCCGAGTACTGCCGTGCCCGAACCTATATAGACAAAATAGTACCAAGAAACTGAGGCTCCGGGACAACTGGAGCGCTGCCGATAACCGCTGATAGAACTCCTAGAAATCAGGTCCGTCTACCTGCTGACCTGCGTGGCATGAAACAGAGCGTCCACAAGAAGGGACGTCAGTACGAATAGTGTACCGAGTATGTAAGGCATGGAAATTAATAAAAACAGGAACATAGATTATGATTACCAATATCATGGGGTCATAGACATATAATGAGACAAGAAAGTAACCTGTACATAGGACTGCCTTTTCAGGCCGGATACCATGCATGCTTGGCTGTCTTTGAAAACATTTCTTTTTCATATTCATAGAAAATAGAGCTTATTTCACATTGTATCATGTCATAGCATATCATAGTATATTATGTAATATCATAGCACCGAACAATGTCGGCTCGCCCACATTGTGCCGAAGTACATCGGCTCGCCCAAATATATATATATATATATATATCCCGCATCTGGGCATCCCGCGTCCGGGATGATAAGTCAGCTGACCAGGTGGCAGTGAAACATGTTTCCCTTCCCATCCCCATGTATCCCTTCCCCCACCCCATGTTCATATACATGTCTTATATATATATGTCATATAAGCATGCAAGAGAGCCCAAGGAAAATCATGTATCCATCGGAGTGACGTAAGGTCGGTGACCTCCGATTGCATTATGGAACAACCGTGATCGCTTTGTCTCACCTTGAAGGAACGAGTATTTTAAGGCGAGACTACCAACGGAGAATAATACTAGAAGAAAACGTAGTATGAAATCATAGGCATCATAGACGTCAATTCATAGGCTTTGAAATCCTTAGAAAATAGTGTCATAGCTAAGAAATGGAGATAAGGATCAAGAACTAGTCTGTCACCTTCGTATTCACATTGAATCCTTTGCTTAGAAATCTTGGTCATGGAATCGTTCTGGTCATACTTATCGTAGGCATGTTCCCTTTTCTAACATCATCGTTATCATTATCGTCATAGAAGTATTCTCGTTGGAATAGGTATAGCACTTGTCATTTGATAACGGAATAAGGATCAAAGGTTTCTTTGGGATTCAACTTCAAATTAAGTCAAGCGGAACGATAAGGAAAATCTGGGAACAATGGGCCCACCTCGGGTCAAATGAGGCGGCATACCAAATTTACATATGTTACATGTCATGGCGTTACTTGTGAGGGTTTTAGGGTAGTCGGGTCCTATTTATGTGAGTTCTAGAGGTTTAGGAAGTTCTTCCAACATTTTACACAATTTTTTTTAATTCAATTCTTCTGAATGAAAAAGGGGGAACTTTAGGCACGGATTCCGGAGGGTAGAGTTATCCCCGAGGCTCATATCCAACATATTACGTCTAAGACATGCCATAAAAGGAAGGGTGAAGCCTTACATACCTCTTTCCGCTCCTTATGCTATTCCAAACTCAAGTTGCAAATCCGCCAAAATCTACAAATTAGTCACATTTACCAACTTTGGTTAGAGCATTTAGAATTGAATTCTTAAAGTGACACTTGGCTACCGAAATTCCCGCAGCACTTCCCCTGTAAATACATCATTCCCAAAAATCACCTTGGACAATCCTCATCAACAACAATCCGGGAATTCAACCCGGCCAAACTATTCACAACAATATCAACAATCATACTAACAATTTTAACGATTTATCCAAAATACATTCCAACGATTCAATCAATATACTACTTCCTTCAAAACCTTCCAACTCCAATAAAAACGATAACCACACCATACTAATATCATTATCTTCCATACATGTAAGGACATAATTTTCAATTTACATAATCTTCCAAGACAAGCCTCCAACTACTAATACTTCACTAAGCTCATTAGGCTTTTATTTGCAACATAAAGTTCACAACACAACAACCAACATACTAAATAAAACTTGCTCACCATTCCTTCATAATTCAACACATATACACGGCTATACATACAATATACACCACACGGCCACCATCATGCATACACAACTACAACCTTTCCAAAATCATTCAACTTCCATTTTCAACATAACATTCACAACAATAACAACCAAACACTAAATAAAGTAATTACAACATGATTCCTACACACACATAGGCATACACGGCCACACCTATATTCTTGTTTTTCATGAATTTCACTCACTTTTGCATACTACAACATGCATAAACATCCATAACATGTAAGAAAAGAGTTTCACCTTACCTTTTTCTCCACTTCTTCTCCTGACTAGAATGGACAACTTGTGTGATTATGGGTTTTTCTTGTTCCAACAACCCCTTCACCTTGCTAGGAACCCTTGAATTGGTAGGAAATGATATTTGAAGGAATTGTTTTGTCAATTTTCTTTGCAATTTTGCACTTGGCCGAAATGGCCCTCGAATTCCGAACTCATTCCCCATATAACTCCAAAATAGTTCCCAAGAACACTTGTGGCTATTTTCTAAGGCTAGGGCTAAAATACTCTTGAATTCCATCATCATCTTAAGTTTCATGGTTAGTTTAAGGTTCTCTAATGGTGAATGAAAGGACTAAAAACCCCAAAACATAAGAAACCCGTGAATAATGAATGGATCAGTGAGTTTATTGTTATTTATTCATCTAAGATTATAGATTATCACTTCCTAGGGTGGGAATTCAAGTTCTAATGGATGAGAATGATGCATTGAAACTTAGTATTTCATAAAGATGGTAACTTTAGCATAAAAACTGTTTGCAAAAGGGTTGAATTGATTAGAAACCCATGAATTAGAATAGTATGATCATTGGAAGAGAGGAAATGATGAGTTCTCCATGAGTGATAGTTCAACCAATTGGAAAGAGTAGTAATAAGTGGGGTTCCCTTTTCAAATTATTTTATTGTTTGAGTAGATGATTAAAATACTCATGTAGCGCTACATTTCTAAACATTGAACGTTCTGAGGCGTTGCAGAAAGGAAAGGCTCACGTGGAATAACTTGCTTTGTTTCAGTTCTGCATTGAGGTAGGTTACAGTGTACTTAAGTTAGAGTTTGATTAGTTGATTGTATATGCTATGAAATTGATAAGAGAAAGCATGATTAGCTCTTCGAACATAAAGTGTGGTTGGAAATTCCTAAGCTTGATATTCATTGATTGAGTATGTGACGAACTATTATAACATGATAAAGAAGAAGTTAATGAATACTCTTTTGGTTGAGTTGGAGTAATCCCTTATTCATGCTATTGATGAAATGCTTCATGAGTCTTGATTGACTTGTAGCGTGGTGACTTATGTTCCTTGATATTGATTCATTGAATGTTCATATTCCTATATTGATTGTTGGAACGGAAATACTTTGAGATGAGAAATAACATATAAATATGAAAAGGCACATCTGACAGGAGGTGAGGATGTGGCCTAGTTAAAGGCTCGTGATCCGAGGTCAGTTCCGGAGCGAATGGTACATGGACACCATGGGTCCCCTTCAGGTTATGGCAATTTGGGAAAATATTACTGTCATGCCTCGAACTGAGGAGTAGTGACGAGTGCCCGACCTATTCTGTTCAAGCACTCCTACATTCGTGCCTGAAACTCACTGAACATTATGGTGGCCCATATATGACTTTTAAGTGAATTATACACTTCTGTAATAGCAACATAACAAACTATTCGCCAAGAACTTCAACCAGCATATACATATATGTGTAGAAAATAACTGTGCAAGCCGGCTAGGCCGCTACATAAGCTGTATGACAAAAATAAGAGCTGACAAGACTACATAACTTCCTAACTACGTACAACTATCTACAAACCGCTATGGAACAGGAACTGTAGAGGGGACGGGACAAGGCCTCATCATACTCATATGTACCAATCAAAATGGCATACCAAAAGAAATTGCAACTCCGAACCAAGTGGTAACCTTCGATTTTCATTATGGAATTATCATCATGCATGTATCTCACCTTGAAAGAAAAAAATCATAAGATGAGATCAACATCAACAAATATAATCAATAATCTTGAAACCAACACAGTAATCTCATAATGACATTAAAACCATAACTTTGGAATCTCCAGAAATGGGATCACCATAATCATCATTATGGTCATTATAGAAGACATTCATCTTTAGCATCATAAAAACTTGGAGAATCATAAACTTTTAACGTTCATTGGAAATGTGGATTTTATGGAGTTCATGCATGGGTTCGTAAGAAGAGAATCATGCCTTTAGAAAGAAAGGGATTAGCCTTAACATACCTGGACGCTTATTTCTCGACTTTCCAAGTTACTTCTAGTCTTGCAATTTACTTACGATCATTCGTAGTCTCGTAATCTACATATAAAACAATTCACAGTATTTTTAGGCTCATCCTCATACGCCCATCTTAAGCCCTCAATTTAATTCCGTTTAGAATCTACCGAAATTCGGGCAGCATCTCCCCTGTTTATATGCCTATCCCGAAATCACAATCCAACAACAAAAAACAACAACAACAATACCAACATCGCAACAACATTATCAACACCAATAGGCTCCATAAAATATCCCACACGATGTTTTCCAAGTTTCCCAACTAACCAACTTGTTATACGACCATTTAATAACTGTATCTCCATAAATAAACTGAAATTAATATTAATAAAGAGAGATTCATACCTTATTCTCACTAGATCCGCAAGATCTTCAATATTTGCTTTGAATCCAAGTTGAAATCCCCCGTAAAACGATACTACAATCACAATTGCACGTTACCCGAGCTTCGATTTAATACTCCGCCTCTTGAAATCACTCACAAACCGTCAACTTTATGATATACACTCACCCCTATATGTTTGTTGAGCTTTGGGAAATATTTTAGGTGAAAATGAAGGGGATTTGCCCCTTATATAAGGTGTTTAAGTCAGTTTCCACCGACTCAAAATTTACCCATCACGTTCGCGGCCTTGGGTCACATTCTCGAAAGGTTAATCCCTTCTCCTCTTTGAGTTTACAACCCTTTGGTCGTGTTTGCAAAGGGTTAATTTCTGCTCTGGCTGTCTAACTTGTAACGTCCAGAACTCTCTACTCCGATATTGACAAACAGTTTGTTGCATTGGAAACTAGACTTCATGAACTTCAATTTGGGACCGAAATTGCCCCTCATATTTTCTCCAAAGTCCAACAAACCTAATTTTCTTGATTCACTTTCCATAGGTTATTATATGAACTTAAACCCTTATAACCATAAGATAAGCGCATACAATAGCATATATCCTTGAAGGAAACTCCAGATTCCATACCTAAATCAAACAACACTTATAAATCTCAACGTACAGAACTACGGGGTGTAACATTCCCCCCCCCCCCCCCCCGCCACCCCATTCAAAAGCATTGTCCTTGAATGTTGAAGTAGAGTTCTCTTTGAGGTAGATGTCAATGTTATTACCTGTATTTACTGGTATTTACCTTACTTACGTGCCACCTATCCTTCTTCTTTTGTGGCAAAAATTTATGCTCGTGCTCAAGGTTGCCCCTTTTTCTTACTAACTCTTCGTGCTTAGTCATTCTAGTTATCTCTTCACCTCCATTATCTACACTCTTATATGCTTTTTTTTTCCCCGGTGCATACTTTTTTCCAATTTCTGATCCCATATTCATTTTATTCAGGAATTCTTGTTCTCTCCGATCTCTACGTATCCTTCTTATACTTCACAAATATCCCTGGCCTTTGTTTTGTTGGGGTTGACGACTTTTCCCTTGAGATACATTCAAAACTGGTCATATTATAGCCTTCTTTGCTTTCTTACAGCTGTTGAATCAATTCCTGTGGTATTTTATCTCTCAGCTAGTGCAATACCAAAATCCCTTGCTTAATCCTTTCTTCCTTTGATTTGACTTATTGCATTCGGGTTGGCTATTCGTATCAAGAATATCTTTAATCTTTTCTTTAACGGTTCTTCTCCTTCAATCACTCTTAAAATTTTCTAATCCTTAGTCCAGTTAATAAATTGGGGGGGGGGGGGGAGAATTTAGAGGTTTGTTGAAGATTAACCAAGGTTCTCTGTTATGCAGCGAATTCCAAATCCCCTTCCATCAAGGGCCGTTATTTTGCTTGTTCCATGAGGTTCTATTATCACCAGCTTATTCTAATCAAGCGCGATATCCTTTGATCATTTGCTTTAGGGTCCTCCTCTTACTTTAGACCTTCACCCGACTTTTATTTAATAAGTCTTTCTCATAGTCTCACGCACCTATTTGTCGTTTCAGTTTATCAATCAAGTGGGTCGCTTAATTCCTTAAATGCCCATCTTCTCTGTTTATATCCTTAAATCCTTTTCTCGAGATCTTATCTTCAACTATTTCCATGACTTTCCCTTCCGTTGGCTTAGCCTAACGTGTTTTGAGACTCTTTATTTCTCCACCAATGAGCAACTTTTCTTATTCGGCTGTAGCACTTTTCCTTACTCGCTTCTCTGGTGCTATCTTAGATTATCCCTCTTAATACTGGTCGACTTTATATAAATAGCATATCATGTCCATTTCTCTTCTTGGACGGATCTCCTTAATTCCTTATAATCTCATCATAGTTCCATCTGGGGTAATGCCCAAGTGATTGGAATTAACCTTTCCCTACTAACGCCTTATTATTCTCGATGATGATTTGTTCTCAGATTTTTCATCCACTGTATATCGAGTAGCTGAGACGTTTATATTCAAATCGAACTCAATTAACCAGACTTATTTTCACAATCCGTCCCTGACAACAATTGTAACACAATACCTTACACATTTGTATACGACACTTCCTCATTATTATTATTATTATTATTATTATTATTATTATTATTATTATTATTATTATTATTATTATTATTATTATTATTATTATTATTATTATTATTATTATCTCTCATAGCAAAGTTACATTCATAACATATTAACAATTGCAACGTAAGCTGACTTACGACTCAAGATGTCTTTAAATCCATATTTGGAACTTTCCTCCGATTTCCTCTCCTCAAATCATAACATAATTAATAAAATCTCACTTAATCACAGGCTTGTGTGGTTATTCTCCTTTTTGTTAAAATCTTCATTTCCTCTTATACTAAAATGTCCTTTTTACTTCATTCATTATCTTGTCAAGCATTCTTGTTCCACCATTGTTTCATATACACTTGCATTTAGGCCATTCCCACTTTCCGTTAGTAAACCGGTACATCTTAACATTGGCTTCTTCAAGCCGATATATTTTCCCTTGTCCGAGATTAGGAGTATTGTAATTCATCTCAAAACTGAATTTTAGCTTTCCCCTCCCTTTTCAGGAATATTTTCATATACCAGTAATATTAAAATACTCACCATCTCTGGTGAACATCTGGCCAGCTTTAGCGGTCCTCTAACTCTTTATCCCATACCATACTAGAATTCCTTTCATTGTCTGGTTTTAGTCATTCCCTTTTCATTAGCTGAGCTTTTGTACCGAGTCAAAAGTTTACACATATTGAATACAATCCCGACCACTTCTTCCTTTCGTGATCATTAATCCTTTAGGCCAATGAATTAATGGTTACATCAATGATTGTCGGGGTCTTTATACAATGCTCCTTTAGCCATAATCTTCATTCCTAACTACTTTTACTAAGATCCTTGAGATTCTTCTTACTTGAAATTCCTAATTTACATATTTATTATACTATGCATTCTCACGATTCATTCGTTTCCCCTTGCATCACAGTTCGGTATCATAGTCCTTCATTTACCAACTCTTGTGCTTATCATGAGATGTCCGTAAAGTATACTCTTTTCTTCTTCTCCCTTTGTCCAACTCTTGAGATATTACAACTTATCCGTATTCATGCATATCCCTCGTACATTCTTCTTATTTCCTTTATGATCGAACTTCTATACTTCTTACTATGACTCTTATCTCCGGTGATCGATGTTTTTTCTCTTGGCTAAACTTATTAGCTTATTATCATTCCTCTTTTCCTTGATGGTTGCATATTTACTCTTGCCCAGTCAATTAGTCCACTTTCTTACATTTGCCCGTAGAACCTTGCTTAACTTTCCTCACTCATAAAGCACTCTTCTCCTCTTTGCCATTTTACCACATTGGCCCCAGAATTTGTAAAATACTCTATTAGAAGTACAAATCCGTTCCATTTCCAAGATCGTCTCTTTGGTGGGGGGGGGGGGGGTTCTCCGTTTCCTATGCGAACGTATCAATATGGCCTCATATTTATCCTCTCAGACATACCTTAAGAGTCAGACTTTCCTTGACATTTTTCGTAAAATTTGATCATTCCGTCTCGGATCGCATCCATATCCATCGTTATTATATTGTTAACCCTATTTGTCCTGGTCTGTTCTCAAGATCTTCGCATTTTTCCTTTGTCACATTTTGCCATATTCCATCCTTTCTGCTTACTTACTTTAGGGATTTACCCAAATGGCTTTTTGCCTTTATTGTCGCCTTAATCCTCTTTTCAAAAGTTCCACGTAACCCTTACTAGCACATACTTCCCTTACTCATGCTTCTTCTCTCCTCACGATATCATAATCTTGTTACTCTTATATATATATATATATATATATATATATATACATATTCCTCCTTCGCCAATATTATTATATCATAATTACTGAACTTTAATATTCAGAGAAAGACATTATCCACTTATCCTGTAGCAATGGCTACCTTAATTTCAATACCCAACTTGATCAGTACATTTAGTACCTTATATGATAAATCATAAGGCTCATATGTTTCCTATTGTCAAATGACCTTCACCATATTGGCTGAAAAAAATTAAGATACCTTTCCTTAGAAGGATCTCATCCATCCTTTTTATTACAGCCTAGTCTTTAACACCTATCCTTAAATATCTATTTGAAGTTCTAAAGGAAAACTCGAATAAAACTCTTTAATGCATTTTCCCCCGCGGTTAGAAAGTCCTTGACTCCCGTGGTTGGTTAAATTCTATCATGACCTCTGAAAATTCCAACGCCCAAAAAATTGTCGAAGTCACAAATAAACACACACGACAGCTTTTCGTCCTTAATCCCAAGGTTGCTAGCGGTAACAAAATGTCTTAGTCGCAATTATCCATGATTACTTTGGTGATTAACTTTCTCAAAATTTTCATTTGCCCACAGTTAGATAATATCCCATAATAATCACACATAACATAAGTGTTAATAAAAAGGACCCATGTACCTGTAGTCGGCCCGTCCTGATCCCGGTCTGGGGAACTGTGTAGTGAAACATCTCTTTCGTCATCCCCCGCCATCTACTAGTCTGCTCCTCCTCATCTTTCCCTGTCATAGTCTGTAGGGTTTAAGTACTCTGGTAACTCCTGATTGACCGAAGGCCAAGACAGAGGGCTAGAATACACTGTAACACTTACACTAGTAGCTGCTCTAACAAAATGCTCCATCATAGGAGAAACTGGAGGAGCCAAATCTGGTACAACCTTAGGAGCCTCTTGCTCCACTGGTGTCTCGTACGAAACCTCAAACGGATCCGTGTCTTAGCTAGCCTCTGATGGATCCTCCTCTATAGGGGTCACAAACATTGGGGGAGTCGTCTCAATGTCCTCGGAAGGATCAGTCTCCATAAAATAACTGAGGCTCCTCCTAATCTGCCCCAGGGATGATGCTGGTCCAGAATCTACCCTAGGGGCCTTCCTTACACCCCCATCATCTAAAATCATCCTTTTCATCTTAATCAATATGCACAAAAGAGAGTCAGAAATTATCTTACATAGACTTTGGCTCTATCGCACGATCTAAAATAAGAAGAAAGGTCAATCATTCCTAAATGCTCCGCAGCCTTTTGTTTAGAAGTGTGGCGCGCTTCACACCCATAAACAAGACTCTACTAGACACGGTCTGTAGACACACCCTAGGACGGAACTGCTTTTGATACCACTTTGTCACGCCCCAAACTAAGGAGTCATGACGAGTGCCCAACCTTTTTTGTTCAAGCACTCCTACCTTCGTACCTGAATCTCAATGAACATTATGGTGGCCCATTTATGACTTTTAACTGAATTATACACTTCTGTAATAGAAACATAACAAACTCCGGTGCCAAGAAATCCAACCAGCGTATACGTATATGTGTAGAAAATAACGGTGCAAGCCGGTTAGGCCGCTACATATGTTGTATGAAAAAAATAAGAGCCGACAAGACTACATAACTTCCTAACTACGTACAACTATCTACAAACCTCTATGGAACATAAACTGTAGAGGGGATGGGACAAGGCCTCGTCATACTCATGTGTACAAATCAAAATGGCATACCAAAAGAAACTGCAGCTCCGAACCAAGTGGAGTGCTCTAACTACAGTTGACTAGATTTCCTACTGCGCTGGGCTGCTGGCCTGACTACCTGAACCTACCGGCATGAACGCAACATCCATAACAAAAAGACGTCAGTATGAGCAATGTACTGAGTATGTAAGGCATGAATAACAACATAATATAGATATGAAAGGTAACATAGAATAAGAGAGATAACTTGTACATCTGGATGCCTCATAAGGCGAATGTCATCCATGCTTAGCTTTTTTTTTTTAAAAAAAAACTTTTCATACATACTTATATATAATATCATCATCATAACATACTTGGCCTTTTCAGGACTCGGTGTGTAACGTACCCGGCCCTTTTGGGACTCGGTGTGTAATACCAACTGATCAGTGGTTGCACAACAGGTGTCATACTCGGCCTACTATAGCGTGGCTCGTTGTGTAAAAATGCATGCATATATAGATAAAGCATGAAAGAGAGCCAAATAAATGCTATAAATACATCAAAGTGACGTAAGGTCAGTAACCTCCGATTTTCATTATGGAATTATCATCATGCAAATATCTCACCTTGAAAGAACAAAATCATAAAACGAGATCAACATCAACAAATATAATCAATAATCTTGAAACCACCTCAGTAATCTCATAGTGACATTAAAACCATAACTTTGGAATCTCCAAAAATGGGATCATCATAATCATCATGATGGTTATTATAGAAAACATTCGTCTTTAGCATCACAAAAACTTGGAGAATCATAAACTTTTAACGTTCATTGGAAATGAGGATTTTATGGAATTCATGCATGGGTTCGTAAGAAAAGAATCATGCCTTTAGAAAGAAAGGGATTAGCCTTAATATACCTGGACGCTTATTTCGCAACTTTCCAACTTACTTCCAGTCTTGAAATTTACTTACGATCATTCGTAGTCTCGTAATCTACATATAAAACAAGTCATACTATTGTTAGGCTAATCCTCATACGCTTATCTTAAGCCCTCAATTGAGTTCCATTTAGAATCTACCGAAATTCGGGCAGCATCTCCCCTGTTTATATGCCTCGCCCGAAATCACAATCCAACAAACACCACCAACAACAACAATACCAACATCATAACAACATTATCAACACCAATAGGCTCCATAAAACATCCCACACGATGTTTTCCAAGTTTCTCAACTAACCAACTTGTTATACGACTATTTAATAACTTTATCTCCGTAAATAAATTGAAATTAATATTAATAAGGAGAGATTCATACCTTATTCTCACTAGATCCGCAAGATCTTAAATATTCGCTTTGAATCCAAGCTGAAATCCACAACAAAACGATACTACAGTCACAATTGCACGTTACCCGAGCCTCGATTTAATATTTCGCCACCTGAAATCACTCACAAACCCTCAACTTTATGATATACACTCACCCCTATATGTTTGCTGAGCTTTGGGAAATATTTTTGGTGAAAATTAAGGGGGTTTACCACTTATATAAGGTGTTTAAGTCGGTTTTCACCGACTCAAAATTTACCCTTCGCGTTCGCGGCCTTGGGTCATGTTGGCAAAGGGTTAGTCCCTTCTCCTCTTCGCGTTCGCGTCCCTTTGGTTGCGTTCACAAAGAGTTAATGAACTTCAATTTAGGCTTTTGCTTTGCTCAAAAACTCCTCCTATACTAAAATATATTAATTCTTCAACTTGGACCAATATTGCCCCTCATATTTTCTCCGAAGTCCAACAAACTTAATTTTCTTGATTCACTTGCCCTCCAATCTTTCCGTAGCTTATTATATGAACTTAAACCCTTATAACCATAAGATAAGCGCATACAATCGTATATATCCTTGAAGGCAACTCCAGAGTCCATACCTAAAGCAACCAAAGATTATAAATCTCAACGTATAGAACTACGAGGTGTAATAACTACCATTTAGCATGTTTGTACGGATATGTGACAGAGGTGAGATAATTCATGAGTTACGGTTGTGTAGGTGATGACATGGTTTGAGTTACTTTTATTGATTGCTGTTTGTGTGGACTTATCTTATTTCGGTGTTGGGTGATTCTTGTTGATAATTGCATATGGTTATGTGTTGTTGTGCCTATCTGTCTATTCTATTGATTTGATGATTTTATGCAGGATACTAATCTTTGTCGGCCTATGATATCCACTGGTAGATAGTGTTTGTACTGATACTACCTTTCTGCATTCTTTTGAGTGCAGATTGTGATCCAGAGACATCCACCAGACCTCATATTTAGCGTGAGTCCAGTTTTCGATAGATTTGAGGGAGCTCCTATTCATGCCAAGCCGCCTAATGATCTTCTTTTATTGATGTCTACCTTCATTCTAGATATTACTTATGATATTTCAGACAGTTGTTAATTCCTTAGACAGTTTATGTTTTAGAGTCCTTACACGATCACATTCAGATTTTGGGGTTGTAATAGTTAGACTTCCGCAATCGTTATTTATTTATTTATGGCATGACTAGACATTTTCTGTAATTATTATATTTGTTATATCCTAGGCTTGTCTAAAAGTGGTTAATTAATTGGTAATCAGTTGGATAGTCGGTTAAGTAGATGGTTCGCCCACTAGGGGATTTGTGTGGGTGCCAGTCACGGCTACTTGGGTCGTGACAAGGTATTTCCAAGGAGAAGTTTGTGCAACTGTTACGGTTCACTTTTACATGGGTGCATAAAAGCTACTAAGAGGTTGTGGACTCTGTTGAAATTTTATATTTTTTGGAGTCACCACCTAGTTTTATAATGAAAATTAAGAAAATCTAGTAAAAAGGGTTTATCAAACAAGTGAAAATCCTTTTAAAACCAGAGTTCGAGGTAAGAGTTCTTATGATCCCTAGGGATGATTTTAATCACCCTAGTATTAAGGATCCATAGAATATGGTTGACCTACTAGCTTCAATGTGATTATTTGGTAAAATATTTTCTTTCTTGCATGATTGGCATGCTAATCATAAAACTCCCCTTTTTGGCAAAAATATCCTTAAGGAAGAAAAAGGTTGGTTTGTTTTGGAAGATGTATAAGGGGGTTAAATTCAGTTCATTTCCGGATCAAAACACACTTAAGATATTCTCTTAAGTAGAGTTATTACTAATTTCGTCCAATTGTCATGATTTAGTCCTTATAGTTTTTGTATATATAAGGGAATAAATGGACTTTATCTGTTCTATAAGAATAGTATAGGTTTTGACAAATATAAATAGAGAATGAATTTGCTTTTTTTTTTCCATCCATTGAAGTTCAATTATCAACCATATACTACTTTCAAAGCCATCATATTCTTCACTACAATCCAACTGTATTTCTCTTTATTTATTTGCCTTAAGGTGTGGGCTTTTGGCCCCAAAAATGTTCAAACAGCCTTAAGTCATATAAATTTTTAAAAATTTGTTTACACTTATCAGTTTTTTTTTCTTATGAAAAACTAGTTTTGTTCTGATTGCTTTCTAAAATCAATCCAAATTTCCCAAATTAAGCCCAATCATCATTTCAAACCAACTCTGCTTGAAGCCTTAAATTAGTCCATTTTATTTTTAATTTCTGAAAGTAGGCCTATGGCCCAAACGACCTATTTTACCCGCTTAGCTTCCAAAGAGGCCTAAGGGATAAATCGATTCAATTGTAATTCCAAAAAATCTATTTAACTTAAATAATAAAAAAATCATGAGTTTTCAATTTCCATGCTTGGCCAAACATTCAAAGTTTTCCAATTGCATAAGTGAGTAAGAACCGTGTTAGCTTTGAAAGTCATTTTTTGAAAATATATACAACAAGTTATTTACATTTAAAACAAATATACAAATATATATATATATATAAAGAGGAAAGTTAGGCTGGTGGGCCTACCTAAGGCCACCAGTTGACCATTTTCACCCATGGTTGGGCTTCAGTTATGTTTGCTATCCGAACTCGATCAAGAGAGGGGTTGTTGGGCCTTAGGCCCAACAGAAGTGGTCCTACGAGATACGAATCCCATCGCATTTGTGCGATGGGAAGAGAAAAAGGGAAAAGAAAGCATTCGGGTAGAGGCATCTAGACTTGTATAACAAGCATGTATACATATACATACATCAAACATATTCACCAATACTTAGTTAAATACACATATGAAGACGACAACCCGAACAGTGAAGGGATAGGAGTAAATCAACCCAATCAAAGTAGTACAAAAGGCGAAACACAATTCAATAATCGTGGTCAAACAAACAAGATAGGCAGGTCCAATTTGACGCTAAAGAATAGAAGCAAAAAGGCAGGCCCAAACATATATAGTATAATCTAGATTTTACATGAAACAGAAGGAAGAAACAGGCCCAAATTCATCAAATGAATCATTGGCCGGACCCAATAGATTATATAGAAACACGCAAGCATTTTTGCAAATAAAACGGCCTCATGGCCCAAACAATGATTTTTCTGGATGATATACAGGTGGTATACCTAATATGTAGCCCAATATACACTAGGTATATACAGGTTGTATACTCAATATACCTGACCCGTATACATTATAATTAAACATAACATTTCATATTAAATAGGGGAGCATATTCATGAGTATACAAGCCATATTCATGCAAGTTTTATACCAAAGGAAAAGATGATTGTTTAGAAAGACAACATAGACACTCAAGAATATGAACAAGACAATTTTAACACTCACAATCATGGTAATTTTAGGGATATGGCTAAAAAATGAGTACTAATATACCAACAGTAAAAATATGACTGCACACACTGTCATACATCCATAAATAGGGACATGCTGCCTATGGTCTAAGGAGAAAGAACATTTTGTTGACTCAAGCAAACATACCAAAGACTTACACATAGGGAAGGCAGTAGACATGAGATGATAGTGTATGTGATTTAAAGACTTCTAAAGGAAATTCTAATCCATTTTATAGAGCCAAACATATAAGGGCATGTTAGAAACAACACACTCAACACTCAAAGCTTACAGGATTAGTTTTCAAGCTCTTTCAAGTTAAATAGAACCAAACATTAACTTAAGTGAAGAAGCAAAACTTAAACCCTCATTTGAGAAATCAGTTTCAACTATAACCTCAGCCAACTTGATTTTACAACTAGCATTTAGAAACTAAATAAACCTACAAGAACACTGACCTGCCAACAATACATATTTTGAAGTAAATACACAAAGAACTAACTGTCAACATCACCTCAATATCATTTAAACTCAATGTTCAAGCCTATCATGATTTTATACCCTTAAATGACATCAACAATAGACATTTAAGTTCCACAGAGGAAGACCTTCAGACACAAACCATCTTTCTTCAGGCTTAGACTCATCCATCAAAAAACAAATTCATACTTTGTAAATCACTCCCACAAACATAGACAGTCATGGATAGTTTTTAAGATAGTAACCACATTGAGCTAAAAGAGATGCCAATTCATAGGTAAATTAGCATAAGAACACAAGACTATAATAATTTAGATAAACAAACCTTAATCATTCTTAAACTACCTCTACATGATTCAATTACATCACAAACTAGCCATCTGCTTAGCCTAACCCATTCCTAGCAGCATCATATATAATCTAACATCAACAGAAACTGAGAAAATTAACTAGTAATTGCTTAAATACACAAATGACTAAACACTTTAAAACTACATCTAACAGATACATAAATTACTAAGCATCATTAAACTAAACAAAAACACATAAAGCACAACTAACACTTAAGACCTAAACTAAACACACTAACACATAGCTAACTAATCGAGACTAACAAACTAGAAAATAAAATAGATCATATAAACACTTATAAGAAAATAAAGAACTGCTAAAAATAACAAAAAGAGAGGAAATTACCTTTGTTGTGTGCAGCCAAATGTCAAGAATGAATTTGGAGATCTTCTTTCTTCTCAAACCCAAAGCTCAGCCACAAACAAAGAAAGAAGATTTTAAAATTTTAACTTACTCGAATAATTAAATATCTTAGCAAAATGTGCTAAAATCTTAGGTAATTCAAGTTTTTGAATATATGTGATATTCTATCTCTCCGTGTCCTTAATGTGAAGAATTGGGATTCTTTATATGGAACCCCAAAAATCTGAAAACCCTAACCAATTTCGATGTGGGAGTTTTTGCAAATTCTAGGAATTGCCCTTTCGATGCAACATCAACGACTAAGATTAAAGCAAATAAACATACTAAGGGTCCGATTCAACTCAAATTCAACCGATCTATAGTAATGGCTTAAGAGTGGGACATTACAAAGGACATAACAATGAATTGTCAGTAACGAATAATGGTGGAGCAAATAACAAAGCAGAACTGCAACGGGAACCTTAGTCAAGGGGAGGTCTAATTCCAAAGAATAAAGATTTAGCTCAATGGGAAATGTCATGTGAAGGACAAGGGTTAAACTGGAATTATGGAAAGCGAAACTTCGTTAAATCTCTCAAGTAAGCATACGTCGAGATGAGAAGTACGTACATAAGCATAATAAAGGGATTCGTACAAGGTAGAACTAAAAAGCGAAATAAAGGGAACAATTTGAATTGAAGAAATTAATCAGGTCTGTGAAGAAGAAACTCTAATAAGAGTGACATTATGGCCAACATGTAATAACACAAACTGAGGTCGAAGAAAGAGAAGGATTATTAGAGGAAAGGGATAATAGGTAAGGACGGAAAGCTTTAAGATGAGATCGTGATCGTTAGTATATAAGATAATAAAAGGTAAGAGATTGGAATGAAGGTGATAACAGATGTAAGGCAATTAGGATAATTATGACTTGGGTACAAAGATTAAGCAAGACCAGCGCCATAGGCTGAATGGAAACCAATGAGTGTACGAGAGCAATGTTAGCGCCAGTGATGTAAAGACGAATTGTGACACTACTTTAACATTCGAGGACGAATGTTCCTAAGGGGAGGAGAATGTTACACCTCAATTTTTTTTTGCTTCGTTCATATCGTAAGTTGGTTACTGTAAGCTCGGGAATGGAACCATCCGTGAAAAATGATGCAAAAATTGAGTCCCTGAAATAATTCCACTGGATGAACAATAACGCAGATGAACATTAACACGGATGAACAGTAGTGCGGATAAACAGTGACACGGGTGAACAGTAAAAATCAGAAAATTAAAAAAATAAAAATCTATTTTTTTTTCAATCAGTTTTTCCCCTCTCACTCCTAAACTTTCCCAAACCCTCCTAAAAGCTCTCTAAACCTTCCAGGTTGAATTCCTCCAAATCAAATCAAGATTTCATCCTAGGAATTGGAAACTAGTTAGGAAATGATTATAGTATCTGGTGCATGATGTGTGGCTGATTATTGAATCTTGGAGCTCGGATTTTAATTGAGTTTTTTGGGCAATAAGGTATGTAATATACTCTACTCTTGTTAATTAAGTTATTCATGGAATAATTCTCTAGTTTAAAGTGAAAGGAATTATGTTATGAAGGCATAAATTAGTTGGTTAATATGGTTGCCTTGAGGGCTATTTTTTATTGGAATTTTGGAGAGATTTCTATTTGTTTATATTGCTATATGATGTTGTTGTTTTGGTTGATGATGTTGTATATATTGTAGACTGTTTTGGGGTTGTGTTATTATGGTAGTTTATGGTTGGAAATTGATGGAATAACTTGGATATTCTATTGGTTATGTGTTCTTGTTGATTGGGCGTTGATTTAAATTGGAGGGGAAGCAAAAGATATAGGAAAATTGCTTCCCAATTTTCTAAAAATCATAGTTTTTTTGTTGTTGTTTGTTGAACTGTTTTGAAGATCCCCTTATGGTATCTTATGGCTGGAAATTATGGAATATAACATGATTATTTCATGGCTACTATTCTTAAAAATTTTCATGTCTCAATTAAGTGAAATGATAAAAGAAAACATGTAAAAACTAGGACACGGAAGTGAAGGTTGAAGAGTTAAAATATATGAACTGTTTAGAGATTATCTTTATGATGTTTTGGGTGGAAAAGGATACGGTAAACATAAGTATAATGTCATGATGGGTGTGGACTGAATTATGAAAAAAAAATTGGGTTCGAATTGCGCTTTATTATTCGTTAAACGAGCTTGCCGCTCAATATGATTCTTAAAGTAATCGAAGAGGTTTATATTGGATTATATTGTAGTTGTTGGTATTGTTGGTTGTTGTTTTTGTTGGTGGGCTATTGATGACCTTTGGTTTCTTTTGGGATGTAGTATAAACAGGGGAAATGCTGCCCGTTTTTCCGTAGGTTATAAGATTAGCTAAATACGATAGTTATGACCTTATATGTTTGCGATGATATCGTTTCACTTATAGTAGACGCAAGAGGATTATGTTAAGTTTTGTTGTGGATTGAGAAGGAGATTATCCAGGTATTTTAAGGCTATCCTTTCTTTCATTTTGGCATGATCCTTATGATATGAACGAACAAACGTATGAACTGACTTCTGTACCTCTTTTGTGATTATTGCTTCTGTTCATGGGTCGTGAGATTACGCATGTTGTTGATGTTAGTTCAAAGATATTTATCGGAGTAGCACGACTTTATGTCACTCTGAGAGTTCTAGTTATTCATCTTATTTATGCATTGAATTTATTTATACATATACACATTGACCCATGACCAGAAAGCGTTATATATGCGTATATTATATGTATATGGGGTATGGGGAAAGGGATAGGCGTTATATACGCATTACCACCTGATCAGCTGATACACAGTGATGATGATGATATATGGATCGGGTCGTACGTTCCTCGACACTATTATATGATATATGGATCGGGCCTATCACGCCCCAAAACCCACCCTAGACAGGACCGACATCCGACGTCATGAACAATATCGGAAGAACCTAAACGATGCAATAATAACACTTGAACCCGCCAGGTTCAACATTCGCCTCAAACAGTTTATAAAATAAACGTAAACAGATCATGAATATACGAATTGAATTAGCGGAAGTCTTTAGTAATCAATACTTAGTCAAATGTAACAAGGTGCCCGAGAGTTAATCAATAACTCAACAACTACCCACAAGAATGTATCCTATGGAGCTTCTAAGAATAACGAATAAATATCTAACTCATCAAGGCGTAGCCAGGAAACTAATGTAAATGAATGGAATCAATAAATGGGGTGTCCCACGAACAAGCATATGGGCTCACCAAAATTAGTAGCACCAGCAAGTTCAACTAAATGTTCTGAATGTCATGAACCTACTCTTCTTCGTTACCTAACATACCATAAAAAACAACAATGGTATGCCTAAGTACTTCTTACTCAGTGAGTGCCTCGGGGACAATAAGTAATAAGAAAATAGAGTACAATAATACGTAAAGAAATCAATCCTGAAAATCATGTGAAACCAATTTAAGAACCGTTATTCAGTTTGTGTATCTCAATAAGAATTATCAAAACCGATTATGAGGCCTCTTTCCAAGGTACAACTTCAAGTATGCCTTTCAATTGATCATAATTAACAACCACAATTCCATGAGAAAATAAGAATATCACACATGCCAATATAGGCCCAAGAATTAAGCACATCGAAGGCGTGATTGTAGAGGTTCCTTTATCATAGCGCACCACACCGGAATATAAAATTCAACGGTGGCTATCCTTCCTCCCGAATAGCTAGGCATAATCATACCCCAGGTAGCGAACCCGGAAGTGGCCACTCTTCCTACCGAATGGCTAGGCATTATCACACTAGGATCTATAGTGGCTACCCTTCCTCCCGAGTAGCTAGGCCAAACACAACAATCCAATTCATAGCATGGAAGCTGAATTATATTATAGAAGCTAAATAACAATTATCACAATGTACTCACGCCATCCATTAGTATTAATTTTGAAAATGTTTCCACTTTTTTAAACAAGGTTCAACTGTAATAGTTTCTTATGAAAACCTCATTACCGACTATTAACCGTTATTATTGATCATCTCTTATAGAGGAAAAACAGTTGGGATCACATATACATGTATAGGGTATAGTACAGTTAAGGTCTCTTGTCCCCTCACACAGACCAACTAGGATAAAAACACGAATTAGGGTTTCAAAATATGAGAAGTTCACCTTTCTATTCAATAAAGAGCTTTTGAAAAGAATTCATGCAATCCAAAATATGATTTTCAAAAGAGACATACGTCAAGGAAGGTTTTTAAAAGAGAGATATACCTTAGTATGTTAAACAAAGTTTAACAAATCACTTTTCTAGTGAAGAACACCCAAACCCTAGCTTGAATCACTTTAAGAAGAATTATGTTGTAAACCCTAGGTTTTAGTCACAAGAATCATGTTAAGAATCATAAGTTTGATGTTAGGATTGATAATCAATGATTAAGATGTTCTTACCTTACTGTTGGAGCCCTAGAGAGATATTTTTGTCCTTATGGTTTTTGAGAGTGAAAAGAATGGACGAAAAACTAAAATTTTGCAACTTATATAATTCCAGCCCGTCACGCACAATCGACGGTACAAATGGATCGACGGAGTGTCAATCTGCTCCGTTGAATGGTCTTTGTGCTAGGTCAATTCTACGGCACAAATGACGGAGCGTCGAACAGATCGATGGATCATCGATCTGCTTCGTCAAAGTCATGAAATTTCCAGTGAGCAACTTTCTCTTCCTTACTTTCTACAGTGCAAAGGATGGAGCGTCAAACAGATCGACGGTACAAAGGACGACCGTCAAACCTCATTTTCGTGAAACTGCAGTGAATTTTCATTTTGACCATCTCCTCTTGGGTCTTTAGCCAAAAGTCATGCACGTAACCCAACATATAAGGTTCCGAAGGACCCATACAATGCTTTCACACTCTATACGGATTTACGGGATGTTACATTATCCCTCTGTTACATCTCGGAAATTTCAGACATAGCCTTGCGAGTAAATAAGATTTCAAAGTTGTGGGAATATGTGAAATTTAGTTTGTTGAAGGAAGTGAAATGTAAGTAGTGTTCGAAAAGGTTTTCGCTATAATTGAGCTAATATTAATCTGGTAATGTCTTGAGGGGCTGCTATAGGGCCTATTATATGGTTAATGAAGTGTTATGTAAGTGCCAAGAAGGTTCCATGAGGATTGAAAGTCAAACGAATCAACGAGAGAAAGTTTCGGGCAACTGTGAGTTATACGACCACTTATACGGTCCGTATAAGGGGCGTCCGTATAACATGATGTTTACAGAAAGGGACATTTTCATGGTGGTGTTATACGGTACACTTATACGGACTGTATAAGTAGTCTGTATAAGTCCATCGGGCAGATTTTTATTTTTTTGTATAAATAGATGACCCTTGTTCTATTATTTCATTTTCCACATTTCCAAAAGTATTGAGAGCTCCAAAACCCTTCTCCAAGCATATTCCACTCCAACCCAAAAGAAAACGAAGATCAAACGGCATAAATCAAGATACCCATGTGTTAGAAGTCTTGCAAGGGTTAGTAGACTATAAGAGATTCTTAGGTATTGGAGCTAGGGTTTTCATATAAGTTGATAAATTCTCCAAAGCTCATTCTTATGAGATAAAAGATTATTTTTCATGCTTATTTCATGATATTAAGAATGCTTAGTTGTTGAATAACCTGGATGAGGAAAGGAAGTCAAAAGTGAAGTCTAAATGTAGCTTTTATGATGTTTTTGAGTAGTAAGCTAACTTAAGAATTTATTCTTAGTATGATATGGTTACATTCTTGTTATAAAAGGTAATGATGATGATAAGGAAGCGTTGTATGAAAATGTGTTAAGGGTTGATGTGAAGTCGTTAGTATAATTTGAATATGAGAATGAATTTTAAAGACTTAATGGAATGTGAGTACTTGATTATGATATTGTGGATGTTATTATGGTTATTTGGGAGTTATTTTGTAATTGGGTGGAAGTTGATGAAATAGGGGAAATACTGCCCAATTTTCATTAGATCATGAATTATTCAAGTTGCATCTAAGAGTATCATTGATGCTTACCCATGGTATAAATCCTTCTAAATGTAGATTCTCCAAGCTTCGTTGGGGAACGTTAAGTAGTTAAGAGGACGACGAGGTATGTAAGGCTAATCCTTCTTTCATTAAAGCATGATTCCATTGCTATATACCTTCTCATGAGTTCCAAAATGTCTTCCAAATGACTTCATCCCTAGAATTGTTGAAGCTCATGATTCTCGATATTTTCACGATGTTATTGCCTCCTTCATATGATAGTTGATCCTCTAAGCAAAGAAGTGACGAAAACAATGATGATGATGATATTGACGATACTTAGGGACTAGTATGTATACGTGTATAAGTATGTATGGCTATTATGTAACACCGAGCTTCTATGGCCGGGTATGACGTCTATCGCGCGCACACCACTGCAGTTGGGTACGGATGACACTGAGCCTTGGTAGGGCCAGATATGTATAACACCGAACCTTATCATGGTCGGGTATTTAAGACACCGGACCCCTATGGTCGGGTATGATACTTCTAAATGTATAGATGTACAAAATGGAAGCCTCCTACTAGTAAGAGGGTAAGTAAATATGATGAATGTCGCTAGAGGTATACACGACTCTTTTATTCCTGACTCGTCTATCTTATGCTATTTATTATGCTCCATTATGTTATTGATTATGCTTTACATACTCAATACATTATTCGTACTGATGTCCTTTTGTTTGTGGACGCTGCGTCATGCCCGCAGGTGGACAGGGAGACAGACTTGATCCATAGATTACTTTTTCAGCGACTAAGGAGCTCCACTTCATCCGGAGCTACATCTATTGGTATTATTCTTTTGTGTACATACATATGGGCATGGTGGGGTCCTGTCCCGTCTATATGATGTTATATACTCTCTTTAGAGGCTCGTAGACAGTTGTGTATAGCTAGATGTCCTTTGGCCTTGTCGGCTCATATTTTGTATATCATTTTGTTAGCCTCGTCGGCTTGCGTATATGGAAATGGGCATTATTGTTGATGATGATATAAATGTGTCGTTGCCCAATGAGATTAGTATTATTGATGTATGGAAATCATGAGTAGGCCATGTGACCCACCTAGATGTGGATATGAATATACGATAAGAGGTCTCGGATGGGTTAGCACCGGGCGCCCGTCATGGCCTTCCGGTTGGGTCGTGACAAAAGTGGTATCAGAGCAGTTCTGTCCTAGCGTGTGTCTACGAGCCGTGTCCAGTAGAGTCTTGTTTATGGGTATGTTGCATGCCACACTTATAAACAGGAGGCTGCAGGCATTTATAGGAATGAACTACCTTCTTTCTTCTTTGATCGTGCGATAGACCCATGATATAAGGATTTCTCTTTTCTTGACCGTGTATTATGTATTCCAGAAATACCTGTAAAGAGGAAAGCTACGGCAGCCCAAAAGGGCAAGACGGTGGCAGAAAAGCGGGCCGAGAGAGTACCACCAACGGTTATAGAGGAGGGTGAGTCCCAGAATGCGGCTCAATCTCAGTCCTCTCACTCATTGCCTATTTCTGAGGAGCATGAGGGAGCCTCAACCCCAGCTCCTCCGCCAGATACTTCAGGCCAAGATGTGAAAGAGGCTATTCATTTACTAACTCAGTTGGTTGCCGTTCAGACTTAGCGGCCAGGTACAGGTGAAGGTGATAGGGCTGTTTGTGCAAGAGCCTGTGACTTTATTTTCTTAAACCCACCGAAATTCTTTGGGTCAGAGCCGGATGAGGACCCTCAGAGCTTTATTGATGGAATGTTGAGGACACTTCAGTTAACGCATGCTTCATACATTGAATCGGTAGAGCTAGCATCCTATAGATTGCGGGATGTCGCGGTTCATTGGTATACGGTTTGGATGGCTTCAAGGGGAGTTAATGTACCTCCCCCGGTATGGCAAGAATTTGTAGATGCCTTCCTCTGACATTACTTTCCTCTAGAAGTTCGGCGGGCTAGGGCCGATAAGTTCTTGAATCTTTCGCAAGGGAGCATGAGTGCTCTAGAGTATAGTCTCTGCTTCAATACTTTGGCTAGGTATGCTTCGGCCATGGTAGCGGATATGGGTGATCGAGTGCACCAATTTGTGAGTGGCCTGGGGCCACATTTGATGGATAAATGCTTGACTGCATCTGTTACACCTCGTATCTTCGAAGAAGAGCTTATCAAATTTGAAACATAAGTACGTTGAGTTATCATTAAGTAAAACCACTTAGGAATGTAAGGAGCAAACATTATTAAGTAAATTTAATGAGTGAAAGATGTACATGAGGTATACAGGATGGTTTTATAAGGAAATGAGTGGAAGAAATGGAGTAGTACGACTTTGGAGAAATGACGGGTAAAGTTTTGTGTGAACATTTTGGTCCAAATTGAGGGATGAATATCTCTTAGCATATGAAGTATTTTGAAGTGAAACAAATTCCTAAGACGAATTTTGTTGAGTCTAGTTTCCAACGCAAAAAACCGCTCATCGATAGGACATCGGAGTAGAGAATTATGGACGTTACAAGTTCGGCTGATAGAGCAGAAACGCGTGCTACAGTGACTGCTATAGTAACCGACTTGCTACAGTGACCCCCGACCCGAATTTGACCCCCTATATAAAGGGTAAAAGACCCCTTTTTCACCAGATTTGTTCCCAAAAAACTTAGAAATCAGATGAGGGAGTGATGGTACAAAAGATTGAGCAATTTTCAAGTGACGGAGTATTAGTTAAGTTCGGATAGCGCGCAGTCGTGATTGTAGTATTGTTGTGCAGTGGATTTTGACGTGGATTCCAAGTGTATATTAAAGATATTGCTATTTCAACAACAATAAGGTATGAATCTCTCTTTAATAATATTACTTTTGGTTTATTCACGATGATAGAGTGATTAAATGGTCGTACAATAAAGTTGTTGGTTGTGAAAATTGGAAAAATGTCGTGAGGGATATTTTATGGCACATATTAGTGTTGGAGATGATGTTATTAATGTTGATATTGTTGTTGTTGTTGTTGGTTGCTGAATGGAGATTTCGAGCTCGGCATATAAATAGAGGAGATGTTGCCGAAATTTCGACAGATTCTAGAAAGGTTTACTTGAAAGTTTAGCACAAGTATACTACGATGAGTCTACCGATAGTGTGAATCCTCTTAAATGTAGACTTGCGAGCTCAGACGAATAAGTGTAGATAATTGGAGGCTGAACAGGTATGTTAAGGCTCGTCACTTTATTTCAAAGGCATGATTCCTATGTTATGATTCCATAAATGTTTTCATAACCTCCTTGTTTTCAAAAGCTAGAAGTTCATGATTATTAAAGCTTCTCATGATGTTAAAGATGAGAATGATTCTATGATGATTATAATGATGATGATTATTTTATGTTTAACGGTTCCAAGTTTATGATTTCAATGTTATTACGAGAATGTTGAGTTATTTCATGATTTTCTCAATTTTATTCATTGTTGTTGCTCTCGCCTTATAATAATTGTTCCTTCAAGGTGAGATAGAGCGATCATGATTATTCCATAATATAATCGGAGGTTACCGACCTTACGTCACTCTGATAGCGTTCTTTGGGCTCTCATGCATGCTACTTATGTTATAATGTATTTTTATGTATATATTTACATAACCGAGTCCCTTACTAAAGGGCCGGGTACGGTATATATTTATATAATCGAGTCCCATAATGGGCCGGGTACGGTATATATTTATATAACCGAGTCCCATAATGGGCCGGGTACGTATTATATTTTACCTAGTCCCATAATGGGTCTGGTACGTATTATATTTCACCGAGTCCCTCACTAGAGGGCCGGGTACGTATTATATCTCACCAAGTCCCATAATGGGCCGGGTATGGTATATTATTTTTTCCCGAGTCCCATATTGGGCCTGGTACGGTATATTATATTTCACCGAGTCTCATAATGGGCCGGGTACGGTATATTATATATGCATGACTCTCAACATAAGGTACAAATTCTTTGGTATTCCTTAATTATCATACTTATTTCTTGTCATCTTTCCACTCAGTCATGATCTTCATTACTGTACTTCATGCTTGACATATTCAGTACATCCTCCGTACTGACCCCCTTTCTTCGGGGGCTGCGTTTCATGCCCGTAGGTACAGATACTCAGTTTGGTGATCCTCCAGCTTAGGACATCTGCTCGGCTGCTTCGAGAGCTCCATCGTTCCGGAGCTTGAGTCATTTTTGTACAAATCCTTTTGACATATACTTATGCATATTCAGGGGTACAGCGGGGCCCTGACCCATCATATGCCACTGTTATACTCTTATAGTGTCCATTCAGGACAACATGGATATTTCACGCATTCAAGCCCATGCCTATAATTTGGAGGAAAGCTAATAACAACAAAGAAGTGAGCGTGAGCATGACAGAGGGTATAGCAAGAGGGCTAGATCTTCGGGTTCGATTGGTAAGTTCAGAGGAGGGCAAAGGCAGTAGTTTTCTGGGCATTCAGGTTAGTCGATGACTACTGTGCCTTCACAGTTTACGAGCCAGAGATTTGATAGATCTACTTACTCCGGGCCGAGTCAACGTTTTAGGGCTTCAGCTTCTCATTTCAGGGCGATTCGGGTCAGGCAAGGCCACTCGTGCCACTATGTTCCCAGTACGGGAAGCTATATTGGGGCCAGTGTCAACTAGGCTTAGAGGTTTTCTATACATGCGGCGTCCAGGTCATATCATTCTTTATTGCCTTTCGATTGGTGGTAGAGGCAGGGTCCAGCCTACGGGATCGGCAGCCGGGTCTTCATCATCTATACGCCCTATGGGACAAGGTTCACAGGTGACAGTCTGCCATGGTAGAGGTAAAGGGAGAGCTCTCAGTTCTAGTAGTCCTCAGCACCGTATTTATGCATTGGCTGCACGACAGGATCTCGAGTCTTCCCCTGATGTCGTCACAGGTATATTATCGGTATTTTCTCATGATGTATATGCTTTGATAGATCCCGGCTCCACACTGTCATATGTTACCCCATATATTGCGGGTCGATTTGGGGTCAAACCGGTGTCAATCAAACCTTTTGAGGTATCGATACCCATCAGTGAACCGGTAATAGCTTGTCGAGTATATAGAAACTGTGTAGTTATGATTTGTGACCATCATACTATGGCTGATTTACATGAGGTAAAAATGGTGGACTTTGATGTTATTATGGGCATAGATTGGTTGGCTTCTTGCTATGCCAATGTTGACTGTAGAATGAAAATGGTTCGCTTCCAGTTTCCAGGAGAACCAGTTTTAGAATGGAAAGGAAATACAGCGTCTTCGAGAGGTAGGTTTATTTCCCATCTCAAGTCAAAGAAGATGATTGCTAAAGGTTGTATTTACCATCTAGTTCGGGTTCAAGATGTAGAAGCAGAATCACCGACTCTTCAGTCTGTGCCCGTGGTGAATGAATTTCCAGATGTATTCCTAGATGAGCTTCCAGGCCTTCCTCCTGGGCGGGAGATTGATTTTGCTGTTGATGTGCTACCAGATACAAAGCCCATATCTATTCCTCCTTACTGAATGGCTCCCGAAGAATTGAAAGAGTTGAAAGAGCGATTGTAGGACTTGCTCGAGAAAGGTTTTATTAGGCCTAGTACTTCCCTGTGGGGAGCACCCGTGTTGTTTGTGAGGAAGAAAGATGGCTCTTTGCGAATGTGCATTGACTATCGGCAACTGAATAAGGTGACGATCAAGAATAAATATCCGCTACCTAGGATTGATGACTTATTTGATCAATTTTAGGGTGCCAAATGGTTTTCAAAAGTATATTTGAGATCCGGGTATCATCAGGTGAGAGTTAGGGAGACGGATATTCCTAAGACGGCTTTCGGAACAAGATATGGCCATTTTGAGGTCCGGGTAATGTCATTTGGGCTAACAAATGCGCTGGCAGTATTTATGAATTTGATGAACAATGTGTTCAGGAATTTCCTAGATTTATTTGTAATTATGTTCATTGACGATATCCTGGTATATTCTAGGTCAGAGGCAGAACATGTGGATCATTTGCGTACCCTCCTTAGAGTTCTTCAAACTCGAGAGTTATTTGTAAAATTTTTGAAGTGCCAGTTTTGGTTGAATTCAGTGACCTTCATGGGGCATATTATTGCAGCCGATGGCATTCGGTTACATACCCAAAAGATTAAGGCCGTGAAGACTTGGCCAAGGCCTACAACACCTACGGAGGTTCGTAGTTTTCTAGGCTTAGCAGGTTATTACAGAAGGTTTATAGAAGGCGTTTTTTCTATCTCTGCACCATTCACGAAGTTGACCCATAAATTAGCCAAATTTTAATGGACGGATGCTTGTGAACGTAGTTTCCAAGAGTTAAAGAACAGATTAACTTCTGCCCCAGTCCTGATGGTTCTGGAAGGAACAGAAGGCTATGTTGTCTATTGGGATGCTTCGAGCGTTGGATTAGGATGTGTATTGATGCAGCATGGTAAGGTGATCGCTTATGCCTCAAGGCAGTTGTGGAAACATGAGAGGAATTATCCCACCCATGATCTTGAGTTGGCTACAGTGATTCATGCATTGAAGATGTGGAGATATTATTTATATGGCATCCATGTTGATATTTATACAGATCATAAGAGCCTCCAGTATATTTTAAGATGAAGGAATTGAATTTGCGGCAAAGGCGATGGTTGGAGTTGTTGAAGGGTTATGATGTTAACATCCTATATCATCCCAGGAAAGCAAACGTTATGATGGTCTTAGTCGTAGATCCATGGGAAGTTTATGCGATGTTCAACCAGAGAAAAGAGATATAGCTCGTGAGCTCTAGCAGTTAGCTAGCCTAGGAGTTCGAATAGTGGACTCGGGCAGTATGGGAGCTATCATTTAAAATTCAGCGGTCTCGTCACTATTAGTTGAAATGAAAGAGCTTCAATACGAGGATCCCATGCTAGTTCATTATAGAAATACGCTCCCTCAGAAGAAGAAGTCATCCTTCGAGATTTTGGGAGATTGAGGTCTCCGATGTCAAGGCAGATTGCGTGTTCCCGATGTTGCAGGGTTACGTCAACAGATTTTGAAAGAAGCCCATTGTTCCCGTTATTCCGTTCACCCCGGAGCAACGAAAATGTATCATGAACTGAAATCCATATATTGGTGGAATGGAATGAAGAAGGACATAGCGGAATTCATAGCTCAATGTCCTAACTATCGGCAAGTGAAAATGGAGCACCAAAAGCCCGGTGGATTGTTACAAGATATAGAGATCACGACTTGGAAATGGGAAGTAATTAACATGGATTTTTGTGCAGGCTTACCCCGTTATCGACGTAAGTATGATTCTATATGGGTGATTGTGGATAGACTCACGAAATCAACTCATTTCTTACCGGTCAGAACCACATATGTAGCAGAAGATTATGCAGAGCTTTATGTTAAGGAGATAGTGCGACTTCATGGTGTTCAAGTATCTATTATTTCCGATAGAGGGACTCAATTTACAGCCAATTTCTAGAAAACTTTTCAAGAAGGTTTGGGGACTCAGGTGAGTCTTAGCACGACATTTAACCCACAGACTGATGGGCAAGCTGAGCGCACCATTCATACCCTTGAGGATATACTGCGGGTACGTATATTGGATTTTGGAGGTAGTTGGGATGATCACTTATCGCTTGTTGAATTTGCTTATAACAACAGTTATCATTCTGAAATCCAAATGGGCCTGTATGAGGCCTTATATTGGCGCAAGTGAAGATCTCCAATTGGGTGGTTCGAAGTAGGAGAGTCTAAATTGATAGGGCTAGACTTGGTCCAGCAAGCTATAGAGAAAGTCAAGCTTATACAGGATCGATTATTAACAGCTCAGAGTCGTCAGAAATCTAATGCAGATAATCGTCGCAGGGACTTAGAATTCCAAGTGAAAGATTCGGTATTTTTGAAGGTGTCGCCAATGAAGGGCATCATGAGATTTGGCAAAAAGGGCAAGCTTAGTTCTTGGTATATTGGACCTTATGAGATTGTACGCAAGGTAGGCCAAGTGGCCTATGAATTAGATCTATCTTTGGAATTGGAGTCAGTCCATCCGGTTTTCCATGTATCAATGCTTCGTAAGTGCATTTGAGATCCTTCTAGAGTTGTACCGGTATATGATGTCCAAGTCACTGAGAAATTATCGTACGAAGAAGTTCCCATTTCCATTCTAGATAAGCAAGTACGGAGAGTTAGAACCAAAGATATAGCTTCAGTTAAAGTTTTATGGAGGAATAATAATAATAGAGAGGAAATGACTTGGGAAGCAGAAAAAGACATGAAGTTTGGGTAACCGCATTTATTTTCACCTCCAGAGGAGACTCAGGCCGAGACGCCATTGTCCTCAAGTATGTAGTGCTTTCCTTGATGTTTTCCTGGTCGTGTCTGGCCATGATTATAAATATTGTTGTTGTAGCCCTGTGAGGCGATGTATTTTGGGTTGCTGTGACAGGATGGTAGTTCCATATTATAGGAGAAACTCTGGAAAATGTTTTATAGAATCCCCAAGAACCTAACATTCGAGGACGAATATTCATAAGGGGGGAAGAATGTTAAATCTCGGAAATTTCGGATTGTTGCCTTGTGAGTAGGCTAACGTGAGCTTAAGGTGATTATGAAATCCTTACTAGATTAAGGGAAGGATTAGATAGCTTAAAGTGCGCACCATAAGATTTCAAAGTTGTAGGAATATGTGAAATTTAGTTTGTTGAAGGAAGTGAAATGTAAGTCGTGTTCGGAAAGGTTTTCGCTATAATTAAGCTAATATTAATTTGGTAATGTATTGAGGGGCTGATATTGGGCCTATTATATGGTTAATGAAGTGTTATGGAAGTGCCAAGAAGGTTCCACGAGGATTGGAAGTCAAACGAATCAACGAGAGAAAGTTTCGGATAACTGGAAGTTATACGACAACTTATACGGTCCGTATAACTTTGTACGGTCTGTATAAGGGGCGTCCGTATAACATGACCTTTACAGAAAGGGACATTTTCATGGTGGTGTTATATGGTCCACTTACACGGATCGTATAATATTATACGGACCGTATAAGTAGTCTGTATAAGTCCATCGGGTAGATTTTTATATTTTTGTATAAATAGATCACCCTTGTTCTTTTATTTCATTTTCCACATTTCCAAAAGTCTTGAGAGCTCCAAACCCTTCTCCAAGTATATTCCACTCCAACCCAAGAGAAAACAAAGATTAAGAGGCAAGAATCAAGCTACCTATGTGTTAGAAGTCTTGCTAGGTTTAGTAGACTACAAGAGATTCTTGGGTATTGAAGCTAGGGTTTTAATATAAGTTGATAGTTGCTCCAAAGATAATTCTTATGAGATAAAAGGTTAGTTTTCATGCTTATTTCATGATATTAAGAATGCTTAGTTGTTGAATAACTTAGATGAGGAAAGGAAGTCGAAAGTGAAGTCTAAATGTAGCTTTTATGATATTTTTGAGTAGTAAGCTAACTTAAGTTGTGATTCTTAGTATGATGTGGTTATATTCTTGTTAAAAAGGTAATGATGATGATGAGGAAGTATTGTATGAAAATGTGCTAAGGTTTGATGTGAAGTTGTTAGTAAAAGTTGAATATGAGAATGAATTTTGGAGACTTAATGGAATGTGAGAACTTTATTATGATATTGTGGATGTTATTATGGTTATTTGGGAGTTGTTTTGTAATAGGATGGAAGTTGACGAAATAGGGGAAATGCTGCCCAATTTTAATTAGATCATGAATTATTCTAGTTGCATCTAAGAGTATCATTGAGGCTTGCCCATGGTATAAATCCTTCTAAATGTAGATTCTCCAAGGTTCGACAGGGAACGTTAAGTAGTTAAGAAGACGACGAGGTATGTAAGGCTATTCCTTCTTTCGTTAAGGCAAATTCCATTGCTATATACCTTCACATGAGTTCCAAAATGTCTTCTAAATGACTCCATCCCTAGAATTTCTGAAGCTCATGATTCTCGATATTTTCACGATGTTATTGCCTCATTTCTATGATAGTTGATCCTCTAAGCAAAGAAGATACAGAAACGATGATGATGATGATGATGTTGACGATACTTAGGGACTAGTATGTATACATGTATAAGTATGTATGACTATTATGTAACACCGAGCTTCTATGGCTGGGTATGACGTCTATCGCGTGCACTCCACTGCAGTTTGGAACGGATGACACTGAGCCTTAGTAGGGCCAGGTATGTATAACACCGAACCTTATCATGGTCGGGTATGTAAGACACCATACCTCTATGGTCGGGTATGATACTTCTAAATGTATAGATATACGAAATGGAAATCTCCCACTAGGAAGAGGGTAAGTAAATATGATGAATGTCGCTAGAGGTATACACAGCTCTTTTCTTCTGTGACTCATCTATCTTATGTTATTTCTTATGCTCCATTATGTTATTGATTATGCTTTACATACTTAGTACATTATTCGTACTGACGTGGTTTTGTTTGTGGATGTTGCGTCATGCCCGCAGGTGGACAGGGAGACAGACTTGATCCATAGATTACTTGCTCAGGGACTACATAAAGGAGCTCCACTTCATCCGGAGCTGCAGCTGTTGGTATTAATATTTTGTGTACATACATATGGGCGTGGCGGGGTCCTGTCCCGTCTATATGATGTTACACACTCTCTTTAGTAGCTCGTAGACAGTTGTGTATAGCTAGATGTCCTTTGGCCTTGTCGGCTCATATTTTGTATATCATTTGCTTAGCCTCGTCGGCTTGCGTATATGGACATGGGCATTGTTGTTTATGATGATATAAATGTGTCGTTACCCAATAAGATTAGTATAATTGATGTATGGAAATCATGAGTAGGCTATGTGCCTCACCTAGATGTGGATATAAATATACGATAAGAGGTGCCGGGTGGGTTAGCACCAGGTGCCCGTCATGGCCCTCCGGTTGGGTCGTGACACCCCCCTTAATATTAATTCGTCCTCGAATAAGAATAATAGTCTAGAAAATAATTCACTAAACCACAAGTTGCTTCAAACAAACACAACGATTCATCTATGAGTAATTTAAAACGCTAGCTTATACCTGCCATAGAGAACAAATGGAGATATATCTTCTTCATGTCCTTCTGTACTTCCCAAGTAGCTTCCTCAGTATTATGGTTTCGCCACAACACTTTAACTGATGCCACATCCTTCGTCCTCTACCTTCTAACTTGACGATCTAGAACATGAAGCGATTTTTCTTCATAGGTTAACCCTTCATTAATTTCAATCTCTTTATGGTTCAACACATGGGACGGATCAGGTTTGTACAACCCCAACATTGAAACGTGAAACACAGGGTGCACCGTGGCCATATCGGAAGGAAACTTCAATTCATAAGCCACCGTACCAATTTTCCTAATAATCTCGTAAGGGCCAATGAAACGGGGATTAAGTTTCTCCTTTTTACCAAACCGCATTACTGCTTTCATTGGCGATACTTTCAAGAACACCTTGTCACCGATAGAAAACTCTGGCTCATGCTGCCTCATATCGGTATAGGACTTCTGTCGACTCTGAGCTTTCTTGAGCCATTGCACAACAAGATTAACCTTCTCAATTTCTTTATGAACTGAATCCGGACACAATAACTACACTTTAGTTGGTTCAAACTAACCAATTGGAGATCGATAACGCCTCCCATAAAGAGCCTCATAAGGAGCCATCTGAATACTCGCTTGATAGCTATTGTTGTAAGCGAATTCCACCAGAAGTAGGTGTTCATCCTAACTTCCTCCAAAATCAATTGCACAAGCTCGTAGCATATCTTCCAATGTCTGAATAGTTCTCTCTGCCTACCCGTCAGTTTGAGGATGAAAGGCAGTGCTCAATTTCACTCTAGTTCCCAACCCTTCTTGAAAGGATGTCCAAAAATGAGTAGTAAATTGCATACCTCTGTCAGATATAATCGATGTCAGAACACCATAAAATCTAACTATCTCTTTTAGATATAACTTGGCGTACTCTGCTGTGGTATATGATGCCTTCACAGGGAGAAAATAGGCAGACTTTGTGAGTCTATCCACGATAACCCAAATCGAGTCAAACTTGGCCTTTGTGCAGGGTAACCCCGCAACGAAATCCATATTGATCTCCTCCCACTTCCACTGCGGAATCTCGATATTCTGAGCCAGGCCTCCAGGCCTTTGATGTTCAGCCTTCACCTGCTGGCAGTTTAAAACTTAGCCACAAAGTTAGAAATATCAACCTTCATGCTGTTCCACCAAAAGTGTTGTTTCAAATCCTTATACATTTTGGTGGATCTCGGATGAACCGAATGCTTGGAACTATGAGCTTCCATCAATAATTCTTGTCGAAGACCATCAACATCAGGAAAACACAATTGTCCTTGAAACCGCAGAACACTATCACCCGTACCAGCAGTAAATGAAGTGTACTCACCCCTTTCCACTCCATCTCTCAGCTTTGCCAAAAGTTCACCATCATATTGCCTGAATTTTATCCTTTCCACCATGTCAGACCGTGATGGCGTGATTCCCACTAACTCTCCATTTTTGGTTTCACCAAGTCTGACCCCAAGACTAGCAAGTCTTTGAATTTCCTTCCCCATGGGCATGTCATGTGCACGCAAATAAGCCAACATGCCCATAGATTTTCTACTCAAAGTATCAGCAACCACATTAGCCTTACCAGGATGATACAAGATATTCAAGTCGTAATCTTTCAACAACTCCAACCACCTCCTCTGCCTGAGGTTCAACTCTCGCTGCTTGAAGATGTATTGCAGATAGTTAATCTAGGCCAATCCTTAACCGCTAAAATTTTCTGAGGGTCTACTTTAATGTCGTCACCAGTCACCACATGACCCAAGAAAGACACAGACTCAAGCCAGAACTCACACTTAGAGAATTTTGCATAAAGCTCGTTCTCCTCAAGTGTTGTCAAAGTTATCCTCAAATGATTAGCATGATCCTCACGATTCTTAGAGTACACCAAGATGTCGTCAATAAACACAATAATGAAGCAGACTAGATACGGCTTAAACACCCGGTTTATCAAATCCATGAACACAGCAGGCACATTAGTCAACCCAAAGGACATGACTAGAAACTCAAAGTGCCCATAACGAGTACGGAAAGCAGTTTTCGTGATATCCTTCTCCTTTATCTTCAATTGGTGATACCCCAACCTCAGGTCAATCTTTGAAAATAACTTAGCACCCTAAAGTTGGTCAAATAGACCATCTATCCTAGGCAAAGGATATTTATTTTTAATGGTCACCTTATTAAGCTGACGGTAATCAACACACATCCTAAGGGAACCATCTTTCTTTCTAACAAACAAGACTGGAGCACCCCAAGGGGAGGAACTTGGTCGGATGAAACGTTTATCCGGAATTAAACCTCGGACATCGGCCTCCTCACAATCACTCGAGTAAAAATGTTTATATAGTGTCAATTTCATATCAACAACGATTCCAAAATGGATCTTGGGACATTGGCCTTTTTCACAATCACTCAACTAAAAAAGTATAAAATATCAGTTTTGCTCAATCAACGATACCGAATCACCGGATATCGGCCATGCATGATAAATATGAGGGAATGCGTGCAATGCATATGTCAATCACCAACAGTAGAATTCAATATCACCAATACCACAGTGATTATGCCAACAATGTATCACATCACATTACCATAGTGGGTTTGCCAACATATATCAATAACTCAAGAACTAACAGTAGGTACGCCAACAATATATCATGTACAAGTACCAAAAACGGCTATGTCAATCCTATTCCAAATCAGGACAACGAGCAGAATTATATATCTACCAACTACACATGGCATCAAGCCAACAAAATTGAGCAATTGACACGCATAACGGCGTGGCTAGTCCCAACACACATTAGGGCCCAACCTAAAGCAATATCCATCCCAACTCCACACCCGAAGGTTTATATGCTGTCTCCAACATTATAATCTAAATATGTGATTCGCTATACGAAGTCTCACCAAAGGTAAACCATAACCTACCTGGACTGCCGAATCGCAACACCAACAAGTCACTCTATCGCCTTGTCCTTCCTCTAAAGCTCAGAACCAAAGTAGTCTAAGCATAATCGAATTCTAATTTAGAAATCATGGAGAATGATACTAATATTACTATGACATCAATTAGGTCCATTTTAACCCTAGAAATTAGGGAAATAGGCCCACAAGGGCAAAACAAAAAATTCGTGGGTAAAATACCAAATTGAATCCTAGGTAATCATAACCCAATCATTAATTGTTGATTTAGCTCAAGAATTATCCCAAAATCTTAGTCCTAGTAAAAACCCCCAAATTGGGTATGAACGCTAATTCTCCACATCCGAAATTCAACGTTAAAAGTCGAAGATATGGGTTTATTAAACTTAGATTCATCACATTTTACTATTGACATCATCAATTTATTGAGTATAATCTTAGAGAAAAATCTCCCAAAACCCTCCTTCAAATTCCTTTTCTAAGGGATTGGAAAGGGAAGGGAAAAGTCTAAGATGATTGTGATTAAAGAGAAGTAAAGGATTAGACAAGATTATACCTCCAAGATTTCCTTCAATTTGTCTCCAAGAACAGCTTTCCCAAGCCCCAATATCGAGATATGAAATAATGAGGGTGTAGGACTCATTTAAAACTCATTAAATGAACAATCACTGCCCATCACGGCTGTTGCGGTAACTGGACTGCCCCGAGGAGGCGCCGCCCCAGCGGCCATTGGCTGGGACCACTTCAGCAGCAGTACTATTGCCTAAGAGATGCCGCTGCTGCGGTGCTGATGCCGCCAAAGCGGCACCAGACACCAAAAACTTGGCCCAATATTTTCCTTCGATCTGATTTTTTGACTAACTCCCGAGGCCATCTACTCACATACCAGATACCTAGTCCTATATAAAAATGAGCTACGAACGCGCCTGAGGGCTCGGAATTCCCAACAGAGGTCTCGTTGACCGAGTCAACCACCGATGCCTTAATTCCTATTTCCTATCCAATGTCCCGAAATGCATCAAATGCATTGGCAACAAAAGAAAATGCACGCACCAGTTCTAAACGACTATCTGAACCTCTCGAAATTGACAAAATTCCGGAAAGGGTTCGTTTGCCCAAAACTCAACTTCGGGTCAACAACTTTCACTTTTAAGCCTATATTTTCACCCAAGTTACATGAATCCAATCTAGACACCTCAGGAAGCGTGTGAACAGTCCCTTCGGGTCAAAAGGGAGCTAATCATTGCTCGGGAGCAGGCGAAAGTGCCAAAAGAACTATAGCCTGCTCTAGTTGTCTGTTGTAATTTGAGAATATAATTAAGATGAACCACTTTATATGCCTGTTCTATCCTGTTTTGCATCTCTGCCCTGTCTATAATTGATTCAGTGTTGTTCAAAATTTCTTGTTATGATTAAACTTCTCAGACCCTGCATCTGTTTAACTGGACCAAATGAAATAGTGTAGACCAAGCCCAACTATTGGGATTCTTTCATTTACGTGTTTAACTGGACCCGTTCAGTCTTAAGTGGTTTATTGTGTTTGGGCTTGGTCTATACTATTTCATTTGGGCCTGAAGCCTCATTAGCATTTTTCTTTATGTGCATTTGTGTCGTTTACTTGTTTAAAACATGAATTATATATGCTTTAGTTTAAATATTTAGACAAATACTAATCCGTATCCCTTTTATGTGCTAAATGATCCAATCTGGGCCATTTGAGCCACTTCTTGCATTGAATCCGTTGGGCCAGAGGCCCTACCCTTTTTTCTTGATCGAGTCTGTATGAGAAAATGTAAGGGAAGCTAATAATTTGAAGGCTCAACCGTGGGTGAAAATGGTGATGACGACCCATTCCAACTAAGTCATGCAGACACTTACCTTTCCCACCTTGATAAGCAAACCCTCAACCCAACGATAAGTAAAGACATAAATAAAAAATTCAATTAAGCGGAAGAGAATAATCAGGTAAGTCTTACGATATTATAATAGAAATAGTGCGGAAATAAGGAAAAATACACCCAGGGTCTGGTCTAATCCATACAAGAGAATCTAATGAAAATATACAAGTCTGGAATATAATAATACATCAAATCTGTCTGTCTCAAAATGGAAAAGTAAGACATAAATAAGAAGAGTCTTCAAGGCAGCGAATGTCAGCCACGGGAAATGGAAGCAGACCCAACCTGGAAATGTACATTCATAAAAGAATGCAGCAAGTGCAGGTCAATACAAAACCACAGTACTGGTAGGTATCATCGGCCTACTAAGTATAGCTAACATAATTCAGACAATAAAGCAGGATAGACAGATAATAAGTATAAGTAAAGCACAATCAGAAACAATTATCCGTCATCACCTAAGTTGAAGCATCTAAACCCAAGTATGCCAAGTCTCAATATATATCCAATCCGAAATCAACAACACAAGTAAAATACCGGATCATCATAATATCAACCAAGATGCTATGCAATGCAATGATGTAAGAATGCCAATGTTGTGCAATGCAGTGTACACATGTAGTGTTATGTCCCGTGTTTTCGTATAATTGGAAATCGAGAAATAATTAAGATTTGTGCCTTATAAGGAAACATTTTGATTTTAGTGAATATGACTATGTCGGTTATGGAATTATTAATGTTAAGACCTCGGGGAAGGCCGAGGATAAATTTAGAATTTCGGAAATTAGTTTCGGGAATTACAAAAGGGGACTTTTCAAGAATTGGGCCAAGGAAAATATGACACAAAAATTTAGGCCCAAGGGATTTGGGGTGGCCGGCCATATCCATGGCCCAAGCCCCTTTGTTAATAATCATGTGCTGTGCACATGATCAATGTTATGGATATATACCATCTTATAGATGGAATTATCAAGAAACAAAGTAAAAATTCAAGAACACCACACAAATAGGGGTTCGGCCGAGAATAGGAGAAAGAAGAGAAAAAAATTTCCCAAGCTTGGTTGTTGATCCAAAAATCTTAATTTCTACATAGTTGTGAAGTACTTAAGGCCCTCTTCAACGGGGTATAATTAGTTTGGCACAAGAACCTCGTTTGCGACAAGTCGGAAATTCAAGAAAAGGTAAGAATTTTGCCCCTCTAATGTTATAGAATTGATATGAATGTGTTAAGGATTGGGAATAGACGAGAATCCCGTAACTTTGGTGTATATAGGAAGCCGTGGGTGTGTGTGTATATTGCATGTTGGCCGTGAGCCCTAGGAAGAAGAAAGTGGTGTGAATTGATCTTGTTTAGTTTGTATAATGTGTTGTTGTGATCTTTATGTCGTAAATGATTGCTTTATGAATTAAATTGGCGTTGGAAAATGATTTCGGACATTATCGGAAAGTGTATACCTTTGGTATAATTGTGTATATCATTGTATATTTAGGGTGCTAAAGACTTTAAATATGAGTTATAGTTGATATTAATGAATTCGGAATGAAACAACGCAAGTTAGAACGTTCGTTGTAAGTTTTGGTGTTTTGGGAGAATTATGGAAAGTAAGGGATTTTGGGCAATTTCGTGTATGGCTTGGAATGCATTTGGAATGTGATGGCATAATCTTGAATGAAAGATTTCCAACTTGTGTAGTAAAGTAGGCTTTTGATGTTTGAATATGGTTTATATTGTTTGATGATGTTTGGGTTGTTGTTGTTGATGTATTTTGAGCCGAGCTAAGTCTCGGGGATGTTAGATTTATAGGGGAAATGCTGCCGAAATTTCGGTAGGCAAAAATGAAGTTAAAGGCATTTTTAAGCCTAAGAATCTCAATTGGTAACTTTGACCATTTGCAGCTTTCGGACGAAACGGGACTTGACTTTTGGGAGAGCATACGACGTCTGTAAGGTATGTAAAGCTTCCCACTCCTTCGTTTGGCATATCTTAGTATGATAGGCGAATATGAGAACTTCCGGAGCATTTCTGCTCCTCGAAACCCGATCCACAGAAACGTTACTATTCATTCAATTCAATTGAAGCCTAAGGGCTCTATTTTGGCTAGAAAGCCACCACTCGTCCGAAACCTATCGAAATGTGGTCGGGTAACTTAGAAATGATTATGTATGACCCTTTGGCCTATAAATGTTCGGAAAAATGTTTGCCACCTCAATTTGACTCAAGGTGGGCCCGCTAACCCCGAGACGCCCTAGTTGTCTTATTGGGCTGTCCTTTTGAATAAAGTTTGAAATGATACTTTCGATTTTGGAACCTCCTCCTACGGGATATGTTTTGAATATTACGATACGCTAAGTTACGTTTTGAGCTATACGAACTATTTTGGAAATGTTATGTGAAATGAAACCTTATATCGACTAAGTATGCGATTATTTTGTATTATGAAATGATTTACGAGATTATTATGTTTTGAAAGACTATTTTGAAATACGATTTGCATTTGTCTGCTCACGACTCCGCTCGTGCCGTGTTATGACTTCGTTCACCGGTTCCCGGGCCGGTTTTGATTCGTGCGCCTTATGATAATTCGGCCGTATGCTGTGTTACGGTTCCCAAGGCTTCGCCATAGGGCCGGGTTCCGTTTGGAGTTATGCAATGATATGGCTCGTGATGCGATACGCTCACCTATGATTATGTTTGTGTTCGGGGATGTACGGAGATTTGAAACCTTTTGGTGTTATGTTGTGTGTGGCGCCAGCGTCGGAGTGGCGACCACGTTCCTAAGCGTTTGCATGATTTCGTTTTCATTATGTATACGCATATGATTTTGACATACCGATTTGTACTCCACTTTGATATCTGGTTTTCTTTCGGTCTTGATCCATATTTCTGTACTCCGTGCTTTACATACTCAGTACATATTTCGTACTGACCCCCTCTCTCCGGGGGCTGCGTTTTATGCCCGCAGGTACAGACCGTGGTGATCCTCCACGGTAGGCTTCACTCTTTGCCGTTCCGGAGTACTCCTCTTTGATCCGGAGTCCACTTTTGGTACAGACTCCTTTTGCTTTGTATATATTCTGTACATTTGACTATTTGGGTACGGCGGGACCCTGTCTCGCCATATGTCTTTGTTTTGAATTCGTAGAGGCCTGTAGTCATATATGTGGGATGAGGGTCCTGTATGTGTTGGTTTGATTTCGTTTTCTGGTCTTAAAGCGGTCTGTTCATTATGATGGCCCCAAATGGCCCTTATGCTTACGTTTGCACTTTTGACCGGCGATGTCTATTCTGCCGCTCAGTTTGTATTTGATATGGCATTTTGATTTGGTGCGACCGCTTAAGACATATTTTGATATAAATTACGTTTGATATGATTTCGTAAAAATTCAGAAATAAGTTTGGATTTGATAATGAATATGTGATTCGGTCTTGGTACCCAGGTAGGGTGCTAGTCGCGGCCCACGGGGCTGGGTCGTGACAAAAGTGGTATCAGAGCGGTTTGTCCTCGGAGTGTCTACAGGCCGTGTCTCGTAGAGTCTTGTTTATCGATGTGTTGTGCACCGCATCTATAAACAGGAAGCTACAGGGCATTTAGGATGTTACTTTCTTTGGAATCTTAGATCGTGCGATAGAGTTGTGCTATTAGGATGATTTTGATCTGACCCGCTATTGTGTTTGCAGTGATGCCTCCGAAGAAGGCAACGGCGACCCAGAAGGGCAAAGCGAGGATGGGAGAGACTAGCCAGGCACAGCGAGCTACCCGGGCTCGTGTTTATGATTTGCCTGAGGATGTGCCTCATTCTGAGGGGTCTGCTACACCCCCACTAGTACAGCCTGGAGCAGGACCTTCCGCAGCTCCAGAGGTCCGTGTACCCGCACCTGAGACTCCAGCTCCTCAGCCAGGGTGGAGGATAGGACCTTGAGAGAGGTTGTACAGTTATTGACTACATTGGTGGCAGGGTAGGCTCGCAGACGCGGGCGGAGGGACGATGATGACGATGACAGGCGGGACAGCCTGAGAGTTCGGGAGTTTCTATTATGTGGCCCTCCAGAGTTTTTCGGGTCTAAGCTCGACGAGGACCCCCATGACTTTATTCGGGGGATGCGACACTCACGGGAGTTGGTCAAGGCTTCAGAGACCAAGTCGGTTGAGCTGGCTTCGCACAGGCTTCGAGATGTGGCTACCCACTGGTACGAGACTTGGGAGCTGTCTAGGGGAGAGGGTGCCCCTCCAGCCACTTGGGATCAGTTTGTGACAGCATTCACCCGCCACTTTTTGCCCCCAGAGTTACGGCGGGCGCGGGCTGATCGATTCTTACGTCTGCAGCAGAGGGGCCGGAGTGTTCGCGAGTATAATCTCGAGTTTGATTCTCTGGCCCGATATGCACCGGCCGTGGTAGCAGATATGTCCGATCGGATGCACAGATATGTTATGGGATTGGACCAGTATTTGGTTGATAGCTGTATGGCAGTGTCATTGCAGACAGACATGGACATTGGCCGACTTCAGGCCTATGCGATGGGTATGGAGGACCGTCGCAGGTCTGATCCTGCTGGCAGAGATCGAGATAGGAGGCCGCCCAAGAGGGCCAGGTCCGCAGGTTATTCTGGAGATTCTCGAGGCGGACAGCCTCAGCAGCAGCAGTCAGATAGACATTTTCCTCCCTCCGGCCGGAGTACTCAGTCAGGCAGCCGGAGATTAGATAGTACGGGACCGCCTGGGGCCGGTTAGAGCTCCAGAGTGGCAGGTTCACAGGTATCAAGGGGTCCCAGCCAGGCCAGACCACCCAGGCCCCGTTGTCCTCATTGCGGGAAGTCTCATCCCGGGGAGTGTTACCGAGCGACTGGAGCTTGTTTTTCTTGTGGTGGTCAGGGCCACTTTATGAGAGACTGTCCATTGGCTAGCGGTTCTGGTAGTGTTGCTCAGTAGACAGGGTCAGCCGCCGGTTCATCATCTGCTCCATCTGTTGCACGCCCTGGAGGGAGAGGTATGCCAGCACCGGCAGGCCGCGGTCGAGGCTGCGGTGGCGTTTCAGGTTCTAGCGGTCCCTCAAACCGCATATATGCTTTGGCTAGCCGCCAGGATCAGGAGGCTTCGCCAAACGTCGTCACAGGTACATTACTGGTTTTCTCCAGATCTGTATATGCATTGATTGACCCTGGCTCTACTTTATCATATATTTCCCCGCTCGTTGCTAGTAAGATTGGGATAGTGTCTGAGCCTATAGAGCCATTTGAGGTAGCTACGCCAGTTGGGGATTTTATTGTAGCGAGACAGATCTATAGGGATTGTTCTGTGACCATTTATGATCGTAGCACTAAGGCTGATTTGATAGAGTTAGGCATGCTTGAGTTTGACGTCATTATGGGCATGGACTGGTTGTCTTCCTGTTATGCTAATGTCGACTGCCAGAAAAAGGTAGTCCGTTTTCAGTTTCCAGGGGAACCAGTTATCGAGTGGTTCGGATCTACTGCATCGCCGAGGGGTAAGTTTATTTCATACCTCAAGGCTAAGAAGATGATCCAGAAGGGTTATATCTATCATTTGGTTCGTGTGCACGATACTGCCGCGGAGGTACCTACCCTTCAGTGTGTTCCGGTCGTCAGTGAGTTGCCAGATGTTTTTCCTGACGAGCTTCCTGGCCTTCCGCCTGAGCGGGAGATTGATTTCACTATAGAGTTGATGCCGGATACGCAGCCTATATCTATTTCTCTGTACAGGATGGCACCAGCTGAGTTGAAGGAGTTGAAAGAGCAGCTGAAAGATTTGCTGGATAAGGGCTTTATTAGACCCAGCACATCACCCTGGGGAGTGCCGGTATTGTTTGTCAGAAAGAAAGATGGGTCATTGCGGATGTGTATCGACTACCGGCAGCTAAATAAGGTGACTATTAAGAATAAGTATCCCCTTCCCCGGATTGATGATTTGTTTGATCAGCTGCAGGGTGCTAGACATTTTTCAAAGATAGATCTGCGCTCAGGTTATCATCAGGTGCGAGTACGGGAGTCAGATATCCCGAAGACTGCTTTCAGGACCCGGTACGGGCATTATGAGTTCAAAGTTATGTCTTTCGGGCTGACTAATGCTCCAGCAGTATTTATGGATCTGATGAATCAGGTATTTCAGCCTTTTCTGGATACGTTTGTTATTGTGTTTATTGATGACATCCTGATTTACTCGCGATCAGCCGAGGAGCATTCAGATCACTTGAGGACGGTACTTGGCATTCTCCGTCAGCAGAAGCTATATGCTAAATTCTCTAAATGTGAGTTCTGGTTGACTTCTGTGGCATTCTTGGGCCATATTGTCGGCGCAGACGGCATTCGGGTCGACAAGTAGAAGATTGAGGCTGTGCAGAATTGGCCCAGGCCTACTACACCGACAGAGGTGCGCAGTTTTCTGGGATTGGCTGGGTATTATCGCAGGTTCGTGGAGGATTTCTCTTCTATTGCAGCACCACTGACGAGGCTTACCCAGAAAGCAGCAAAATTCCAGTGGATAGATGCCTGCGAGCGCAGCTTTCAGATGCTGAAGGAGAGATTGATTACAGCACCAGTTTTGGCTCTTCCAGAGGGATCTGATGGGTATGTTATCTATTGTGACGCCTCTGGTATTGGGATAGGATGTGTATTGATGAAGCACGGTCGAGTCATAGCCTATGCTTCCCGGCAGCTCAGACCGCACGAGAAGAACTATCCCACTCATGATCTTGAGTTGGCCGCGGTGATTCATGCTTTGAAGATTTGGCGGCATTATTTATATGGGGTCCATGTTGATATCTATATGGACCATAAGAGTCTCCAGTATATTTTTAAGCAGAAGGAGCTAAATTTGAGGCAGCGGAGATGGCTTGAGCTACTAAAGGATTACGACGTTGATATTCTGTACCATCCGGGGAAAGCCAACGTGGTAGCTGATGCGCTTAGCCGCAAGTCCGTGAGCAGTCTGGCTGATGTTCCATCTGACAAGAGAGATTTGGTTCGTGATATTCATCAGCTGGCCAGCCTCGGAGTTCGTTTGGCAGATTCTGGAGATTCTGGGATTTCTGTTCGTCCAGTTGCTGAGTCATCTATTATTCAGGAGGTAAAGCAGCGCCAGTTTGAGGATCCTCTTTTGATTCAGTACAGAGATGTGGCCCTTAATAAAGCAAAGACTCAGTTTGAAATCTCGCCTGAAGGAGTATTATTATATGACGGCAGATTCTGTGTACCGGACATTGCGGGCTTACGACGGCAGATTATGGGCGAGGCACGGTATTCTGTTCATCCTGGTTCCACTAAGATGTATCGGGATCTCAGGTGTTTGTATTGGTGGGACGGCATGAAGAAAGACATTGCTGAGTTTGTTAGTCAGTGCCCGAACTGCCAGCAAGTCAAGATCGAGCATCAGAAGCCCGGTGGATTGTTACAGGAGATGGAGATTCTAGCCTGGAAATGGGAGATGATTAATATGGACTTCATTGTTGAGTTGCCGCGTACTCTACGCAGGTACGACTCTATTTGGGTTATTGTGGACAGGCTGACGAAATCGGCCCATTTCCTTCCGGTCCGGACTACTTATTCGGCTGAGGACTATGCCAGATTATATATCAGAGAGATAGTCAGACTTCACGGAGTCCCTGTATCTATTATTACTGACCGAGGTGCCCAGTTTACAGCTAATTTCTGGAGGTCATTTCAGGAGGGATTAGGGACTCAGGTGAGCCTCAGTACAGCTTTTCATCCTCAGACCGATGGGCAGGCTGAGCGCACTATTCAGACGCTCGAGGATATGTTGCGGGCCTGCGTTATTGATTTCAGGTGCAGCTGGGATGATCATTTTCCGCTTATAGAGTTTGCCTATAATAACAGTTATCACTCCAGCATTCAGATGGCTCCGTACGAGGCACTTTATGGCAGGAGATGCAGATCTCCTATTGGCTAGTTTGACGTGGGCGAGACTAAGTTGATTGGGCCAGATGTGATCCAGGAAGCTGTAGATAAGGTGAAGCTTATTCGGGAGCGACTATTAGCTGCTCAGAGTCGACAGAAAGCTTATGCTGATAGACGACATCGACCGTTAGAGTTCCAGATTGGCGACTGGGTATTCCTGAAGGTGTCGCCCATGAAGGGCGTTATGAGGTTTGGCAAGAAGGGGAAGTTGAGTCCGCGGTACATCGGGCCATACCAGATTGTTCGGAGGATAGGCGCAGTCGCCTACGAGCTAGACTTGCCATCCGATTTGGAGGCCGTGCACCCGGCGTTTCGTGTGTCTATGCTGCGGAAGTGTATTGGTGACCCTTCCAGGATATTCCCAGTAGATGATCTTCAGGTGACGGAGCAGTTGTCTTATGATGAGCAGCCTGTGTCTATTCTGGATCGTCAGGTGAGGAGATTGCGCACTAAGGAGGTGCCTTCTGTCAAAGTTCTGTGGCGCAACAATAACCGGGAAGAGATGACTTGGGAGGCGGAGGATGAGATGAAGAAGAGATACCCCCATTTATTCCCTACGCCTCTTGTAATCTAGACTGTTGTATTTGTTGTACCAATGAACGGATGGACCATGTGTGCTATTTGTATATAAAATGGTTTTCCCGTTATGCTTGTGAGCCTTCATAAGATTTATTTAACATTCGGGGACGAATGTTCTTAAGGGGGGAGAATGTTATGTCCCGTGTTTTCGTATAATTGGAAATCGAGAAATAATTAAGATTTGTGCCTTATAAGGAAACATTTTGATTTTAGTGAATATGACTATGTCGGTTATGGAATTATTAATGTTAAGACCTCGGGGAAGGCCGAGGATAAATTTGGAATTTCGGAAATTAGTTTCGGGAATTACAAAAGGGCACTTTTCAAGAATTGGGCCAAGGAAAATATGACACAAAAATTTAGGCCCAAGGGATTTGGGGTGGCCGGCCATATCCATGGCCCAAGCCCCTTTGTTAATAATCATGTGCTATGCACATGATCAATGTTATGGATATATACCATGTTATAGATGGAATTATCAAGAAACAAAGTAAAAATTCAAGAACACCACACAAATAGGGGTTCGGCCGAGAATAGGAGAAAGAAGAGAAAAACAATTCCCAAGCTTGGTTGTTGATCCAAAAATCTTAATTTCTACATAGTTGTGAAGTACTTAAGGCCCTCTTCAACGGGGTATAATTAGTTTGGCACAAGAACCTCGTTTGCGACAAGTCGGAAATTCAAGAAAAGGTAAGAATTTTGCCCGTCTAATGTTATAAAATTGATATGAATGTGTTAAGGATTGGGAATAGACGAGAATCCCGTAACTTTGGTGTATATAGGAAGTCGTGGGTGTGTGTGTATATTGCATGTTGGCCGTGAGCCCTAGGAAGAAGAAGGTGGTGTGAATTGATCTTGTTTAGTTTGTATAATGTGTTGTTGTGATCTTTATGTCGTAAATGATTGATTGATGAATTAAATTGGCGTTGGAAAATGATTTCGGACATTATCGGAAAGTGTATACCTTTGGTATAATTGTGTATATCATTGTATATTTAGGGTGCTAAAGACTTTAAATATGAGTTATAGTTGATATTAATGAATTCGGAATGAAACGACGCAAGTTAGAACGTTCGTTGTAAGTTTTGGTCTTTTGGGAGAATTATGGAAAGTAAGGGATTTTGGGAAATTTCGTGTATGGCTTGGAATGCATTTGGAATGTGATGGCATAATCTTGAATGAGTGAATGAATACAATAATATGGATATAGATTTGGAATTTTGAAGTTTGAATGAAAGATTTCCAACTTGTGTAGTAAAGTAGGCTTTTGAAGTTTGAATATGCTTTATATTGTTTGATGATGTTTGGGTTGTTGTTGTTGATGTATTTTGAGCCGAGCTAAGTCTCGGGGATGTTAGATTTATAGGGGAAATGCTGCCGAAATTTCGGTAGGCAAAAATGAAGTTAAAGGCATTTTTAAGCCTAAGAATCTCAATTGGTAACTTTGACCATTTGCAGATTTCGGACGAAACAAGACTTGACTTTTGGGAGAGCATACGACGTCTGTAAGGTATGTAAAGCTTCCCACTCCTTCGTTTGACATATCTTAGTATGATAGGCGAATATGATAACTTCCGGAGCATTTCTGCTCCTCGAAACCCGATCCACAGAAAAGTTACTATTCATTCAATTCAATTGAAGCCTAAGGGCTCTATTTTGGCTAGAAAGCCACCACTCGTCCGAAACCTATCGAAATGTGGTCGGGTAACTTAGAAATGATTATGTATGACCCTTTGGCCTATAAATGTTCGGAAAATATGTTTGCCACCTCAATTTGACTCGAGGTGGGCCCGCTAACCCCGAGACGCCCTAGTTGTCTTATTGGGCTGTCCTTTTGAATAAAGTTTGAAATGATACTTTCGATTTTGGAACCTCCTCCTACGGGATATGTTTTGAATATTACGATACGCTAAGTTACGTTTTGAGCTATACGTACTATTTTGGAAATGTTTTGTGAAATGAAACCTTATATCGACTAAGTATGCGATTATTTTGTATTATGAAATGATTTACAAGATTATTATGTTTTGAAAGACTATTTTGAAATACGATTTGCATTTGTCTGCTCACGACTCCGCTCGTGTCGTGTTATGACTTCGTTCACCGGTTCCCGGGCCGGTTTTGATTCGTGCGCCTTATGATAATTCGGCCGTATGCTGTGTTACGGTTCCCGAGGCTTCGCCATAGGGCCGGGTTCCGTTTGGAGTTATGCTGTGATATGGCTCGTGATGCGATACGCTCACCTATGATTATGTTTGTGTTCGGGGATGTACGGAGATTTGAAACCTTCTGGTGTTATGCTGTGTGTGGCGCCAGCGTCGGAGTGGCGACCACGTTCCTAAGCGTTTGCATGATTTCGTTTGCATTATGTATACGCATATGATTTTGACATACCGATTTGTACTCCACTTTGATATCTGGTTTGCTTTCGGTCTTGATCCATATTTCTGTACTCCGTGCTTTACATACTCAGTACATATTTCGTACTGACCCCCTCTCTCCGGGGGTTGCGTTTTATGCCCGCAGGTACAGACACTGGTGATCCTCCACAGTAGGCTTCACTCTTTGCCGTTCCGGAGTACTCCTCTTTGATCCGGAGTCCACTTTTGGTACAGACTCCTTTTGCTTTGTATATATTCTGTACATTTGACTATTTGGGTACGGCAGGACCCTATCTCTCCATATGTCTTTGTTTTGAATTCGTAGAGGCCTGCAGTCATATATGTGGGATGAGGGTCCTGTATGTGTTGGTTTGATTTCGTTTTCTGGTCTTAAAGCAGTCTGTTCATTATGATGGCCCCAAATGGCCCTTATGCTTACGTTTGCACTTTTGACCGGCGATGTCTATTCCGCCGCTCAGTTTGTATTTGATATGGCATTTTGATTTGGTGCGACCGCTTAAGACATATTTTGATATAAATTACGTTTGATATGATTTCGTAAAAATTCAGAAATAAGTTTGGATTTGATAATGAATATGTAATTCGGTCTGGGTACCCAGGTAGGGTGCTAGTCGCGGCCCACGGGGCTGGGTCGTGACATGTAGTCTAGATGGAAGTATCGACGTCCCGGTAGTACAACCCATGGGGCACCCGTGAAGTCCGTGTACTCACTCATCCACGATTCTGAGACAATCATCAGACATCTGACTCTCACATCACACAATCCATGATTCCGGGACAACTATCGAACATCGGACTACTCACATCACTCGCACAATCCACAATTCCGGGACAACTATCGGATATCGGACTACTCACATCACTCTTATGCAAACTGAGCTCAGCTCATCACAGTGTTTCATCAAGTAACAACAATGTATCAACAACATATCATGAGAGATGTAAATACGTGCGATATATGAGTCAACATGAATAATCAGATCAATATTGATGTATGAGTCAACATGAATAATCAGATCAATATCACAAGTACTAACATGGGTACGCCAACAATATCGTGAAAGAATACACAAGTCATATAAAGAAACTATCCTTGAAATCAAATGCCTACAAGTGGGGCACCATAATATCATGAACAAGATATCTCAATAGTCTCCAATATCCACTATCACTATGCGGCATCAAGCCCATAGCAATAGGACAACTCAATCACAACATAACGAGATGGCTAGTCCCAATCACATAACAGGGCCCAACCTAATACAATATCCAACCTAACGTCATACTCGAAGGTTTAAATGCTTTCTTCGACAATATAATCTAAATATATGCTTCGCTACACGAAGTCTCACCAAGGCTAGGCCATTACCTACCTGGATGGCCGAACCACAAAACTCTAACAATCGCTCCTTCGCTTTCCCCTTCCGCTGAGCCTCAAGATCAAGAAAGTCTAGGCATATTCAAAATCCAGATTAGAAATCATGAAAATCGATACCTCTATTGCTATCATTCAATTTAGGTCAAAACCAACCCTAGAATTTGGGGAAATGGGGCCCACAAGGTCAAAACGGGAAATTCGGGAGTAAGATATCAAATTAAGAACTAGATGATCAAAACCCAATAAATAATTGATAAATAACTCAAAGATTCACCTAATTCCAAATTTCAAGTAAAACCCCCAATATTTGGTTATAAACCCTAACTCTTAAATTCAAGAATTCAACACTAATAATGGGAGTTATAGGATTAACAACGTTAGATATATCACAATCTAGCATAAATCCAATCAATTTCACCATTAATAGGACTAGATAAAAAATCCATCAAAACCCACTTTTAGTCTTCCATTTCCAATGGACTAACAAGGAAAGAGGAATTCTAAGATGATTAGGAATAATGAAATAGCAAGGGGGTTAGGAGAACTTACCACCAAGAATAATTCCCAAGAGCTCAAATTTCATTTAATGATAGAGTAAGGGGTTTTAACATTTCATTTAATGAACTAACTGCCTATCACCCGATTCCGCGACGCTAAGGACGCTCCAGCAGTGCCATGACCGCTACAGTGGTCATGCCCAAATGGCAGTGACCGCTCTAGCGGCAAGGTGACCGATTTAGCAGTACCGCCGTCGCGGTGCTAGTCTCGCCAAAGCGGCAGGGTGACCGCTTCAGCGGTACCGCAAAAGCGGGCACCAAACACCAGAAACATTCCAAGTTTCACCCTTCAACCTGAATTTTTGACTAATTCCCGAGGCTATCTGCTCACAAACCACATACACTGACACACATAAAAACACGCTACGAATGCGCTCGTAGCCTCGAAATTCCCAATGCAGGTCTTTTCGACCGAGTCAACCCCAAATACCTCAATTCCAATTTTCCAACCCAAGTCCCAAAATGCATCTGTGTGCATTGGGAACCGAACCAGATATACACACAAGTTCTAAATTACCATCTGGACCTTTCGGAATAGACGAATTTCTAAAAAAGATCCATTTATCGAAAAGTTAACTTTGTGTCAACTCTTTTTCCCTTAAAGCCCATATTTCACAAAAACCAGCTGAATCAAGTCTAGACACCCCGAGAAGCATGTCAACAGTCCCCTCGGGTAAAAAGTGAGCTATCCAATCTCGAAAAGGGTAAAAATGCCGGAAAGACTATAATGAGAAAATGGGTCGTTACATCAGATACCAATTAGACCATCGCTCCTCCTCGAGCGAAGAGGGGGAAAATGGGAAACTACCTGAATCAGCGAATAACTGGGGGTATCGGCTATGCATGTCAGACTCAGTTTCCCAAGTAGCCTCCTCAACAAGACGATGCTTCTATTACACCTTCACCGAGGCAATCTCCTTCCACCTCAACTTTCGAACCTGCCTATCCAATATCGTAATAGGCTCCTCCTCATAGGTCAAATTCTCATCAAGTAATATCGAATCCCATCGAACAATGTAGGCACCGTCAGCATGGTACCTCTTTAGCATCGAAATATCAAACACCGGATGAACTCCCGCCAAGCCTGTCGGCCAAGCCAACTCATAAGCTACATCACCCACACAATCAACGATCTCAAATGGGCCACTATACCTGGGGCTCAACTTTCCCCTCTTCCTAAACCCCTTAACACCCTTCATGGGTGAAACCTTCAATAGAACCTGGTCACCAACAGCAAACTCTAAATCTCGGACCTTCCGATCCCCATGCATCTTCTATCGACTCTGAGCTGCCAAAAGCTTGGCCTGAATGACTCTCACCCTATCAAGGGACTCTCTCAACATATCAGTACCCTAAAGTCGAACCTCAAACCTATCAAACTAGTCAACAGGATATTTACACCTCCTATCATATAAAGCCTCAAAAGGCGCCATGCCAATACTCGAATGATAACTATTGTTGCACGCAAACTCTGCCAATTGTAAGTGCTGATCCTAATGACCACCAAAATCAATAACACATGATCTCACATGTCCTCGAGCACCTGAATGGTCCGCTCCGACTGGCCATCGGTCTGGGGATGAAAAGCTGTACTGAGATCCAATCAGGTACCCAGCTCCTCATGAAAAGCCCTCTAGAATCGAGAAGTAAAGATAGTACCCTAATCAGATACAACAGATATAAGGACCCCATGCAATCTCATAATATCTCGGATATTCAACTTGGCTAACTTCTCCGCTGTATAAGAAATCTAAACCAGAACAAAGCGAGCAGACTTAGTCAACCGATCGACTATCACCTAAATAGAATCAAACTTGCCCAAGGTCTTCGGAAGACCCACTACAAAATCCATGGCAATCCTCTCCCACTTCCACTCCGGAATGGGCATCCTCTAAAGTACATCGTCGGGTCGCTCGTGCTCATAATTTACCTGCTAACAATTCCCACACTTAGCCATGAAATCAACAATATCTCTCTTCATCCGGCGCCACCAATAGTGCTATCTCAAATCACGATATATCTTAGTTACCCCTGGATGAATGGAATAGTGAGAGCTATGAGCCTCAGATAAGATAAATGGAATCAAATCTCTAACACGAGGAATGCACACGCGTTCCCTAATCCTTAAAGTGCCCTTAGAATCAAGCACGACCTCCTTGGCCTCACCCTTCAAAACTCTATCTCGAATATTGCTCAACTGAGCATCCTCAAACTGATGAGCCCTGATCTGGTCCTAAAGAGGACCTCGCCTCTACACAAGCCAAAATCCTGCCTGGGGCTGAAATATCAAGGTGAATGAAACTGTTGGCCAGAGTTTGAACATCCATGGCCAACATACGCTCAGATGCAATCAAACGAGCTAAACTCCCTATACTCACTACGTAGCGACTCAAATCATCAGCCACAACATTGGCTTTCCCGAGATGATAAAGAATACAGATATCATAGTCCTTCAGGAGCTCCATCCATCAGCGCTACTTGGAATTAAGATCACTCTTGGTAAACACATGCTGAAGGTTATGGTGATTGATGAAAACCTTACAATGGACACCGTATAAATAATGCCTCCAAATCTTCAAACCAAAAAACATGGCCAATAACTTCAAATCATGGGTGGGGTAATTCTTCTTATGAATCTAAAATTGGCGGGAAGCATAAGCTATCACTCTACCCTCCTGCATCAACATAACACCCAAACCCATGTGAGAGGTATCACAATAGACTATGAAATCCTTACCCTCCACGAGTAATGCTAAGATCAGGGCTGAAGTCAAAATAAGCTTGAGCTTTTGAAAGCTCTCCTCACAATCATCTGACCACTGGAAGGGAATATCCTTTTGAGTCAATTTGGTCAAAGACGAAGCAATAGCGGTAAAATCCTTCACAAAGCGACGGTAATAGCTGGCCAAATCCATAAAACTACAAACCACCGTAACAGTAGTGGGCCTTGCCTAACCCCTCACAGCATCAATCTTCCGTGGGTCAACCATAATCCCATCCTTAGAAACTATGTGGCCTAAGAATGCCACAGACTCCAACCATAACTCACACTTAGAAAACATAGCAAACAGGTTATTCTTCTTCAGCAACCCAAGAACAGTACGAAGATGGCTCTCATGCTCCTCTCTATTCTTGGAATACACCAAGATTTTCACGACCCAATCGGAGAGCCATGATGGGCACCCGGAGCTAACCTATCGAGCACCTCTGAACATATATCTCATAATCATTTCTAGGTGGGCCACAAGCTAGCTCAAGGGAATCGTACTCTGTAAGGTCATATATCACAAGATAATGGCACATCTCTATATAATCATCAACAACTATGCCCATAAACATAATCCAACAAGGCTGCCAAATTATTATACAACAATATGAACTGATTAGGTTATGAAACTTCTAACTGTCCACATTGTCCATAAGCCTCTATATAGAGTACCGAAAATCATAAGGACGGGACAGTACCCCGCCCTGCCAAAATATTTACACAAAAGGAGGATATCAATAGACTACAGCTCTGAATAAGTTAAGGGCTCTTGAATCTCCGCTGATGAAACTCCTAGGGATCAGATCCGTCTCTCTGTCTACCTGCAGGTATGAATGCAGCGTCCACAAGAAAGGACGTCAGTACGAATAATGTACTGAGTATGTAAGGTATAAATAACAACATAGTCAAAAGATAAAGAAGCATGAGATGAAAAAAATAACATGTATATCTGATTGCCTCTTAAGGCGAATACCATGCATGCTAACTTTTATTTTCAAAACAACATTATAAATTTATATAAGTAAACTGCTCGACCATATAGGTACGGACTGCCCGACCATATAAGTACGGTGTTATGCTGCCTGGCCATATAAGCATGGTGTTATCATCATTATCCCGTATCCAGGATGATATCATAAGCTGCCCACTGCAGTGGTGTGTCTGCCCGACCGCCTGTAGGGAAGTGCGGTGTTATACTACTGGCCATATAGGCACGGTGTTATACAAATTACATATATAAATACATATATCACGCATGAGAGCCCAATTAAAAGCTACAACTCTATCGGAGTGACATAAGGTCGGTAACCTCCGATTTCTATTATGAAAAAATCATCATTGTTATATCTCGCCTCGAAGGAACAAGTAACATAAGGTGAGATCAACAACAATGAATAAAATCATTAAATAAGCTTAATGGTCTAATAATAGCATCAAATCCATATGTCTTGGAATCTCTAGAATAGAATCATCATGATCATCATTATCATCATGATCATCATTATCATCATGGAACATGTTTATCTTTAACATCATAAGAACTTTAAGAATCATAAACTTTTAGCCTTTTGGGAAGAAGCATTTTATGAAAGTCATGTATGGGTTCATAAGAAGAGAATCATGCCTTTAGAAAGAAAGGGACTTAGCCTTAACATGCCATTTATTTCACCTTAATTACTTAACTCTTATCCTCCCAAGCTCGTAAATCTACATTCAAGAGAATTCATACTATTGTTAGGCTTATCGTCATATGCTTGTCTTAAGCCTTCAAATTATTTCCTTTTAGAATCTACCAAAATTCGGGCAGTATCTCCTCTGTTTATATCCCTAGCCCGAAATCACAATACCAACAACCAATAACAACAACAACAACAACACTAACATCATCATCAATACCAAAATACTCCATAAAACATCCCACACAATGTTTTCCTAATGTCTCAATTAATCACTAGCCTTTACGAAGCCTTAACAACTAAATCTCTGTAATACAATTCATAATATCAATAAGAGGGAGTATCCTTACCTCAATCAAAGTTGGAAGAGCTTGAAATCGTATTTATCTTCAACGGCCGTCTTTGATTCATCGAGATTCGATGTTTAGAACAAGGACTCCATGACCTTATATGCTTCCCGAGCCTCGTATATAGTCCCATCACTTTAATCCGCGTACAAAATGATCCCTCAATATTTCTAGAGTCTCTCAAGTGTTTTTTGGGTGAAGAGGAGTGGAGAAAATAAGGCTTAGGGTCAGATTTGGTCCTTAAATAGCTTCTAGAGGTCGGTGCTAGGATTTTCCTCAGCGTGATTGTACACTGCGCTGGCGTGTTCACGCACTGTAGCTGGACGGGCCTCTGCACGTTTGTATACTGTGCTGGCGCATTCGCGCAGAGTAATCCCGGCTCCGCCGGCCTAACTTGTAATCTACTTACAAAATGATCAATCAATGTTTCTAGAGTCTCTGAAGTGTTTTTGGGTGAAGAGGAGTGGAGAAAATAAGGTTTAGGGTAAAATTTGGTCCTTAAATAGCTTCTAGAGGTCAGTTGCACCGACCTAGGATTTTCCTCAGCCTGATCGTACACTGCGCTGGCGTGTTCGCGCACTGTAACTGGACGCGCCTCTATGCGTTTGTGCACTGCGCTGTGACATTCGAGCAGAGCAATCCCGGCTCCGCTGGCCTAACTTGTAACGTATATATCTCTCTACTCCGGTGTCATATCGACGAGTGGTTTGTTGTGTTGGAAACTAGACTTCCTGAACTTCAATTGAGGCTTTTGTTTCACTTCAAAACTCTTGATATACTAGGAGATATTCTTTTCTCAAGTTAGATAAAATTATCATACGAAACCTTGCCCATCCTTTCTCCAAAGTTCCAACAAATTTAATTTCCTTAATTCACTTAGTCTCCAATTCTTCCATAACTTAATACATGAACTTAGGCCCTCGTAACCATAAGATAGGCGCATGTAATCTCATATATCTTAGAAAATAACTCTAGTGTCTACAATTGAACAACTCCTAACTAATCTCAACGTACAAAACTACGAGCTGTAACATTCCCCCCCCCCCCCCCCTCCCCTTAGATACATTCGTCCTTGAATGTTAAACTTTTAGGAATTCTAAAAAAATTTCGCCAGAGTTTCCCCTGTAATTGTACCACTACCATCTTTTCACAATAACCCCAAAATATACAGTGCCTCATAGGGCTACAACAACGACAGCAATAATGGCCCCACACAACCAAGGAACTATAAAAAAATAAGCATTATGCACCTGAAGTCAATGATGTCGCCGTTTGAACTTCTTCTGGGAGTGGAAACAAATGTGGATACCTTGACATCATATCTTCCTCAGCTTCCTAAGTCATTTATTCCCTATTATTATTTCTCCATAGAATTTTAACTAAGGCTACGTCTTTGGTTCTGACTCTCTGAACTTTCCTATCTACAATGGAAATGGATACCTCTTCATAGGACAATTTCTCAACAACTTGGACATCATCTACAGGCACAATTCTAGAAGGATCTTCAACGCACTTACGAAGCATTGACACATGAAAAGCTGGATGGACTAACTCCAAGTTTGAAGGCAGATCTAACTCATAAGCTACTTCGCCTATCTTGCGCACAATCTTGTAAGGCCCAATATACCGGGGACTAAGCTTGCCCTTCTTGCTAAATCTCATTACACCTTTCATCGTCGACAGTTTCAAGAATACCCAATCGTTAACTTAGAATTTCAAGTCTCGTCGACGATTGTACGCATAGGATTTCTGATGACTTTGAGCTGTTAATAATTGATCTTCAATGAGCTTGATCTTTTCCACCGCTTGTTGGATCAAGTCTGGGCCCACTAACTTTGTCTCCCCTACTTCGAACCATCTGATTGGCGATCTATACTTCCTCCCATATATAGATTCATATGGGGCCATTTGAATGCTGGAGTGATAACTATTGTTATATGCAAATTCAATGAGCGACAAATGATCATCCCAACTACCTCCAAAGTCTAATACACATGCCCGTAGCATATCTTCGAGGGTCTAAATGGTGCGCTCAGCTTGCCCATCAGTCTGTGGATGAACTGTTGTGCTAAGTCTTACCTGAGTTCCCAAACCTTCTTGGAAGGACTTCTAGAAATTAGTTGTAAATTCTGCTCCTCTATCAGTGATAATGGATACTGGGACACCATGAAGCCGTACTATCTGTTTGATAACAGCTTCACATAATCTTTTGCTGAGTATGTAGTTCTGACTGGTAGAAAATAAGCTAACTTTGTAAGTCTATCCACAACTACCCATACAGAATGATACTTACACTGAGAACGAGGCAAGCCTGTACTGAAATCCATATTAATCACTTCCCATTTTCATGTTGCAATTTCCATAGCTTGCGACAATCCTCCAGGCTTCTGATGCTCGGTTTTCACCTATTGACAATTGGGGCATTGAGCGACGAACTCTGCTATATCATTCTTCATTCTATCCTACTAATAAATTGACTTGAGATCATAATACATCTTTGTTTCTCCCGGATGAATAGAATAATGGGAATGATAAGCTTTCTCCAGAATCTGTGACGTAACCTAGCAACATCAGGAACACATAATCTGCCTTGATACCTGAGAACTCCATCTGCAGCAACCTCAAATGGCGACTTCTTCTTCTAAGGAAGTGTATCTCTGTAATGAATTTGTCACGACCCAAACTGAAGGGCCACGACGAGCACCTGACCGTACTAGTCGAGTACCGATTGACATACATCTGTTACAACAACATAGACATAGGTGGGCTAGTAGGGTCGTCATATGACTCTCAATGAACTCATAAGGAACATGCATATATCAATTGTTCTGAAAGACTCATCTGTGAAAATACTAAACATACTGTATGAGCCGGTAAGGCTATCATGACCATCTGTAATGACATATGAAATCTCAATTCTGGACCTCATCTGACTGTACATAACTGTCTACAAGCCTCTACTAGAAAACATAACACAATATGGCTGGGACAGGGCCTTGCCATACCCGTACATATATGCGTACTTATCAATATTTATATATACACAGGACCATGCTGACTCCTAGCATCTCCGAAACAAACGGAATGCATCAACTTCATCCGCTGAGCTGACATCCTAATCGGTTGATCACCAACTTGTATCTGCAGACCTGTGGGCATAAAACGCAACCCCCCACGTAATAGGGGAGTCAGTACGGATAATATACTGAGTATGTAAGGCATAAAAATAGCATATACTCAAGAATTATAAAAGGAATCTGTGACATGAGAGCAAATCTGTATATCTGAATGTATTTGTATGATTGAATATTTGAAATTGACTGTATAACTCTGTATAACTGAAACATCCTCTGAAGGCGTATGATATGCATGCTTTCTTTTAAAAATCATATACATATACCATAACTGTTAGTGTTGAGGAACGTACAGACCAATCCTTAAATGTCAGTGCTGCGGAACGTACAATCTGATCCATGTATTATATCACCCCATGTCCGGGGTATCATTATAATCTACCCACTGCACTAGTGTGCACATATACGTGCCTGCTGCCGACTATAGCGCGGCGCAGTGTATATATATGCATCAAGGACTTATAAAGATGACATATGAGTCTTTCGGAGTGACGTAGAGTCGGTAACCTCCGAGTATTACTATGGATCTAATATCATCAACATCTCTTAACTTTACTGGATCAATTAAAAGAATCATAAGCATGGAAAATTATCATTATCAGGAGTCCAAAGATACATAAGCTTTCTAGCTTTCTAAGAATGGAATCATTATGGATAACGCTTGTTTTTCGTTTCATTCTTCTCATATGATTCATGCCAAAAAGAATAAAAGGGATAGCCTTAACATACCTTGGAGTCTACCTAATTTTCCAACGTCTATTTCCCGAGCTTACAGCACTACATCCAAGATAACATGAACTACAATTAGGCCATATACATCCCTTACTATCCATTTCAAATACGTATGAAACTTAACGAAATTTGGGCAGCATTTCCCTTATAATTCTTACTCCAATCCAAATCCCAAACAGCCCACAACATACACCATATCATCATCAACGACAACAATAATGTATATCAACATAAACAAGTAGAAATCTCTCCAAAACTTCAATCAAGACAGCCTTCAAGGCAGCCACATCAACAAACTAGTTTAGGCCCTTCATAACATGTTTTTCTTCACTTTAAACTAAGGAATCCCTCTACAAATAACTTAATTAATAATAGTACTATGTAATACATACCTTAATACCAATCCTCCAATAACAACGAAACCACCATCTCGTACAAGCTTATTCTTAAACCAAGATGAAGCAACCCGCCCTACCCAGAGCATACAAGAACCAAGCAACCACTAAAAATAGAATAGACGCTACTGCAAGGGGCTGCTTTGTTGCTGCCCAACTTCTAATTCCTCAACAAGCCAATAACGTTGCTGCTCACTTCTTTCTTAAAATGTTTCTCTTAACTTTCCTTTTAAAGTGTAAAATGTTTCTCTTAACTTTCCTTTTAAAAAACAGTGTAAAAATGTTGTTGTTCACTTTTAGTCAAAAAAAAAAAACCCAAAGTGTTTTAATCTCATAATGAGTACTACCTTAATTAACCCATAAAATTGCAAGTTGTTCCCTAGCAGCAACAAACACGTCCATGTATATGTATTTACATTAGTTACTTATTTTATTTCATGATATGACTCCACGTGTAAAGTGGTTTCTTATAGTACTTATCCATTTAACAAAAATAATTTCCTTTATCTCAACTAATTACACACATAATTAATTCCTAATCTCAGTCCACCTAATATAATAATCATTTTGGGGTATACTTCGTATACTCGATATCATGATCATGTGAAATAACATTAGTCCATAACCTTATTTGCCACACCAAAAATACTATTCCCAATCATCGTCACACTTTTCAGTCTTAAATCATTTTGGGACTTCATCCCTTTATACCCTTGACTCTTAATTTTCATGCTTGAATATGACCAAATCCTCCGGGCTCGGGTAAATTTTATCATATTGGACGGTGCAATTTTTTAGTCCAAAAATACGGGGTATTATAGCTTGGACCGTATTTTATTCAAATAAATGTTGAACCTCGACGAAACGTATTTTATCTGATTCATCTAACTTCTATTCCTTTCAATACTTATAATACTTAAACTCAGCAACTCATATACAAGGGGTAAACATGTCCGACATCCCATAACTTAGAAGACGAACCTCAAAACTCGAGGCCAAAATGATTAATGTACCGTAAACTAAAGATGTATCCAAATGGGAGATGTAACAGAATTAATATATGGTCTTCATATTGGCGCTTTTTCACCTCAACTGCTAATAACGAAACAGCTAAGTTCTGAAGGGTAACTCTCGTATTGCCTGAGTCCATCAAGAGAAGTCCTAGGCTAGCTAGCTGTTGAAGCTCACGAGCTAACTCCCTCTTCTCCGGCTGAACATCACATCAAATACACATGGATTTCCGGCTAAGAGCATTAGATACTACAGTTGCCTTTCTAGGATGATATAAGATACTCACATCATAATCTTTCAATAGCTCTAACTACCACCTTTGCCGCAAAATCAATTCCTTCTATTTGAAAATATATTGGAGACTCTCGTGGTCTGTATAAATATCAACATGAACACCATACAAATAATGTCTCAACATCTTCAATGCATGAATAACTGCAGCCAACTCTAGGTCATGAGTCGGGTAATTTTTTCATGTTTTCGCAATTGCCTCGAAGCATAAGCAATAACTTTGCCGTGCTGCATCAACACACAACTTAGCCCAACACCTGAGGTGTCACAATAGAAAACATAGCCTTCTGATCCTTCTGGTGGCGTCAAGACCCGGGCCGAAGTCAATCTATCTTTCAGCTCCTGAAAAATGCGTTCACAAGCGTTGGTCTATTGAAATTTTGCCGATTTCTGGGTTAGCTTCGTTAATGGTGCAAAAATAGAAGAAAATCCTTCTACAAATCTTCTATAATAACCTACCAACCCCAGAAAACTACGGACTTCCGTAGGTGTTGTAGGCCTTGGCCAAGTCTTCACAGCTTCAATCTTCGGGGTATCTACTCGAATACCATCAGCTAAAATAATATTCCCCAAAAACGTTATAGAATTCAGTCAGAACTCACATTTTGAAAACTTGGCATATAGTTCCCCAATTTGAAGAATTCCAAGAATAGTACGTAGATGATCTACATGCTCTGCCTCCGCTCGATAATATGCTAGAATATCATCGATGAACATGATTAGAAATAGATCTAACAAAGGTTTGAACACATTATTCATCAAATTCATAAACACCGTCGGTGCATTGGTTAATCCAAACGACATTACCCGAAACTCGTAATGGCCATATCTAGTTCTGAAGGCTATTTTCGGGATGTCCTCTTCCCTAACTCTCACTTGGTGGTATCGTGATCTTAGATTTATTTTTGAAAACCACTTGGCACCCAGCAGTTGATCAAATAAATCGTCGATCCTTGGAAGTGGATATTTATTCTTTATTGTCACCTTATTCAATTTCATGTAGTCGATACATCACCTTATTCAATTTCATGTAGTCGATACACATCCGCATGGATCCATCTTTCTTTCTTACGAACAACACAGGCGCTCCCCATGGCGATGAATTGGGCCTAATAAAGCCTTTTTCAAGCAGATCTTTCAGTTTTGCCTTTAACTCTTTCAATTATACAAGAGCCATCCTATAAGGAAGAATATATATGGGTTTAGTATCCGGTAATTCATCGATGGTAAACTCAATCTCCTGCTCTGGTGGAAGACCGGGAAGCTCGTCCGAAAATACATCTAGAAACTCATTCACCCTTGGGACAGATTGAAGAATTCACGATTTTGCTTTTGTGTCTTGAACCCGGACTAAATGATAGATATAGCCCTTAGCAATCATCTTCTTCGCTTTGAGATAGGAAATAAACCTACCTCTCGAGGATGCTGTATTACCTTTCCATTCTAAAACTGATTCACCCAGAAACTAGAATCCGACCATCTTTGTTTTACAATCAACATTAGCATAACAGGAGGCTAACCAATACATACCCATAATAACATCAAAATCTAACATTTTCAATTCATGTAAATCCGCCATAGTATGACGGTCACAAACTACAACCACATAATTACTATATACCTGCCTAGCTACCACTGGGTCACCTACAGGTGTAGACACCTGAAAAGGTTTGATTAGCTCAGGTTTCACCCCAATACGATTGGCAATATAAGGAGTAATATATGATAAAGTAGAACACAGACCAATCAATGCATACACATCATCAGAGGATACTAATAGTATACCTGTGACCATATCAAGGGAAGACTCAAGATCCTGCTGCCCGGCTATTGTGTAGATACGGTTCTGAGGACCACTCGAACTGGATGCTCCTCCTCTGCTTCTACCACGACCTGTTGGTGCCTGTGAACCTTGCCCCAAAGGGTGTACGGACGATGAAGAACCAGCCGCTGATTCTAAGGGCTGGACCCTACCTCTTCCAGCCATCAATGGGCAATCACGCATCATATGCCCAGTTTTACCACAGGCACAGAAAACAGCTAAACATAAGCGGCACTTTCCCGAATGTAGCCTACCACATTGATTGCACTGCGGTAAGGGTGGTCTCATCTGACCGGAATCACTTCTATACTAGAAACCCGAAATATTAGATCTCTGATCTGGTCCAGAATAAATAAGGCGATCAAATTCTGAGGAAGGCATCTACGAACTCTTGCCACACCGGGGGAGGTGCATTTACCCCTCTAAAAGATATCGAGGAGTTGTACCACTTAACGGCCACATCCCGCAATCTATAGGAGGTTAGCTCCACCGATTCGACATCAGAAGAATGTATTATCTGCAGTGTCCTCAACATCTCATCTGTAAAACTATGTGGGTCTTCATCTGGCTTTGACCCAGATAATTCTGGAGGGTTCAAGCTAATAAAATCACGAGCTCTTACGCTGACTACCCTATCACCATGACCCGCACCCTGCCGCTGGGCCTGAGAGGCAACTAACCGGGTCAGTAATTAGATAGCATCTCTCATCTCCTGACCGGAGGCATCTGGTGGAGAAACTGGGGGTATTGGAGCTGGAGCTGAGGCCTCCTCATGTTCCTATGAAATGGGTAGAGTATGAGAGGTCCGAGATGGAACAGGAACCTCTTTGTGTGACTCACCTTCCTCTATATCTGTCGGTGGCTCCCGTTCAGTCCTCCTTCCGGCCACTGTCTTGCCCATCTGGACCGCTGTAGCTTTACTCTTCACATGCATCACTGAAATCATAGCACACGATTATGAAAAAGGGAATCCCGATAACATAGCTCTACCGCACGATCTAAGATAAGAAAGAAAGGTCAATCATTCCTAAATGCCCCGCAGCCTCCTGTTTATAAGTGTGGCGCACTTCACATCCATAAACAAGATTCTACTGGACACGGCTTGAGGACACACCCTAGGAGAAACTGCTCTGATACCACTTTTGTCACGACCCAACCGGAGAACCATGACGGGCACCCTGAGCTAACCTACGAGCACCTCTGAACATAAATGTCATAATCATTTCTAGGTGGGCCACGAGCTAGCTCAAGGGCATCATACTCTGTAAGGGCATATATCACAAGATAATTACACATCTCTATATAATCATCAACAACTATGCCATAAACATAAGCCAACAAGGCTGCCAAATTATTATACAACAATATAAACTGATGGAGTTATGAAACTTCTAACTATCCACACATGTCCACGAGCCTCTATATAGAATACTGGAAATCATAAGGATGAGACGGGACCTCGCCCTGCCAAAATATATACACAAAAGGAGGATACCAATAGATAGTAACTCCGAAATAAGTGGAGCGCTCCTGAATCTTCGCTAATGAAGCTCCTAGGGATCGGATCCGTCTCCCTATCTACCTGTAGTCATGAACGCAGCGTCTATAAGAAAGGACAGCAGTACGAATAATGTACTGAGTATGTAAGGCATGAATAAAAACACAATCAAAAGATAAAGGAGCATGAGATGGAAAAGATAACCTATATATCTGATTACCTCTTAAGGCAAATACCATGCATGTTAACTTTTATTTTCAAAACCACATCATAAATATATATAATTAAATTTCCTGACCATATAGGTACGGTGTTATGCTGCCCGCGCATATAGGCACGGTGTTATTATTATTATCCCGCGTTCGGGCATTCTGCGTCCGGGATGACATCATAAGCTGCCCACTACAGTGGTGTGTCTGTCTGGCCGTCTGTAGGGTGGCGCGGTGTTATTCTACCCGGCCATCTAGGCACAGTGTTATAAAAATTACATATATAAATACATATAGCATGCATAAGAGCCCAATTAAAAGCTACAACTCTATCAGAGTGACATAAGGTCCGTAACCTCCGATTTCTATAATGGAACAATCATCATTGTTATATCTCACCTCTAAGGATCAAGTAACATAAGGTGAGATCAACAACGATGAATAAAATCAAAACAATCATGAAATAATCTTAATGGTCTCATAATATTATCAAATCCATAAGTCTTAGAATCTCTAGAAATAGAATCCTCATTATTATCATGGATCTTTAACGTCATAAGAACTTTGAGAATCATAAACTTCTAGCATTCTGGGAATAAGGATATTATGGAAGTCATGTATGGGTTCATAAGAAGAGAATCGTGCCTTTAGAAAGAAAGGGACTTAGCCTTAACATACCTTTTTGGTCTGCTTAATTACTTAACGCTTATCCTCCCAACCTCGTAAATCTACATTCAAGAGAATTCATACTATTGTTAGGATTATCGTCATATGCTTGTCTTAAGCCTTCAAATTATTTCCTTTTAGAATCTGCGAAAATTTGAGCAGCATCTCCTCTGTTAATATCCCTAGCCCGAAATCACAATACTAACAACCAATAACAACAAAAACAACAACAACAACACTAACATCATCAACATCATCATCAATACCAAAATACTCCATAAAACATCCCACACAATGTTTTCCCAATGTCTCAACCAATCACTAGCCTTTACGAATACTTAACAACTAAATCTCTATAATACAATTCATAATATCAATAATAAGGAGTATCCTTACCTCAATCAAAGTTGGAAAAGCTTGAAATCTTATTTATCTTCAACGGCCTTCTTTGATTCATCAAGATTCAATGTTTAGAACAAGGAGTCCAAGACCTTAACGCTTCTCGAGCCTCGTATATAGTCCGGTCACTTTAATTCGCTTACAAAATGATCCCAAAATGTTTCTAGAGTCTCTTAAGTGTTTTTGGATGAAGAGAAGTGGAGAAAATGAGGTTTAGGGTAAGATTTGGTCCTTAAATAGCTTCTAGAGGTCGGTGCAGGATTTTCCTCAGCGCGATCGTGTACTGCGCTGGTGCATTCGTGCACAGTAGCTGGATTCACCTCTGCGTGTTTGCGCACTGTGCTGGCGCGTTCGTGCACTATAATCCCTACTCCACCAGCCTAACTTGTAACGTCCAAAACTCTCTGCTCCAATGTCATATCGACAAGCAATTTGTTGCGTTGGAAACAAGACTTCCTGAACTTCAATTTAGGCTTTTGTTTTACTTCAAAACTCCTGATACACTAGGAGATATTCTTTTCTCAAGTTAGACCAAATTATCGTATGAATCCTTGCCCATCATTTCTCCAAAGTTCCAATAAGCTTAATTTCTTTAATTCACTTGGTCTCCAATTCCTCGATGACCTAATACATGAACTTAAGCACTCATAACCATAAGATAGGTGCATATAATCTCATATATATTAGAAAATTACTGCAGTGTCAACAATTGAACAACTATCACCTAACGAATCTCAACGTACAAAACTTCGAGGTGTGATAAAGATATCATCAATAAACACATTCATGAAGGAATCAAGGAATGGCCTAAAAATGCCATTCATCAAAGTCATAAATGCAGCCGGGGCATTGGTAAACCCAAAAGACATCACTAGAAAATCATAGTGGCCATACCTAATTTGAAAGGCTGTCTTCGAAATATCCTCTACCCTAATCCTCAACTAGTGGTAGCACGCAAGTCAATCTTCAAAAACACTGCGGCACCCTGAAGCTAGTCAAATAGATCATCAATACGAGGCATTTGGCAATTGGTCAAAATAGTAACCTTGTCCAGCTGGCAATAATCAATGAACATCCTCATGGTCCCATCGTTCTTCTTCACAAATAACACAGGAGCACCCTAAGGGGAGACACTCGGTCTAATGAACCCATTTCTTAATAAATCCTGTAACTGCTCCTTAAGCTCTCTCAACTCGGCAGGTGCCATCCAATATAGCGGAATAGAAATAGAGCAAGTGCCCGGATCTAAGTCAATGCAGAAGTCAATGTCGCGATCGGGTGGCATACCCTGCAGATCCGACGGGAATACCTCCGCGAACTCGCTCACAATGGGAATGGACTCAAGGGGTGGAGATGCAACAGTCGTGTCACCTACATGAGCCAGATAGGATAAACACCCCTTATTTACTAACTTCTTTGCCTAAAGGAAGAAAATGATTTTCTTCGGAGCAAGATTAGGAGTACCCCTCCACTCAAGCATAGGAATGCCCTGCATGGCTAAGGTAATTGTCTTAACGTGACAGTCAAAAATCACATGATAAGGAGAAAGCCAGGACATACCCAAGATAATATCAAGGTTCACCATATCCAGAATCATCAAATCTACTCAAGTGTTATATCCCATAAAAGTAACCAAACATGACCGATAAACTCGATCCACAACAACAGATTCTCCAACAGGAATAGACAGATGAATAGGTATATCTATGCTAGCACAAGGAAAATCCCAACCAACGGCATAATATGCAGACACATACGAATAAGTGGATCTAGGATCAAACAATATAGATGCCGCTCTACGACAGCAGAAATGGTACCTAAAATCATAGCATATGAGGCCTCTGCTTCAAGCCTAAAAAAAATGAGTAACAGTGGGCCCCATCACGTCCAGACTGAGATCCCTCTCTCGTACCTTGGGACACACCTCTAACTGCCTAGAATCCACCTCTAGAATCATGAGAACCACTGCGGCCTGATTGAGCACCACCCCTCTGAGAAGCACCACCTCGACCACCATATGATATAAGAGTCCTCGATGGCTGATAATCCCGCCTGGGTCGGGGACATCTCCTAGAAACATGCCCAACCTCTCCATAAGCATAACAGATCAAAAAGGTCAGAGGCTGATAAATTGAAGGTGAGGACCCGGATGAAACAACCGTGTCTACCGATTGAGAAGACGAACTCTCAAGAGATCTTTGTCTAGGTGGATCACTGGGGGAAACCAGCATAGCTAAACGCACAGGGTGGTCAGAATATGGCTGATACGGCCTAGACAGCTGACCAGCGCCCCTCGAAGTAGAACCACCGTAACTCCTAGTCAGACGCGGTCTCTTATCACCACCACCAAATGCACGAGCCTTAACGCCCTCAACCAAAGAAGCTTGCTTGAAATGGACTGGAAGGAAGCCCCCAGAGCCTTTATCCAATGGCAAGGAATCTGAAGAGAACCGACTAGCCCACCAACCAAATGCCTGATCCTGTCAGCCTCGATAGGGATCAAAGGAGTGGAATAACGGGCTATATACAGATAGCGGGTCACATAAGCCTCCACCGACATAACCTTCTATTGAAGATGTAGAAACTCCTCCCTACGCGACCACTCTCAAAGATAGGGGCACATACTTCTCAATGAAGGCCCGGTAAAACTAAGTCCAAGTTAGGGGAGGGGAAACCTCAGGTCTGCAAGCAACAAAATACCTCTACCAAGTCTTCGCGTCACCGCAAAACTGGTAGGACACATAGTCAATGCCATGAATCTTTACGATCCCCATCCTATGCAGTAACTAAAGCATATCCAGGATGAACTCATAAGCGTCCTCAGAAGAAGTACCCGAAAACCTCGGCGGCTATAACTTCCTAAACCTCTCAACAAGGTCATAATCATACACAATCATAATACTGCCCTCTATGGGACTAAGATCATCACCAGGAGCGGGTACCCCATCAATACAGGGAGCCATAGCTACAACAGGGTGTGCTACCCGAGTAGGTCTCTGCTCAGGGGTCTACGCCTCAACTCTGGTCTGTGAACCTCCGCTAGGAGAAGTAACACCACCGGCAGCCTGCTGGGCATCTAGATTAAGCAATACTCTGGCCATAGTATCTTGAATAGCCTGATCAGAAGTAACCTCTGGCTGTGTCTGTGCTGGGGCCACACCATCCTCTGTGGCCTGGACTCGATCATGCTGATACTCAGGCTCAGGAGATGAAGATCTTTCATGCAGCTGTCCTATAGCAGGAGCCCAGCCCCTAGCTGAGGCAGCTCCGTGGCCTATAGTTCTATCGCGCCCACTAGCTATCACTCACTTGCTGGTGCCAGCTGCAACTGCGAGCTTTGGCACCTAACCTCTGGCTGTAGTAGCTCAAGTCCTCACTATCTGTTTTAGAATAGCTAAGAGTCAAATACAAATTTGATTTTTTCAGATACTAATTAGAATAAAGTAGCACGAAAGAATGAAAGAGAGTGAGATTTCCTAAATGTTCTATAGCCTATCGTAGATAAGTACGAAGACCTTCGTACTGATCCACGAGAATCTACTAGACACACTCTTGTATTATAGACCGGGTAACCTAGGGCTCTGATACTTATTATAACGACCCGTCTAGTTATTATTTAATACTTCGCTAACCCATGCCCAATCTAGGTCTACGATCTTAAATGGTAAGCCTCATGGGGTGTTTAAATGATTAATAGTGGGAAAAATCTATTTTGGAAAGAGTTAAAAATCGTGGGTCCGGGGCAGAAGATGGTCGGCTAAAGTGGCCAAGGGACCGCCGCAGCGGACGTCACGGGCCAGTGGTCTCGTTTTCTATACTCAGTGTTATATTTCACCCTCCTTTTTAATAAAAGATCCTCCAAGGCTGCTATTAGGTTTTCACAAGAAGAAAAACCCTTGACACTAAGAAAAGAGGCTTCTCTAACATTATCCACACCCTTCCCCACAACTATTATCTCTCACGGATTCGGACAAGGGCTAAGAGGGCGAGTATTTCATGGAAATTCAAATAGCTATTCGTCATCGAGGTAAGTTACAGTTTACTTGAGTTGGACTTTTATTAGTGAATCATAAACACATCAATAGTTGATGGGAGATTGCATGATTAGGTCTTCGGACACGGAGTTTGGATGGATATATTCATAATTTAATGAAAATTATGTGCATATAGTAATTAGGGTAACAATGAGTACTAAATTGAGTACTGGGTGCTACTATTGCTGATGTCTATGCGTAACGGAATAGGGAGGGATTATCTGTCGTTGTTAAAAGGGGTATTTAGCTGTTTAGAGTAATTATTCCTAGGTATACATGATTTCTGTATTTATTTTCAAGTATAGCGAAATATTCATATGATTGTCATTCTTGTTAATAAAGAGGATTGCATTAGGTGGATTGAAAGAGTTATAATAGTGCTACGCCCATCAAGGGCACAATTCATGTCATTGGCATCAGATCAAGTATTGCAAGTGGTTATGAGGTAATACATGGAGCAGAAAGTCTGAGTAAGTGCCAGTTGAGTTATCCGGTTTGTATGGCTGAGTTGGGTTGAATAGGAGGTACTATTCGACAGCAAATTACTGGCAGCAATGTAAGGTAAATATATCTATATGTATGAAAAGGAACATTTGACTGGGGGTGAGGATGTGGCCTTGATTATGACTCGGGTTCGAGGAGTGAATCTGGAACGAGTGGTACGTGGACACCGTAGGTCCCCTGTAGGTCATGAATACCGAGAAATAACATGAGTTAGCATGTATGTACAGCGTGATTGGGACCTTGCATCGCATCTGTATTGCATTACATTTCATACTTCTGTGTCCTTATGTTTGTGTGCTATCAGTCCATTATATTACATTGTGCATCCCCTAAAATTGTGTTGTGTGGTTTGAGATGTTGATCAATATGAAGGTAAGTGTAAGGATGAATTACACAGTGGTAGGTAGACTTCTGCATTGAGTCTTGTGTACTTGGGGAGTCCCATGATTGGTAGAGGTATGGTAAGTATGTTCCGTGGATGCATCATATCTTAGTAAGTGAACTGGATAGGAAGCTCTAAGGTTAAATGTCAAGAATTAGACATTAGTGTAAATGAAGAGATAAGGCTTAATTAATTGGCTTAAGGTAATATAGAATAGGACTTCCTTTGACTGGTCGGGTAACCGGTATTTACTATGGGAACAAGATAGCTGAATAACTGAGGGGTAAGTTCGTATCAGTGTAATAATCTATGTTGCGAGTCTTGAGGGGCGTTGATTTATCTGCTTATCTTATTGACTTTATATTGTATTGTGTGAACTAATATTAATCGACCTATGATGCTTACTAGTACACTGTGGTGTACTGATACTACTCTTGCTACATCCTTTTTGGGTGTAAGTATGTTGCAGGTTTAAGTTGAAGTTTCTTCGTGTGGATTACCATGCATCACAGTCTCGCTAATCTCATTCCAGGCAAAGGCTGTGTCATTTATTTTTGTTTACCCTTGTGTAATAGGAGCTCTTGTACCTGTCTAGACTAGATCCTGGGGATATTTTAATTTTCTTTTATCAATAACAGCGTTTGTATGAGCGTTTACTTTTAAATATTGTGATCATTAAGAATTTGTTATTTATAAAACTGGCTGAATATTGGGTTGGTTGCTAATGGTTCACCTACTAGTTAGAAATATGGTAGGTACCTGCACGCCCGCAAGTTGGGGTCGTGACAGTTGGTATCAGATCCTAGGTTACCGGTCTCACAAGTACAAGAGCAACTGTCCAGTAGAGTCTTGTGGAATGATACGGTGACGTTCGTACCCGACCGCAAGAGGCTATAGGCCATCTAGAAGTTTCCCTTTTCTTTATCCTATCGTGCTACTCCCAATACGCTGTCTCCTAGTTGAATCCAATTGGTATCTGTGTGATTCCAATTGGTATCTTGATGGGCTATTTGGTATCTATCGATTCCAATTGGTGTCTCTCTATATTGACTCAAGGAAGATCCTCTATGAGTTGTTACATGTTAATTGTGTGAACAAACGGGAATTCCGTGTTAGTATTGAGTGTTATGATGTGTGCTTTTTTAGGAAGATTAGCAAGTTGATAGCGTATTTGTACTTGTTAGATAAAAACCATGTTGGTACGCACTAAGAAAATGAATGAGCCCCTACGTGACATGAATTGGTGGAAAATGTTTTTTGCCCACTGACCCTGTAGCACTATTGCAGCGGTATGGAGACCGCTACAGCGGGCTTCCTATAGCGAGTATTTGTCCGCTATAGCGGACCCAGGTTCTGTACAATCCCGCTATAGTGAGGCCGTCATGCCCATAGCACAACCGCCATAGCAGTCGAGTGACCACCACAGCGGTACCATAAACCAGTGACCCCCTTCTACTCCCTATTTTCCCAACCTGTTCAATTCATCAACAAAAGTCAAGAAGAAGCCAATTCCAAAGCAAAAACCTACATAAAAACATCCGCCCTACGAGGGAAATTATCTTATGAGTGCTTTTAAACCGGGGCACCCGCACCAAAAACAACAAAAAGAAATATCCAAACATTCCAAAACAAACAAAAATTAAGAAATTGTCTAAACAACAAGCCCTACAAGGGGAAGGGATAACCAAAGCCGATATAAAAAAGCAAGGGGGGGATCGTTAAACCACTCCACGGCTAGTCGAATCGCCACCACAGTCCTCCAAGTCATTAGAGTCCTTGCTGCCGAGCCAGGATGTACTCAGGAAGGAGAACTGGGGGGCATCTCTAATGGTCACCTTGTGTCACGACCCAACCCCGTGGGCCGTGACTAGTGCCCTAGCTGGACACCCATACACACTCACTTACCAAATCGATATATCAAGGACTTATCCATATTCAGCATACATTAAGTTATGCAGATATTAAAATCAAATGTCGTCTTAAGCGGTCATATATAGCAAAATATCGTACAGAAGCCGGCAAGGCTGGCGAAAAACACATCGCCCGGATATATATACATCCATACACACACATATGGGCTGTTTCGGCCATCACAGCAAACAGAACCGCTTAAGACACATATCACAGACATGACCACACAATGATGACCCATGACCCACATATATGTCTACAGGCCTCTACAAACCACAACAAAAAACATATGACAAGACAGGGCCCCGCCATACCCCAAATAGTCATATATATACAGAAACATGTACAACAAAGATATGTACCAAAAATATGGGCTCCAGATCAAAGGGAGCGCTCCAAAGTAGCAGAATAGGTATCCTACACTGGCGGGTTACCAGAACGAACGTCTGCACCTGCGGGCATGAAATGCAGCCCCCGAAGAAAGGGGGTCAGTACGAAATATGTACTGAGTATGTAAAGCATGAAATAGTAATCCAAATCATAACTGAAATAAGGAGTATGGAAAATGATTACAGAATCAGTATATCAAAGCTTGTTCTGAAAACAAAAATAATGCAAATAAAAATCATGCATAAGGCTCAGGAACGTGGTCGCCACTCCGACGCTGGCGCCACAACACATCATACTCCAGAAGGTTTCAAATCTCCGTACAACCCCGACACATATCGTAACATCATAACATATCACAACATCAAAACACATCATATGCCATAACACATCATAACACCGTATATAAGCGGTACCCGGCCCTATGGCGAGGGTCTCGGGAACCGTACACATCATACTGCCGAATATAACATAGTGCGCACAATGACAAAGCCGGCTCGGGACCCGGCGAACGATATCATAGAAGTATGCACGAGCAGAGTAGTGAGAAACCACATGCACATAAATCAAGACTCAATGGATATATATACTTACCGACCCCTGAAGGCTCAGAAACAAGTTTCGGGTCGATCCGACCTAGTATGAGAAAGTTACGAACGTTTGAAGTACAGAACGTTCTATAAGCGTTTCAGAAGCCATTTTTGAAAAATCAAAGCCATAAGCATGTCAAAAATCTTTTGGATATTGTTATGGATCAAATCAAATAGAACTTTTGGAGTCTTATGTACGTATCGAAACATATCAAAGGCTCGATGGAGCAATCGAATGTGTTAACATTTGGAAGGTCAAAACTATAGTCATATCATTTGTTTCTCAAATGCTATTCGGAAACATATTGGCCAAACTTCGGACATCATAGATACACGTTATCGGACATCATGGATACATAGCAAAACCACACGGAACAGCTTATGAGAAATCAAGGACGTTAGCCATCCTAGTGGCTCTAAGAATAAGAATCTTTCCGAAACCATAAATATACATCATATACTTATTTCATAAGGATCATGCCAAAGAAGAAAAGGTTAAACCTTACATACCTCGCTCGCCTCCTAAGCTAATCGCAACTCAAGTCTCGGGCTCCCCACAATCTACAATAACGTTATTAATTACCAAACATTAGCTACAAGTACTTAGAAATTCAATTCTAACTAGCACTTGTCTACAGAAATTTCGGTAGCATCTCCCCTGTAAATACAACAACCCCGAGAATTCAACTCGGCCAAATTTATCAACAACCATACCAACAATCATTTCAACAATACCAACAATCAATTTGGAACATATTCTAACATTAGTAACCCGCACAACATTCAAAACAATCCAACCAACTCTATTCCACCCGTAACTCTACAAATTCAACAAAAGCTACCACAACACATTTTCTTCTTTCCAATTCATAAACTACCACAACAATTCATACTTTAGCAACTTCATTCTCACAATTACGTAAAACCATATTAAAATCACATTAGTTTCCTACAAAAACCCACAACAAATTTCAATGCCGACTTGAACCATTAAACCTTCATTTACATCATAAAGGCCACAACAACACAACTAACATGCTAAATAAAATTGATTCATCTTTCCTCCACCATATAACACCACACGGCCACAAATACACACACACACCCACACGACCCACACACAACACATAATATTTCCATGATTTTCATTCAATTCTACTTACTACAACATATATAAACCCTCCATAACATATAAAAGAATATGAATTCTTACCTTTTTCCTCAACTTCCCACTTGAATAGAATTTTTTGAACTTGCCACCAAGGGTATTTTCTTGCTTCAATAATTATACCACGTTGAAAAGGGTCCTTGGATTAGCAAGAATACTAGAAAAAATATAATTTTTGGATATAAGATTGATGGCTTCAATTTTTTTCTTTCTTTTTCTCCTCTAGCCGAACCCTTGTCTCTCTCTCTCTCTCTCTCTCTCTCTCAAGTTGTTGTTTATTTTTCTTGAATGTTCTAAAATGTGATGACAAAATAATAGGCTCTCTCTTTTATTACTTAATTTGGCTTCTACATGAGCCTTGGCCCATCCCCCTATGGCCGGCCCCCTTTGGGCCTCTTTTTTTTTTTTTTTTTGATTTTCCAAGCCCAATTACTTATGACTAATATTTTGTAGTTCATGAGACTATTTTCCAAATTTCCAATTTTTCCCTTAGCCTTCCTCAATATTTCCACATCAATATTTTTCACGAACACTTATATATTAAGTAAGATCAAAATATTTCCTTACCTCTTACTAATCACAATTATCTCAAATTATCCGAATGTACAAAATACGGGATATAACATCCTCCCCCTTTTAGAACATTCGTCCTCGAATGTTAAACTCTTCTTATAGGGTCTTACAAGCATTTCGGGGGAGTTTCTTTTTATGGACCACACATATAATTTATTCACCAATCAATATAACCAATTAAGGAATTTAGATTACCTGTAGACATAGGAAACAAGTGGGGATACTTCTTCTTCATACCGTCCTCCGCTTCCCAGGTCATTTCCTCTTGGTTGTTGTTCCGCCATAAGACCTTAACAGAAGGCACATCTTTGGTACGCAGTCTCCTCACCTGACGATCTAGGATGGCTACAGGTTGTTCTTCGTAGGACATCTCCTCTATTACCTGGATATCTTCTATAGGAAATATTCTGGAAAGATCTCCAATACACTTGCGGAGCACTGATACATGAAATACCGGATGTACTGCTTCCAGATCGGATGGTAAGTCTAACTCGTAGGTGACCTTGCCTATCTTTCAAACAATCTGATAAGGCCCAATATATCTCGGACTGAGTTTTTCTTTTCTACCTAACCTCATCACACCTTTCATAGGTGATACCTTCAGAAATACCCAGTCACCAATCTGGAACTCCAAGTGTCGACGTCGATTGTCTGCATATGATTTCTGTCGACTCTTGGCTGCTAATAACCGTTCCCGAATGAGTTTCACTTTATCGACTGCTTGCTGGATCATATCTGGACCAATTAATTTAGTTTCACCTACATCGAACCAACCAATCGGAGATCTGCAGTTTCTACCATATAAGGCTTCATATAGCGCCATCTGAATGCTGGAATGATAACTATTATTATAAGCGAATTCAATAAGTGGCAAATGATCGGCCCAGCTAACTCTGAAATCAATAACACAGGCCCGTAACATATCTTCCAGTGTCTAAATAGTACACTCGGCTTGTCCGTCAGACTGAGGATGGAATGCGGTGCTAAGACTCACCTGAGTCCCCAATCCTTCCTGAAATGACCTCCAGAAATTAGCTATAAACTGAGCACCTCTGTCGGATATAATAGATATAGGAACTCCGTGAAGCCTTACTATCTTTTTAATATACAACCGGGCATAATCTCAGCTGAATAGGTGGTCCTGACCGGAAAAAATGGGCTGATTTTGTCAGCCTATCAACAATAACCCATATAGAATCATATCTTCGTGGAGTGCGCGGTATACCTGTAATGAAATCCATATTAATTATTTCCCATTTCCAAGATGGAATTTCCATTTCCTGTAACAATCCACCGGGCTTCTGATGCTCAATCTTAACCTGTTGGCAATTTGGACACTGAGCAACCAACTCTGTAATGTCTCTTTTCATACCATCCCACCAATATAAACATCTGAGGTCATAGTACATTTTAGTAGATCCAGGATGAACAGAATACTGAGCATAATGTGCCTCTCCCATAATCTGTCGCCACAGCCCTGCAACGTCAGGTACACATAACCTGCCTCCATATAATAATACCCCGTCAGGTGAAATCTCAAACTGGTCTTCTCCTTATCAAGGGCCGCATCTCTGTACTGTACCAGAATAGGATCCTCGTATTGGCGTCGTTTTACTTCTTCCATAATAGACGATTCAGCAACTTCTCGGACAGAAACCCCAATATTTCCAGAATCGACCAAACGGACTCCAAGACTGGCTAGTTGATGAATTTCACGAACTAATTCTTTCCTTTCCGGCTGTACGTCGATCAAACTGCCCATAGACTTGCGGCTAAGTGCATCTGCTACAACATTGGCTTTCCCAGGATGATATAAAATGTCAACGTCATAATCTTTCAATAACTCGAGTCATCTCCTTTGCCGCAAATTCAATTCCTTTTGCTTTATATTGGAGGATTTTGTGATCCGTATAAATATCAACATGAACCCCATATAAGTAATGCCGCCATATCTTCAAAGCATGAATTACCGCGGCTAGTTCCAGATCATGAGTAGGATAATTTCTCTCGTGCGGTCTGAGCTGTCGGGTGGCATAGGCTATAACTCGACCATGCTGCATTAATACACAACCTATCCCAATACCGGAAGCATCACAATAAATGACATACTCGTCTGAGCCCTCGGGAAGAGTTAGAACTGGAGCTGTAATCAATTTTTCTTTCAGCAACTGGAAGCTGCGCTCGCAAGCATCGGTCCACTGAAATTTTGCTGCCTTCTGAGTTAGCTTTGTTAATGGTGCTGCAATCGAAGCAAAATTCTCCACAAACCTCCTGTAATACCCTGCTAATCCTAGAAAACTACGTACCTCAGTCGGTGTCGTAGGCCTGGGCCAATTCTTTACGACCTCGATCTTCTATGTATCAACCCGAATACCATCTGCTCCGACGATATGCCCCAAGAATGCCACTGAAGTCAACCAGAATTCACATTTGGAGAACTTAGCATATAATTTCTGTTGCCGGAGTGTGCCAAGTACTATCCTCAGATGATCAGAATGCTCCTCTACTGATCGCGAATAAACCAGAATGTCATCAATAAATACAATCACGAACATGTCTAGAAACGGCCTGAATACCCGGTTCATCAAATCCATAAACACTGCCGGGGCGTTGGTCAGCCCAAAAGACATTACCCTGAACTCATAATTCCCATATCGGGTCCTAAAAGCAGTTTTTGGAATATCTGCCTCTCGTACCCGCACCTGATGATAACCTGAGTGCAAATCTATCTTCGAAAAATATTTAGCGCCCTGCAACTGATCAAATAAATCATCAATCTGGGGAAGGGGATATTTATTCTTTATAGTCACCTTATTCAGTTGTCTGTAATCAATGCACATCCGCAACGACCCATCTTTCTTCCTTACAAACAATACCGGTGCTCCCCAAGGTGACGTACTGGGTCTGATGAAGCATTTTTCTAATAAATCTTTCAGCTGCTCTTTCAATTCCTTCAATTCTGCAGGTGCCATTCTGTAAGGAGGAATAGATATAGGCTGAGTATCTGGAAGCACATCTATCGTGAACTCTATCTCCCGTTCAGGTGGAAGACCTGGAAGCTCGTCCGGAAATACATCTGGAAATTCATTGACAACCCGGACTGACTGGAGAGTAGGTGTTTCTGCTTTAACATCATGCACGCGAACCAAATGATAAATATACCCTTTCTGAATCATCTTCCTTGCCTTGAGGTATGAAATAAACTTACCCCTCGGCGATGCTGTACTTCCTACCCATTCTATAACTAGTTCCCTTGAAATTGAAAGCGAACTACCTTTTTCTGACAATCAACATTTGCATAAAAAGAAGCTAACCAATCCATGCCCATAATAACATCGAATTCTGTCATATCTAATTCTACCAAATCGGCCTTGGTGCAACGACCACATATAATTACAGAACAATCCTTATATACCTGCCTCGCTATAATAAAATCCCCAACCGGTGTAGCTACCTCGAACGGCTCTATAGGTTCGGGTGTTATCCAAATTTTACTAGCGACGAGGGGAGAAATATATGATAAAGTAGAACCTGGGTCTATCAATGCATATACAGCTCGAGAGAAAACCAATAATGTACCTGTGACTACATTTGGCGACGCCTCCTGATCCTGTCGGCTAGCCAAGGCATATATGCGGTTCGAGGGACCGCTAGAATCAGAAACTCCGCCACGACCTCTACCGCGGCCTGCTGGTGCTGGCATACCCCGCCCCATAGGGCGCATAGCAACCGAAGTGGAGGATGAACCCGCAGCTGATCCCGTTGGCTGAGCTGCACCACCATAACAACCCGTCAATGGGCAATCTCTCATAATATGGCCCTGGCGGCCACAAGAAAAATAGGCACCCGTAGCTCAATAACAATCTCCTGGGTGAGACCTCCCACAATAAGAACATCGAGGAATAGGTGGCCTCGCCTGGCTGGAACCTCAGCTCACCTGCGAACCTGAAGCCCTGGAGCTCTGGCCCGCTCCTGAGTGCCCTGCACCATCAAATAGTCTGCCTGTAGCCTGTGGACGTGTACTCCGGCCTGACTGAGGAGGATATCTACTATACTGCTGCTGAGGCTGCCCGCCTCGAGACTCCGCAGAATAACCAGCTGACCTATCCCTCTTGGGCTTCCTCCTGTCACGGTCTCTATCGGGCTGACGCCCTCTATGCCAGTCCTCCATTCCTTGCGCATATGCTTGTAACCGGGCAATGTCCATACCAGTCTGCGATGCCATCGCCATACAGCTATCAACCAAGTAATGATCCAAACCCATCACATACCGGTGCATCCTGTCGGCCATATCTGCTACAATTGTGGGTGCATATCTGGCCAGAGAATCAAACTCTAAGTTGTACTCTCGAACACTCCTGCCTCTCTGTCTCAGCTGTAAAAATCTGTCAACTCTCGCTCGCCGCAGCTCTAGAGGCAAAGAATGGCTGCTGTAAACTCGTCCCACACGGCTGGAGGAGCATCCTCGCCTCTAGACAGCTCCCAGGACTCATACCAATTAATCGCTACATCCCGCAGTCTATATGAAGCCAGCTCAACAGACTCAGTCTCAGAAGCCCTGACTAGTCTCAGCGTACGCTGCATCTGTCGAATAAAATCCTGGGGATCCTCCTTGGGCTTAGACCCGTAGAACTCTAGGGGATTATAGGTCAAGAAATCATGAACCCTCAAACGGTCATGTCTGTCTACATCATCACCCCCTAGCCCGCGTCTGCGAGCCTGTCCTGCTACTAATCTCGTCAATAGCTGTACCGCATCTCTCATCGCCCTATCCTCTGCCCCTGGCTGAGGAGCTGGAGGCTCGGGCGCTGGGGCCTCCGGAGCTAATGGTGAAGCCGCCACCCGATCCATGGTGGCAGCGGCTGCTGCTCCAGGCTCCTCTAATGGTGGGGGTGTAGCAGAACCTGCTGACTGGGGCGCAATATCGGACTTAGTCTGAGCACGAGCCAGAGTGACTCTCTGTATCTGACTGGTCTCTCCTGTCATTGCTTTTCCCTTCTGGGCTGCCGTCGCCTTCTTCGGAGGCATCACTGTAAACATAACAATCGGTCAGAAAGAAATCATCCTAATAGTACAACTCTATCGCACGATCTAAGATCAAAAGAAAGGTAACACCCTAAATGTCCTGTAGCCTCCTGTTTATAGATGTGGTGCACAACACACCAATAAACAAGACTCTACTAGACACGGCCTGTAGACATTCCGAGGACAAACCGCTCTGATACCACTTTTTTCACGACCCAACCCCGTGGGTCGTGACTAGTGCCCTAGCTGGACACCCATACACACCCACTTACCAAATCGATATATCAAGGACTTATCTGTATTCAGCATACATTAAGTTATGCAGATATTAAAATCAGATGTCGTCTTAAGCGGTCATATATAGCAAAATATCGCACAGAAGCCGGCAAGGCTGGCGGAAAACACATCGCCCGGATATATATACATCCATACACACGCGTATGGGCCGTTTCGGCCATCACAACAAACAGGACCGCTTAAGACACAAATCACAGACATGACCACACAATGATGACCCATGGCCCACATATATGTCTACAGGCCTCTACAAACCACAACAAGAAACATATGACGGGACAGGGCCCCGCCGTACCCCAAATAGTCATATATATACAGAAACATGTACAACAAAGATATGTACCAAAAATATGGGCTCCGGATCAAAGGGAGTGCTCCAAAGTAGCAGAATAGGTATCCTACACTGGCGGGTCACCAGAATGAACGTCTGCACCTGCAGGCATGAAACACAAACTCCGAAGAAAGGGGGTCAGTACGAAATATGTACTGAGTATGTAAAGCATGAAATAGTAATCCAAATCATAACTGAAATAAGTAGTTTGGAAAATGATTACAGAATCAGTATATCAAAGCTTGTTCTGAAAACAAAAATAATGCAAATAAAAATCATGCATAAGGCTCAGGAACGTGGTCGCCACTCCGATACTGGCGCCACAACACATCATACTCCAGAAGGTTTCAAATCTCCGTACAACCCCGACACATATCGTAACATCATAACATATCACAACATCAGAACACATCATATGCCATAACACATCATAACGCCGTATATAAGCGGTACCCGGCCCTATGGCGAGGGTCTCGGGAACCGTAACACATCATACTGCCGAATATAACATAGTACGCACGATGACAAAACCGGCCCGAGACCCGGCGAACGATATCATAGTAGTATGCACGAGCAGAGTAGTGAGAAACCACATGCACATAAATCAAGACTCAATGGATATATATACTTACGGACCCCTGAAGGCTCAGAAACAAGTTTCGGGTCGATCCGACCTAGTATGAGAAAGTTACGAACGTTTGAAGTACAGAACGTTCTATAAGCGTTTCAGAAGCCATTTTTGGAAAATCAAAGCCATAAGCATGTCAAAAATCTTTTGGATATTTTTATGGATCAAATCAAATAGAACTTTTGGAGTCTTATGTACGTATCGAAACATATCAAAGGCTCGATGGAGCAATCGAATGTGTTAACATTTGGAAGGTCAAAACTATAGTCATATCATTTGTTTCTCAAATGCTATTCAGAAACATATTGGCCAAACTTCGGACACCATAGATACACGTCATCGGACATCATGGATACATATCAAAACCACATGGAACAGCTTATGAGAAATCAAGGACGTTAGCCATCCTAGTGGCTCTAAGAATAAGAATCTTTCCGAAACCATACATATACATCATATACTTATTTCATAAGGATCATGCCAAAGAAGAAAAGGTTAAGCCTTACATACCTCGCTCGCCTCCTAAGCTAATCGCAACTCAAGTCTCGGGCTCCCCACAATCTACAATAACATTATTAATTACCAAACATTAGCTACAAGTACTTAGAAATTCAATTCTAACTAGCACTTGTCTACAGAAATTTCGGCAGCATCTCCCCTGTAAATACAACAACCCGGAGAATTCAACTCGGCCAAATTTATCAACAACCATACCAACAGTCATTTCAACAATACCAACAATCAATTTGGAACATATTCTAACAATAGTAACCCGCACAACATTCAAAACAATCCAACCAACTCTATTCCACCCGAAACTCTACAAATTCAACAAAAGCTACCACAACACATTTTCTTCATTCCAATTCATAAACTACCACAACAATTCATACTTTAGCAACTTCATTCTCACAATTACGTAAAACCATATTAAAATCACATTAGTTTCCTACAACAACCCACAACAAATTTCAATGCCGACTTGAACCATTAAACCTTCATTTACATCATAAAGGCCACAACAACACAATTAACATGCTAAATAAAATTGATTCATCTTTCCTCCACCATATCACACCCACACGGCCACAAACACACACACACACACACACACGGCCCACACACAACACATAATATTTCCATGATTTTCATTCAATTCTACTTACTACAACATATATAAACCCTCCATAACATATAAAAGAATATGAATTCTTACCTTTTTCCTCAACTTCCCACTTGAATAGAATTTTTTTAACTTGCCACCAAGGGTAGTTTCTTGCTTCAATAATTATACCACGTTGAAGAGGGTCCTTGGATAAACAAGAATACTAGAAAAATATAATTTTTGGATCAAAGATTGATGGCTTCAATTTTCTTTCTTTCTTTTTCTCCTCTAGCCGAACCCTTGTCTCTGTCTCTCTCAAGTTCTTGTTTTTTTTTTCTTGAATGTTCTAAAATGTGATGACAAAATAATAGGCCCTCTCTTTTATTACTTAATTTTGCTTCTACATGGGCCTTGGCCCATCCCCCTATGGCCGGCCCCCTTTGGGCCTCTTTTTTTTTTTTTTTTTTTTTTTTTTGATTTTCCAAGCCCAATTACTTATGACTAATATTTTGTAGTTCATGAGACTATTTTCCAAATTTCCAATTTTGCCCTTAGCCTTCCTCAATATTTCCGCATCAATATTTTTCACGAACACTTATATATTAAGTAAGATCAAAATATTGTCTTACCTCTTACTAATCACAATTATCTCAATTTATCCGAATGTACAAAATACGGGATATAACACCTTGGGATTCTTCGCCTTTGGGACTAGGGTCTTCAAAAGGATTTTGACGCCTTTCCACATCCTCACGAACAACATGTACCTAGCCCGGCTCTTATTCTTCTCCCTATCATGTCCTCCCGGAGATCCACATGGGCCTTGGCCAAAGATCCATAGGCGCTCTACAAGGCATCCACAGCGTCCCCCATCCTGATCTGGGCATCCATATAACTTTTCATCTTATTAGGAGTTAAATAGCCCGCACCAGCGGCACCACTAGAGGACCCAGCATCCATGAATGGCCGTGCAAACCCCATCATGGCCACCTTCACCGAAACCATATCTGCCTTCTTGCGCTCTAAGGTACCTGAGGCCTGTGCATGACCACTCCCGTCGCCGCCCTGCTGGCCATCGCTATTCTCCTCATCGTCCGAGTCAACCCTCCTTCTCTTGCCCCTGCCCTGTGCTCCCTTGACCTTCAATGGGTCAAAGGACATCGCACTCAACAGAGCGGTCGCCAGGCTCCAAGGGCACCCCAGCATTATGGCATAGTTAGGTAATCAGGAAGAGAAAAATCAAGCTCGGGCCAGCCCTGGCCATAAAACTCTGCCACTGCTCGATCACTTGTATCCCCACATTCATGGGCACGCTATCCAAAGTACAAGCAACGACAATGGCCTAAGGGTAAGTGACATCAGTAGTATTACTTGAAGGGAGAACCCGTCAGGCAATGAGGTTTAGCCACCTCCGAGCCTCTGGGTTAAAGTGACGGCTCTTAATGGTAGAACGTGTAACACCCCATGTAGTCTTTCTCCTCTTGGACTCCTTCACTAGCATTCTCACCAACCACGACACGTTCCCGTCGTGGTCCTTAGCCCTAAGCTTAGCCTGTAAATGGTTGGGCAACCCATGAACAACATTGATGGCCTCAACACCTATCTTTATGTTGACCCCTTTAATAGTGAGCATGGAATAAAAATTCCCTAACCTAGTTGCAGTTAACATTCCCCAGCTCCTCGACTAGCGGACCCCAACCCATGCGATGTAGAAGCTGATAGAACTCTGGGGACATCCTCCACCCGGTCCATAAAGAAGGCCCGCTCATGAAGCAAGCCCTCAGTTTTTTATTCCATGTAACGCCTCCTACAAGCATGGGAGGCGAACCTAACATATGTTTCGCCTTCGGGACTAAGGCCTTCAAAAGGCTTTTGACGCCTTTCCACATCCTCACGAACAGCTTGTCCCTAGCCCGACTGTTACATGTCATTTTAGACGCTGAGGTTCGTTAGGTGTCAGTTGTCTTAATTGTGATCTGGAGTGATATTCTCCTATCTTACGGTTTAAGATAATATATAAGAAGTGTCGGAAGGAGTGGAGGTCGAACGGGTGAAGAACGAAAATCTGGTTGAACTGGGCAGATTTTCCCTATGCGTTCGCGACATGGGGCCTGCGTTCGTGATGGCTAGAAATATTCTAGGACATCGCGTTCGCAAGAGACCCTCGCATTCGCGAGATACCCTCGTGTTCGCGAAGGTTAGTGATTCAGTAGGTTCTACCGACTTTGTCACCCTATAAAAGGATCAAAACCCCTTTATTTTCACTCAAAAATCAGTCTCTAAGCTCAGTAAACATTAGGGGTAATTTTGTCACAAAGAGAGTAAGGAATTGGAGTGATTTTGATTAAGTCGAGGCTCGGGTAGCGCATAATCGTAATTCTAGTATTGTTGTGCGGTGGATGTTAGCGTGGATTCAAGCGGGTATTGGAGATATTGTTATTTCAACAAGAATAAGGTATGAATCTCTCTTTATTAATATTACTTTTGGTTTCCTCACAAAGATAGAGTGATGAAATAGTCCTATAATAAAGTTGTTGGTTGTGGAAATTGTAAAACATCGTGGGGGATATTTTATGGTACATATTGGTATTGGAAATGATGTTGTTGATGTTGATATTGTTGTTGTTGTTGTTGGTGGTTGTTGAATTGAGATTCCGATCTAGGCATATAAATAGGGGAAATGCTGCCCATTTTCGGCAGGATATGGAACTGTTTAACTTGAAAGCATAGCACAAGTATTCTATGATGAGTCTAACGATAGTGTGAATCCTCTTAAATGTAGACTTGCAAGCTCGGACGAATAAGTGTAGATAATTAGAGGCAGAACAGGTATGTTAAGGCTCGTCCCTTTCTTTCAAAGGCATGACCCTATGTTATGTTTCCATATATATATTTCCATGACCACCTTGATTTCAAAAGTTAGAAGTTTATGATTCAAAGGCATGACTCCTTTCCTGATAGTCCATAAATGTTTTCCAAAATGTCCATATTTTCCAAACTAGAGATTTATGATTCCGTAAGCTCTTATGATAACAACGATGGACATGTTTTTTCAATGGCAAAGATGATGTAAAAGATGAGAATATTTCTATGACGGTTATGAAGAATATTTCTATGATAGTTATGATGATGATGATTTTATGTTTAAAGGGTTCTAAGTTATGAGTTCAATGATGATATGAGACTATTGAGCTATTCTCTTGATTTTCTCGATTTTATTCATTGTTATTGATCTCACCTTATAACAATTGTTCCTTCAAGGTGAGATAGAGCGCTGATAATTATTCCATAATATAATCGGAGGTTACTGACCTTACGTTACTCCGATAGAGTCATAGCGTTCTTTGGGCTCTCATGCATGCTACTTATGTTATAATATATTTCTATATATATGTATATGTATATATGGGGTTGTGGGAAAAGGGTGAGGTGTTATATACGCATAGCCACCTGATCATTTGGTATATTATGATATTGTCCCGGACGTGGGATGCCCGGACACGGGATATATGGTTAAATGGATCGGGCCGTTCGTTCCTTGGCACTATTAAATATATATGGATCGGGCTGTACGTTCCGCAGCAATATAATATATTTATGGATCTGGCTGTACGTTCCGCAACACAATTATGATACATATGTATGAGAAAGATTTTATGAAAAGCTAAGCATGCATGGTATTCGCCTTAAGAGGAGTCCGGAACCAAAATACCCTAAAAAAAACATTTTGAACCAAAATACCCCAACAAAAAAAGAAGTTACCAAAGTACCTTTAGTGCAGTATTTTACTGCGCTATAGTACTTGACGGAGACGGAGCTGTTAAGTGCTATAACGCAGTAAAATACTACTCTATCCAAACATTTTTATCACCTATAATGCATTATTTTACTGCGTTATAGGAGTTTGTGTCTCTCCTATAGCGCAGTAAAATACTGCACTATATTGCTTCACAATAACCCGATCGAGTTCCACCACTGGTCCCCTCCAGTGGCAAAAAAAATTTTCAAAACGCCATTGGAGGCGAGCCAAGGTGGTCCCCACGTCGTAAAAACGTCGTTTTCTATTAAATTTCATCCGAAAAGTGTAGATTCTCGGTATATTCAAGTCAAGGAGCAAGATTCTAAGTTTGAATTTTGAGAAAAAGCGGCGTACAACTCGATTAAAATAACTCTACAAAAAATCTTCAATTAAGGTTTTCTACTATGAACTTTTGTTATTATTTTGTTATATACATTATATTGCATGCATGTTTAACATTTAATCGTCGTTAATTTCCATAAAAAAAAATCATTTTTTTTGGTTTGATCGGGCTGGGCAGTGGCTGATGCCACTGTTCTGTTTTTTTTTTTTTTTGGTTTTGTTCATTAATTTTTAAATGTTTATGAATTGTTAATTTGTTAAATGTTTATGCGTTGTTAATTTGTTATATGTTTATGAGTTATTATTTTGTTAAATATTCTTTATGAATTGAAAGAAGTTGATTGGTAATGAATTATTATATTGTTAACACTTTGTTTGGGTGATTGTTATGTATTGTTTTGACATTTATCGTATTGTGTTGTATTGTATAGGACCAAATCAGTGGTTACATAAAATAGAACGTTTCGTCGTTACATAACAATAAAATTAAAGTAGCAATCAAAGAAAACATTTTATTTAAACTAACAACATAATATAATACATTAGGTAACAACCATCCAAACAAGTTGTCTTTGTAAGACAATCATAGGTCAGAGTTATTATGGGCCGGTACTATAGGGATATCTACTAGGCTCCGTCCCCGTAGGCTGCAGACAGCGTGGGCTCTTTTACGCGAGCACCCCCCACACCCTCGCGTGTTGGAGATATTATTTCCGGGCGGCATCTACTGTTGCGTGTCCGATGGTCGGGTACAGCATGATTGTGCGCTCATCACGACTATGGTTGAGCGGTGGAGGCCAGAGACACATACCTTCCATCTTCGCACTGGTGAGGCCACGATTACACTTCAGGATGTGGAGGTCCTCTTTGGATTGCGGGTAGATAGAGAGCCACTATACACTCGGTACGAGCCTCCTCCTGGTCAGACGTGGGTGACAGAGTTGACTAGGCTCACCCACTTCGTGCCTGATGCCGCGGCCCAGATATCGGGATAGAGTCGGGTTCAGCTTAGTGCACTCTGCACTTATTTGGAAGGTCTGGATCCAGTTGACGACGGCACCCCGCAAGACGATGTTGATCGTCATGCCCGTTTGTACCTGCTTATTATATTCTGGGGCATCTTGTTCCCGAATTCATTGGGTGCCTTTGTCAGTTTACGTTATTTGGTTTTTCTGAAGCATCTGGACCGCTTGGGAGACTACAGCTAGGGCGGTGCTATTTTGGCGTATCTTTACAGATGTCTGTGCCGAGCGTCTATTGGTGCTGTCAGAGATGTGTGTGGATGTTTTGCTCTTCTCCAAGTAATATTTAAGTGTGCGTTCCTTTAATGTCAACAAACCTCTTGAAAGGACGACTAAAAAACGTATTTTCTAATATCGCTTACAGTTATGGGCATGGGAAAGGATGCTGCCTTTTCAGCCTGTACCTAGGCATCACCTCGAGATTGACATGCCTTATGCGAGGAGGTGGATAGCGGGTTTTGACCGGGATGTCGATACGCACCACAATATTCTTCCATTCCGGGACCAGCTTGATCACATGACGGACGATGCGGTAAAACTATTTAAATTTACATTAATAATTTAATTAAACGTCTTTTCTACTTGGTGATCACTGATTTGTATTTATATGTTATGCAGCTATTTATATGGACGTCGTACGCTGCTATATTAGATGGTTTGCCCCCCTTCTGTTGGGCAGGTCAGGGGTTTGCAGGTCGCGGTGTCCATTGAGACACCTGGACATCATAGAGGATCACATGCCCGAGCGTGTCTTACGACAATTTGGGCATACACAGAGTATACCCCCTGATGTCCGTCCTGAGCTTCGACACTACCAGAGGGACGATCGGGCTGCCGTTGATGATGATTTTTTGGCTTTCATGGATGTCCAGCTCCACCGTTGGGAGAACAGGTTGGGCACTTTAGCGGTGGTCGGCCATTTGACTCCCATTGAGCAGTACATGCGCTGGTATCATCAGATCACACGCCGATTGATCGGCAACCCATCTTTGCGTCCCCCCAGGGATGTAGGATATTCAGCACTCGCGGGGCGGTATGAGGCATTGGTAAATTTATCATATTTAGATTTATCTAATTTCATTAATTGTTACGTTTTAAAAATAAACTTTTTTTTGTTTTTGTTAAACACAAATGCAGCTGGTGGCCGTACAACGTTTAGGTATCTTGGGGTTAGAGCATATGCCTTACCCGGGGCTTGCGGGGCTTGCCGCAGAGATGGTTAGGATTTCCGAGGATGGTATCCGCCAGGCAGGCGAGATCAGGCAGCACCAGGTCCTCCTAGAGTAGGAGGTCGTGCTGGCAGAGGACGCCGTGCGCGTAGAAGACGTGGCGCTGCTGCTAAAGGACCTGGTCATGGAGGACTGGTAGATGAGGTAGATGAGGCCGATCCCATTCCAGAGGGCATTCACGGTCTAGTCCATCTGCAACCCTTCCAGGCCGGTGGCAGCTCACCTAGGGACTCACCTACGTTTACGCCGGCGCTCTTACTTGCTGAGATACCCGGGTCTTCATCACAGCCGAGCCAGAATGCATACATGGAGGAGCGTGATAACGTTGATTGGGCGGCGTTACGCGCTTCATTAGCTGATTAGCGTCCTGTGAGGAATTTAGAGGGAGCCCGGATTCTTGACTTCGATGAGTTTTTGATCCCGGTTAGTATTTAAAATACTTATTTGTTCATTTAAATTATTTATATTTTAAATATATATATGTTACTCATTATTTAGTACTATTTTATATTTTAGGATTCGGCGCCAGCGGATCCACCAGAGCCACACACTCAGTCATTTTCTCATGGGCCTGCCGAGCCAGCGATGACTTCCTATGTGACTGTCGAGCCACATGTAAGCTTTTAATTAAAATTAGTTTTATTCAATATAAGGTCAATATTTAATATACATATTTGATCATGTAAAATACTTATTATTTCATTTTTTTCATATTTTAGGATTCGGCGCCAGTGGGTCCATAGGAGCTGTCCATTCCGGAGCATTCTCATCAGCCTGCCGAGACAGAGGTGTCTTCTCATGAGACTACCGAGGCGCGTTTAAGTTTTTTACTTAAAACTAATTTTATTCAATATAAGGTAAATATTTAGTTAATTTTTGTAACCTTTACTTCGACTTCGAACAACATCTCGTCCAGGAGACTACCTCATATTCACCACCAGACCCATCTCAGGAGCCAACAGAGTCATCTCAGGAGCCTACTCAGGCGCCCGTTGACACACAGGTTTGATTAAATAAATAACGCTAATGTATTCAATATAAATAAGAAATGGTACTAATATTTATATACTTTTCAGGTTCATCCTTCGACGCCTGCGGTGGCGACTCCCGACGAGGAAGAGGTCGAGTTTCCAGACCCAGCTCAGCCTGAGGTTCTGAGCGTGCCAGCGGGACTAGATCCCAACAAGAAGCACGTTCTAGTTAAGGGCGCAAGGGCTAGGGGAAGAGGAGATGATCATGACTTGGAGCGCTCGATTATTAAGAGGAAAAAGGGTGATGGAGACGATGGCGAGGGCGGTGGGGATGGCATGAGCCTTAGGCCCAGGGATAGTCTCCGGCATACTACATGTGGGACCCATCCTCGATAGTGTATATACATTAGTGTTGTACAATTTATCGTAAATATTATATATTTTTTGCATATTTATAAATATTATCTTAGTCTTTATTATTGTTTATAGTTTCACATCCTAAATTGATATAAAAAAAAACGTTACACATTCGAAATAAAGTTAAGCATTAATTTAAAACTAAGACGAAATCCTAAAAGATAAATAACTTAAAGCTAATGACTACAAGTCTTCAAATAAAAAAGGACTTCGAGCACTTTTCAACTACTAAAATGACAATCCAAAGTATTGCGTATTATTGATGTGTTGAGCCCATTTTATTAATTGTACAAATATAACTGGAGTTCTATATAAAATATTGAAGTTCCGGAATCTCAAAGCATGATTAATATACGGCTAAACTACGTAAACAGGAGTGAAAAATGTGAGAAATGGTGGACTCCTATAACGCAGTAAAATAATGCGTTATAGGTGACAGAAACTTTTGGATAGCGCAGTATTTTACTGCGTTAAAGCACTTAACGGCTCCGTCTCCGTCAAGTGCTATAGCGCAATAAAATATTGTGCTAAAGGTACTTTGGTAACTTTTTTTTTTGTTGAGGTATTTTGGTTCAAAATGTTTTTTTAGGGCATTTTGGTTTCGGACTCCCTTAAGAGGCAGTCAGATGTACATGTTATTCCCCTATCTCATGTTATGCTCTATATGTTATAGCCCGTACTTTGTACGTTCGGATATTTCGAGGTAGTCGTAGAATGTTGAGGGCAAGACCATTTTCCAAAATTATTTTAATGTACAAATTGTTTGTGAATATTATTTATGAATATTATTAGTATGGAAATATTGAGAAAGGTTAAGGGTAAAAAGGGAAATTCACAAAATGGCTCATGGTAATATTGCGGAAGGCTAGGGGCAAAATGGGAATTTCACAAAACATTCAAGAGGGTTCTTGAAGGGGCCATGTTGGCCGTGTGAAATATAAGCATATGTCCATAATTTTTATTTAATGGGGAAAATTATAAAGATATATGGACCAAAGCTTGCTTAAGAAGACAATTAGTCTTCTTTGACTATTTTCAAGAAACTTCAAGAAAAATAAAGAAAGGGCATGTGTCCACATGCTATTTGGTGAGGCTAAATATATATGGACAATTTCCCCTAAACCAAGACTATTATTCATGAAAAACTCCAAGAAGAAAACATGGAGAAAGAAAAATAAGGCCATTCGGCCATGGCTCAAAAAAATGGTCCATAGAAATTGTTCAAGAAAAATTGTTTTCTTCTAGTATTTCCACCAAATGGAAGGTCCTCATTAATATTAAGGAGTTGTTGGAGCAAGCCAAGCATTCATTTGGGTGATTTATAAACCCTAGCCAAGTGAGAAGACAAGTGAAGAAAGGTAAGGTCCAATCTTCTTTTACATGTGTTAGAGATGATTATGTATGTTGTTGTATGAAGAAATGGATGGAATTCATGGTACATGTGTTTGTTGATGTTGTGGCCGAATATAGTTGTGTGGTGTAGAACAAATGAATTGATTTTATTTAGTATTTTGATTGTTGTCATTGTGGATTCTATGATGTAAAATGAGGATTTAATGGCTTGAAATGAAGTTGTGATTGTTTGTGGATTATGGAAGAAGTTAGTGTGACATTACTGTGGTTTCTTATATTTATAAGAATGAATTTGTTAATGTATGGGTTGTTGACATAATTCATGAATTTGGAAGTGAGACATGTGTTGGAAGATTGTAAGTTGGGTTGTTGTGGTTGAATTTGAAAGAAGGAAATAGGTTGTTATTGTTCTTGTTGAATTTGGAAGGCTTCGGGTGAAGTAGTATGTTGATTGAGTCGTTTTGAATGCTAAGTGAATTGAATTGAATATAAATGAAATATCGTTGAATTGTATGACAAAGGTTGTTAATGCTAGAATACGTCTTGAATTGATTGTTGGTATTGTTGTTGATAGCTTGGCCGAGTTACATTCTCGGGTTTGTTGTTGTTAAATTGGCCGAGTTAGATTCTCGGGGATGTTGTATTTACAGGGGAAATGCTGCCGAAATTTCGGTAGAATATAAGTGAATTCATTTGAAAGACTAAGACAAGTATATATCTATGAATCTACTGATTATGTCAATTCTCTTGAATGTAGACTAGCAAGTATGGACGAATAAGCGTAGTTAATTGGACGTGGAGCAGGTATGTAAGGCTTACTCTTTCTTTCTTTTGGCATGATCTTTGTGAAACGAACAGACAATATGTATATGATTCCAAAGAAACTCCTATTCTTAGAGCCACTAGGATGGCTAATATTCTTGACTTCCATAAGCTATTTCATATGGTTTTAATGCGTATCCATGATGTCCGAAGTCCTATTTGATATGTTTCCGAATGGCATTCGAAAGATAATTTATATGACTAAAGTTTTGATTTTCAAATGCTAGCACGTTCGATTATTCCCTTAAGTCTTTGATATACTTTGATGCGTACATATGGTTCCTAAAGCTCTATTTGATTTGACCCGTAACGATATCCGAAATATACTTGATATGATTGTTACTTTGATTTTCCAAAAAGGGCTTCTGAAACATCCGTAGAAGGTTATGTACTACAAACGCTCATAACTTTCATATACTGAGTCGGATTGACCCGAAACTTGTTTCTGAGCCTTCAGATGTCGGTAAGTGTACGTATCTATCGAGTCTTGATTTATGTGCATATAGTTTCCCACTACTCTGCTCGTGCACGTGTCATTACTTCTTTTGCCGAGTCCCGGGCCGGTATGCATCATGCGTATGGTTCGCCGGGTCCCCCGCTTGAGGGCCGGGTGCCATATATGTATTCAGGAGTTAGATGTGTTACGGTGTTATGATGTGTTTATGGTTCGCCGAACCACATATGATGTGGTATTATGATGTGTGATGGAGATTACGGAGAAAATCTTCTGGAGTATGATGTGTGTGGCGCCAAAGGCAGGGTGGCGCCACGTTCCCCGGGTCCCGCAAGGGACCGGATACCGTTCTTGGCATGCATGGTTTGTGTTTCCAGTAAGTGTTTTTATTACTTTGCATATCGTGCTTACTTCCTGTTCTAATCTTCTGTACTATTTATTCCGCTTGTGATTCTGATCATATCACTCCATGCTTTACATACTCAGTACATACTTCGTACTGACCCCCTTTCTTCGGGGGCAGCGGTTCATGCCACGCAGGTACACCCAGGAGAGTAGAAGATTTTTCGAGAAGGTGATTCAGCGGGATTGGCGAACTCCACTTCCTTCCGGAGTGTTGCCGAGTCAGAGCATCTATAAGTTGTGATTTTTGATTTATGCTAGAGACTTTGCAGACAGAGTTGTGGGTACAGAATATCACTTTTGTAAGCGGCTCCATCAGCCGATGTGACATTTGTGATACGTTACAGATTCTATATGATTACAGATTTTGTTTGATTTGAGAACGATAGACAGAAAGTTTCTGAAAATCTTACTATGTGTGTCATGTTTATTTGGTTTGAAAGTCTGAAAAGAGTATGTATGTAATAAGTGTCAGAGGGTTCGCTCGGCTCTGAATATGGGGTCGGGTGCCCATCACACCCTAGTAAGGTTAGGGTGTGACACTATATTTCTCATTATGTTATTTCTCATGTTCGGTATCTCTTACTATGTTACTATTCATGCCTTACACACTCAGTACTCTGTTCGTACTGACATCCATTCTTGTGGACGCCGCGTTCATGCCCGCAGGTTCGGATAGCCAGCCGAGTGAGCTAGACCAGTAGGACCTCTTTCCAGTTCCAGCCAGCAAGCTCCATTTGGACCGGAGCTACAACCTTTTGGTATGCTGTTTTGATATGTGTGTATATATATATAAATATATATATCCTTGCCCTGTCTCTTCTCCAGTTATACTCTATAGAGGTCTGTAGGCAGTTGCGTAGAGTAGGGTCGCAGTGCAGTCCTGTTAGCTACTATTTTGTGTGCAGTACGTGTGGTGGAAAAATTGGCCCTGTTGTTGTCTCTTGTATGTATGCCTATGAATATATATCTACAAGCATGATTTATAAGCTTTGTAGTAGAGCTCTTTATACAAATGCTATAGCGGGCAGATTTGCTTAGACATCAGTTAAAATTGGGCCACCAGGTTATCTAGTATAGAGGAGATGCGAGTTAGGAGTGCTCGATCGGTAGTGGTCGGGTACTCGCCACGGCTCATCGATTTGGGTCGTGACACCGACTCTTCTTCTTCTGTCGGTCCAATTCCTCCCGGAGATCTACATGGGCCTGGGCCAATGATCCATAGGTGCCCTACAAGACATCCACAGCGTCCCCCATCCTAGCCTGGGCATCCATATAACTCTTCATCTGGTCAGGAGTGAAATAGCCCGCACCAGTGGCACCACTAGATGACCCCACCTATATGGAATGTCGTGAAAACCCCATCATGGCTCAAAATGATACATCAAATCTGTCTATGTCTCAAAATGGAAAAGTAGGACATAAATAAAATGAGTCTTCAAGGCAGCGAAAGTCTCATGCTCACCATGGAAATTCGGAGATATACTGATGGCGACTATCAGCCACGGGAGATAGAAGCAGACCCAACCTGGAACTATGCATTCATAAAAGAATAGAGCAAAAGCAGGTCATTACAAAACCACAGTACTGGTAGGTATCATCGGCTGACTAAGTATAGCTAACATAATTCAGACAATAAAGTAGGATATGCAGATAGATCAACAAGTATAAGTCAAGCACAATCAGAAACAAGTATCTGTCATCACCTAAGTTAAAGCATCTAAACCCAAGTATGCCAAGCCTCAATATATATCCAATCCGAAATCAACAACATAAGTAAAATACAAGATTATCACAATTAAGCCAAGATGCAATGCAATGATGTAAGAATGCCAATGCAATGCAATGTAGTGTACACATGTACTCCGGACGGAAGTATCGACATCCTGGTAGCACAGCCCATGGGGGACCTGCAAAGTCCATGTACTCACTCATCCATGGTTCTGAGAAAATTATCGGACAATGGACTCTCACAATACACAATCCACGATTCCGGGACAACCATTAGACATCAGACTACTCACATCACTTGCACATAATCCATGATTCCGGGACAACCATCGGATATCAGACTACTCACATCACTCTTATCTAAACTGAGCACAGCTCATCACAGTGTTTCATCAAGTATCAACAATGTATCAACAATATATCATGAGAGATGTGAATGCGTGCGATGTATGAGTTAACATGAATAATCAGATCAGTATCATAAGAACCAAACATGGGTACGCCAATAATATCATGAAAGAATACACAAGTCATATAAAGACACTATCCCCGAAATCAACTGCCAACAATTGGGGTACCACAATATCATGAACAAGATATCTCAATTGTCTCTAATATCCACTATCAGTATGCGGCATCAAGCCCACAACAATAGGACAATTCAATCACAACACAACGGGGTGGCTAGTCCTAATATCACAACAGAACCCAACCTAATACAATATCCAACCCAAGTTCATACCCGATGGTTTACGTACTTTCTCCGACAATATAATCTGAATATATGCTTCGCTATATGAAGTCTCACCAAGGGTAAGCCATAACCAACCTGGATGGCCGAACCGAAAAACTCCACTAATCATTCCTTCGCTTTCCCCTTTCGCTGAGCCTCGAGATCAAAAAAGTCTAGGCATATTCAAAATCTTTATTAGAAATCATCAAGATCGATACCTATATTGCTATCATTCAATTTTGGTCAAAACCAACCCTAGAATTTAGGGAACCTAGGCCTACAAGGTCAAAACAGGAAATTCGGGTGTAAGATATCAAATTAAGGACTAGGTGATCAAAACCCAACAACTAATTTCTAAATAACTCAAGGATTCACCTAATTCCGAATTTCACGTAAAACCGCCAATTTTTGGGTATAAACCCTAACTCTTAGATTCAAGAATTCAACACTAATAATGGGAGATATAGAATTATCAACCTTAGATATATCATAATCTAGCATAAACCCAATCAATTTCACCATTAATAAGCCTAGATAGAAAATTCATCAAACCCCAGTTGTAATCATCCATTACTAAGGGACTAACAAGGAAAGATGAATTCTAAGATGATTAGGAACAATGAAATAGCAAGTGGGTTAGGAGAACTTTCCCCCAAGAATCCTTACCAATAATCCCCAAGAAGAGTTCCCAAGAGCTCAAATTTTGGAATAGTATTAAATGATAGACTAAGGACTTTTAAAACTTCTTTTAATGAATTAACTGCCCGTCACCCGCTTCCACGACGCTAAGGTTACTCCAGCCTTGCTGCTCCAGTGGTGCCATGACCGCTACAGCGGTTATGCCCAAATGGCAATGACCGCTCCAGCAGAAGGGTGAGAGCTTCAGCAGTACCGCTGCCACGGTGCTGGTGCCACCAAAGCGGGTACCAGACACCAGAAACTTTCCAAGTTTCACACTTCAACCTGAATTTCCGACTAATTTCAGAGGCCATCAGCTCACAAACCACATACACAGACACACATAAAAACACGCTACGAACGCGCTCGCAGCCTTAAAATTCCTGATGGAGGTCTCATTGACCAAGTCAACCCCCTATACCTCAAGTCCCAAAATGTATCCGAGTGCATTGGGAATCGAACCAGATATACACACATGTTTTAAATGACCATCCGGACTTCTCGGAATTGATGGATTTTCAAAAAAGGTCCGTTTACTCAAAAATCAACTTTGAGTCAACTAATTTTCGCCTAAAGCCCATCTTTCACAAAAGCAGCTCAAACCAAGTCTAGACACCTCGGGAAGCATGTCAATAGTCCCCTTGGGTAAAAAGTGAGCTAACCAAGCTCGAAAATGGGCGAAAATATTGGAAAGAGTATAACGACCAAACGGGTCGTTACATGTGAAGGCCTAGCTATGGGTGCAAATAGACAACTGGTGGACTTAGGTAGGTCCACTAGCCTAACTCTACTCCTTTGTTTTTTTTCTTTCAATTCTTACATGTAAATGTATTTGTAAATACAATTGATAACTATTGGAACCACGTGGATGTAGAATTTTAGAAATACTTAGTATTTTAGGATGTCGCCAAACCATTTTAAACTCCAATAATGACTAACTTTGCATGAAAAATTAGAATTTAATCATGATTTTGAGTTCTTAAAAGTGACTTAAGACTACTGTTAAGTGCAAAAAATAGGATTTTGGTTTAAAATTTAGAGCTGGACGAGTATTGAAATAAGTCAAAATGATTCTTCAAAAGCTAACCAAGGAACAAATTTTTGGGCCTTAATCTCATGAATAAGTGGTAAACCGTTTTGGGCCTTAAAACTGAATCTGGGTTTAAAAATGGGAAACAAACAAGCTCAAGGACGGTTTTATGTCGGCTAATGATAAAAGACTGATTTGTTTAAAGGTTGGGCTATTTGTTAAAGGAGATATATAAATCTGGACATTTACAAAGACTTAAAGAAATGATTTTGGACTTGAAAAAATTTGAGAAAAATTTGCGATTGATTCGGGCCTGGAAGCCCAGAACTTGTTAGACCAAAAAAAACAAAAGGAAAACCTATTTGGGCCGATTTTAAGATGAGACAGAATGTGGGTTTAGAATGTGGACTGAAATTTATGAGCTTCAATGATAAAATTGGACTTAAATAAAATACTTGTATTTCACTTGTATATATACGTATAAAACTAGGAGATACATATGTATAATAAACCCATAAGTACTAAACCTATTTTATTAGGACTAAACTAGTAGTGACGCAACTCGGGAGAAATCCCGGGTGTGTCTTAGTCCGACAATAAAGCGAGTTGAACACTTACGCGAATGTTCAAACCCAAACCCCCAGAGTTGCCAAATTTTGCATATAAATGAATGAATTTTGCGGAAGCTTAAACACTTTTTAACAAATAATGCAATTATCAAACATTGAAGCTTATAGGTCAACCATATTCTATGGATCCTTAACACTAGGGTGCTTAAAACATTCCCTAGGGGATCACCAGAACCCTAACCCTGAACTCTGGTCAAAAAGGATTTTTCTCTTCTCTGATAAACCTTTTTAAACCCAATTTTCGTAGTTTTCCATAAATAAATTAGGTGGCGACTCTAAAATACTAAAATCCAATTAGAGCACCTACAATTACTCAGTAGCTTTTATGCTTTAACCCACGTAAAAGTGAACTGTAAAAGATGGCGACTCTGCTGGGGATTTCCTAGGTTGTAACCATAAGGGTTTAAATATAATGTGTTTTTAACTATATTTATTTACTTATGTGTTTAATTTCAGCAATTTTTAAATTGCCATTCATATCATATCATAAACTCCGCCACTCTTAGTAAAAAGCCTGGTTTCAAAGGGGATACGCGGGATCGCGGTCTAGCCTTCACTAAAAAGCTCGAAACACCCTTTCTTTGGAACACGTTGACCGTTAAGTTGGTGTGCGGTCACCCAACGACCGACAATAGTTCACCCTGAGTAGTCCGCTTGGGTCCAAGCTCAATTCCAAAAGCTCACTATTGCATAAGCCTAGGAATAGAGCTAAGCCTAAGCCAAATCCAAAGATGAAGTAGGTCGGGGTTTTGGATATTTTAGACGTATCTAAATCCGATAGGAAGACTACCGCATGTCAAGTACGGTCTATGACATGGAAAACACCGTATCTCATATTATATGTTATTTGAAAACATGTAATATGCCTATGAGTTAAACCATTGCCCATGGGTGGGGTGGGGGTGGAATTAACCTTAGCTTTCATTTTGTAGATGTCGGTCAATTTGGAGCTCGATATAGTTCTTACTACACCAAATTTATTACATATTTGGTGGGCCCAAATGTCTCAAGAGGAAAAGAAGGGTATTTCATGTCATTTAAGAAATTTGAAATCTATTATGACAGAGACTGGTTGTAAAGAGTTGATAGAGGTAATTACTAGGTTTTGGGATTGGGATAGAATGGTTTTCCGCTTCGGGAGTGATGTAGAGATAGCCCCCCTCCCCCGGAGGAGTTTAAGGATGTTTTGATTAGTGTAGGTTCGGGACTAAAAAGGAGAAAGAAACCCAACCAAAATTCCTTAATCCCAAAAAAGCCTACCTACTCCCAAATTTGTAAAATTATTTCCTTATCCCACGCCAATTGGTCCTACGGTCTAACCAAACCCTTTAGAGAGTTGTAAAAAAGGTTCGGGAAACTAAGTGGATGTGTGGAGCATCCGGGGGAGTTCAAAACCTATGCCGAATGGTTAGCAACCCGACCCTTAGCCTTTGCCATTATATTTTTAGGAATCGTGGTCTTTCCCAAATATTGGTTACTAGCCATAGACACCCGAGTCATTTCAGTTACCTATGCCACCTTCTATGGCATAACCCAAAAAGAAGAAACCAAATACTTTGACCTAACCTCAATTATCCTAGCCGAACTATACAGAGTCTTAAGCTTTTGCCGAAACCACTACAAATACTTCCAAGGATGCAACCTACTCCTACAATGGTGGATCTTTAAACATATGATCAAGGTTAGGGGTAACCAACTGTTACACCCCGTATCTTCGAAGAGCATTTAGAACATTTGAAACATAAGTACGTTGAGTTAGGGTTAAGTAAAACCACTTTGGAATATAAGGAGAAAGAATTATTAAGTATATTTAATAAGTGAAGGATGTATATAAGGTATACTGGAAGGTTTTATAAGGAAATGAGTGGAAGAAATGGAGTGGTACGACTTTGGAGAAAGGATGGGTAATGTTTTGTGTGAAAATTTTGGGCAGAATTCGTCGCCTAGTGCCCAAATTGTCAGCAGGTCAAAATTGAGCATCAGAAGCCGGGTGGACTGTTGCAAGAAATGGAAATTCCGACATGGAAGTGGGAGATCATTAATATGGACTTTATTACAGGTTTGCCTCGCACTCCACGGAAGTATGATTCCATTTGGGTTATTGTTGATAGGCTGACAAAATCATCCCATTTTCTCCCCGTCAGAACTACTTATTCTGCTGAGGATTATGCCAGGCTATATATTAAAGAAATCGTGAGACTTCATGGAGTTCCTATATCTATTATCATTGACAGAGGTGCCCAGTTTACGACGAACTTCTGGAGATCTTTTCAGGAGGGATTAGGGACTCAGGTGAGCCTGAGCACGGTTTTCCATCCTCAGAGCAACGGGCAGGCCGAGCGCACTATACAGACGCTTGAAGATATGTTGCGGGCCTGTGTTATTGATTTCAGAGGTAGCTGGGATGATCATCTGCCGCTGATAGAGTTTGGTTATAATAACAGCTACCATTCCAGCATCCAGATGGCTCCGTACGAGGCTTTATATGGCAGGAAATGCAGGTCACCGATCGGCTGGTTTGATATTGACGAGACGGAATTAATCGGTCCAGATATAATCCAGCAGGCCGTTGATAAGGTGAAACTTATCCGAGAGCGACTATTAGCAGCCCAGAGTCGACAGAAATCGTACGCTGATAAACGGCGTCGACCTTTGGAATTCCAGGTTGGTGATTGGGTATTTCTGAAGGTATCGCCTATGAAAGGCGTAATGCGATTCGGCAGAAAGGGCAAGCTCAGTCCGCGTTACATTGGACCTTATCAGATTGTTCGAAAAATTGGGAATGTTGCCTATGAACTAGACCTGCCATCTGATTTGGAAGCGGTATATCCGGTATTTCATGTATCCATGCTCCGTAAATGTGTCGGTGATCCTTCCAGAATATTTCCAGCAGATGATATTCAGGTGACGGAGGGACTATCTTACGAGGAGCAGCCTGTAGCCATTCTGGACCGCCAGGTAAGGAGATTACGGAATAAAGATGTATCTTCCGTTAAGGTGTTGTGGCGGAACAACAACAGGGAGGAGATGTCTTGGGAAGTTGAAGAGGAAATGAAGAAGAAATATCCTCATTTGTTCCCTATGCCCACAGGTAATCTAAATTCCTTACTTGGTTATATTCGATAATAAATGTGTATCAATTGTGCTGACCATAAAAAGAAACTCCCCCGAAGCGCTTAGAAGACCCTATAAGCCTAATCTAACATTCGAGGACGAATGTTCTAAAGGGGGGGAGGATGTTATATCCCGTGTTTTCACACATTTGGAAAATTTGAAATAATTGTGACTTGTAAGAAATAAGGTTATAATTGATTACATCTAGCACATGAGTTGTTGTGAAAGAATATTAATGTGGAAGTGCCGAGGAAGGCCAAGGCCAAAAATTGGAATTTTGGAAATTAGTTTCGGGAATTACAAAATGTGGCCTATAAGTCATTGGGCCAAAATAATTGAATGAAAATTAAGGCCCAATGCTTAAGGGGTGGCCGGCCATGGTGAGGCCCAACCCATGGCCTTAATTAATTTTCCATGTGCCAAAATAATATAAGTAGCCCTTATCTAATAGAAGGTTCAAGAGAATTAGTGAAGGAGAAAAACAAACACAAGAAGAGCAAAATTTAGTGGACCATTCGGCCCTAGCTAAGGATTTCCACTCCTCCAAATCTTGTCCCAAAAATTGTTATCTTGTGATTTCCCTACTAAATTAAGTGTCCTTTACAACTTGGTGTAGTTGTTTTGGAAGAAGGAACACTTGGTTCATCAAGTTGACTACATATTCAAGTGAAGGAGATTGGAGCGAAAGGTAAGAATTCATTCCTTTTTATTATGTTATGAAGGTTTGTTTGTGTTGTGGTATGTAGAAATGAGTTGAAAGTATGGAAAAATGGAAGTGTGCAAAGTGGGTATGTAATATGGTATGTGGCCGTGTGTGTATATATGTTGTATACCTATGGTGAGTTGGATTTATGTTGTATTCTAGTTGTGTGTAGGGTGGAATTTTTATTGAGAATGAAAGTTGAATTAATTTGGTTGAAGTTGTAAAATGGGCACTTGGCCGTGTGGCACTTCTTGAAGAAATGGGAATGAATTAATGTTGGTTAATATGTTAGTGGTGTTGTTGTGATCCTTGCAATGTAAATGAAGGTAAAATGATGTAAGTTTGCATTGAAATGGAATGTAGTGGCTTATGTCGTTTTAGTATGATTTTATGATATTACGAAAATGAAGTTGTTAAGGTGCAAATTGTGATTATTGTTGACGAAGTTGGAATATAGAAACCTTTTATGAATATGTTTGTTAAAGATTAGAAGCTTTGGATGAATTATGGCTTTGGTGGAAAGTTTGTATATTTTGTATATCTTGTGAATATTTTGTGGAAATGATATGAAATGCTTCTGAATTGTGTTGTAATGATCTTGATTAGTAATGAATACGAGAATGTCGATATTGATTTGAAAATACGAAGTTGGAATGAAGGTTACGACATTATGTTGGAAAGATGACTAGTTATGTTATATTGTGTTTTATAGTGATTGTTGTTGTTGTTGGGTTGTTGTTGATTGTTTTGTCCGAGTTGAATTCTCGGGGACGCTATATGTATAGGGGAGATGCTGCCCAAATTTCTGTAGACAAGTATGAATTAAGATTGAATTCTTAAAGACTTGAAATTGACATACGGTAATTGTGACCATTTGTAGATTTTGAAGGAAACGGGAATTGAATTTGGAAAGGCGTAAAGAGCATATAAGGTATGTAAAGCTATCCCGATTCTTCTTTTGGCATGTCCTAGGTGTACTAGGATCGGATTTGAGCCTCGGAATATATTCTGTCCATCGGAATCCGCGTTTGAAATTGTCACTTTTTCATTCAATTGAATTGAACCCTTTAGGTATGCTTTGTTGGAAGAATTAGGCAAACTTTCACAAATTGTTTAGAAAGTCATGAAATGTCCCTAGTACCTCTATAGGTGACCCCATAAGCTTAAAATACGTAATTTGAGCCCACCGCTTCGTTTGTCCCGAGGTGGGCCCGCTATTTCCGATTTTACCCTTTTGTGTTTATGTCTTGTCTTTGAGCGGCTTTAAAGGAAATGTTTTAACTACTAAACAAAAATCATTTTAAATACTCCATTAAGTCTTATAAACTGTTTTGGATCTTCGAAACGATCTCAGAAAAGATTGTGCCTCCGTAACCCATTATGACATTCGAAATTCACTTACTATGATTCCGTCCGATTTCATGGATTCGATTTGTCATTCGATATGCTTCATTGAGTCTCTGGAAATATATATGGTATTTTATTGCATTTAGTTTCTCACTACTCCATTCGTGGATGCCTCAATGTTTCCCACACTGAGCCCGGGCCAGGATATGTTGTCAAGCGTATTCCTCTGCATTGTTCGCCGTGCCTCGATGTGAGGGGGCAGGTATACATGTACATGGGTTGTGGAGTATGCTGTGCCATGTACACACATTATGACATGATATGATCTGATATGGCCATTTGATATGATATGTTATGTTACGGGTTATTCCCTATTCTGAGCATTATGTGTTGTGGCACCAATGTCGGGAGGGTGACCACGTTCTGTCTACCGAGTCCCTTGGTAGGGGCCGGATACGACATAGCATATGTTTCTGTACACACATTTTATGTTTGAAAATATGCATTTGACATTCTGGATATTACGTTCATTTTTCTGTACTTTCTGTTCCGGTTATGATTTTATTTCTGTACTTCCGGCTTTACATATTCAGTACATATTTCGTACTGACCCCCTTTCATCGGGGGCTGCGTTTTCATGCCGCGCAGGTACTGACGACAGGTTTGCGGATCCGCCCGCTTAGGACTTTATTCCGCTATTTTGGAGCGCTCTTTTACCCGGAGCCTATATTTTGGTACAGTCTTCTGCTATTGTATATATGTACGCCATTCAGGGGTACGACGGGGCCCTTTCCCGTCTTATGATTCTGTTAGGATCTGTAGAGGTCTGTAGACATACATGTGGGTTCTGTATATGTTTTTGGGTTGTTATGATCTGTGATGGCCTTATCGGCTTCCACGTGCTATAGCTGTGCGTATGCGATATCTAGTAACGCCAGATTGACTCTTATATTGATATATTCTGCTAATATGCTAGTTTGGGTTTATTGGGTACGTTTGGGTTTATTGGGTACGTTTGGGTGTCCAGCACGGACACTAGTCACGGCCTACGGGGTTGGGTTGTGACAATAATCCCTTTTGGGATCCGCATCCTTATCCTTGAGAGTTTCTATTTTGACCACCAAAGGTATGTAGCTTGGTGTCATTCTTTTAACCTTATCTGATAGGCTTTCTTGGTAATGTCTCGACTCTGTGGTCTCTCCTGGTGGACCCTCTACTAAGTTCAAGATTTGGTCAACTTCCTTGATTATCGTTTGGATCAGTTCGATCTTTTCTTCCAGCTTGCGAATCTTCATACAGTACAACCCTTCTTCCTTGCTAGCAGTGTTGCTTAGACTTCTTTGTCTGTCCATTGATAGCAAGTCAACCTTTTTGGAGGTGAAAAAGGGTTAGTTTTTTGTGGGTTGTGGCTTAGGTATTTTTTGTGTTTTTTCTTTGGATAGTAATCGGAACACGAGATCAACCAATCATTCAAATGAAATAATATGAAACACATAAACATTTAATCACATAATCATGCAAATAAATCAAGATGTTCGTATTTCTAAAATGGTCAACCTAGTCGATTTGAAACATAAATGTGCCATTTGCATTAAAACATTGCTCCCTAAATCATAATTTCATTAATAATATTTTCCCCTAAGGAATTACAAAAAAATCATAAAGCATAAAGAAATAAACACAACAGAAATGTCCTCCAGTGGACGATGACGAAACTCTCTCGATCCTTACCCTCTTGGCCCTTCGAAGGGTGATCTGAATGTGAAGATGAGTCGATGTCAGCACAGCATCCATCAAAAACCCCTTTTCTGTGAAACTGATCGTTGCAGTTTTGTCCATTGTTTTCTTCATCCGATCATCAAGCTCTAATAGGCAGTCATGTGTAAAACCTAACTCCAGTGTCAAGCTGTCGATGATGGACTTGTCATACTCAATCCTTTCCAAGTATTTGGCATCCCTATCATCGGCTCTGCTTTGAATCAAGCGGGCCTTAATCTCGGCCTTAGAAGACTTATCTTGGACAAAATGGTAAGGATAGGGCTAGGAGCAAGGGTGCCTTGCAAGTGGGCCATCAACCAGTCTTTGTAGTTCTCTTCATACCCTGGGTTGAACCTAGCTTGAGCTAAAGTGTCTGACCCCAAGTGATGCGAGCATTCCACTCTCGGACTATATCTCCGCCCATGTGAATCTTATCTTCCTCATAGTAGACTATGGATTCCCCCATATTTCTCACTTGGGGTATGATTTGGGTCCTACCAAACTATCTCAACACTCGAGCAGGCATATAAGCCGAATCCATCAAATTCCCATAAGTTGTATGAATAGACATTTTCGTCCCTTAACGACAATAGAATCGAATATGAAGTCGGCAAACATCAATTGTATGCTACCCTCTTTGAGCCTTGAGAAAATCAAAACCCAACTCTCTTTGGTTTGTTGTCCCATGTTCAGACAATTGGAGTAAAGGTCATCCTTCCCTGTTTGTTTGCTCAAATATTGAGTACCCCTGACCTTGCTTAAATACTTAATGATCCACCATTATAGAAGCAGGTTACACTTTTGGAAGTAATGGTAATGGTTTTGACACATGCTTAAGGATCAGTTTATATCGGCAAGGATGATAGGGATTAGGTCAAAGTATTTGGTTTCCCCATTTGTGGTTATACAGTGAAAGATAGGATGGGTGACTGAAATGACTCAGGTGTGTATTGTTTGGTTCCTATCTTTTGTGGATACCATGAGTCCTAATAAGCAGATGGCGAAGGCCAAAGGTCGGGTGTCGGCAAAGGATTTAAACTCTCCAAGGTGTTCTATAAATCCTTATTTGGTCCCAAACCGTTTGTGTAACTCTCCAGGGTGTTCTATAAATCCTCATTTCATCCAATCCCACAATATTTTCAACATATCCGGTACCTCGAGAACCATGTTTAATTTCAAGTTAGTGTTCATCTACAAAATAAAGCACGATTGATTCCCTAACCCTCATGGACAATGGTTTAACACATAGGCACAAACATGTTTCCAATTAGCGATAACTGGTGGTGTCCTTCGGGTCATAGACTGTTTTAACACAATGTAATTCCCCTATGGGTTTTAGATACGTCTAAAATATCCAAAACCTATCTAGGTCAATCATGTGCTAGTCCGATAGGATTTGACTCTGTAGTATCCTAGTTAAAAGCTAGAGTGGGCTTTTCAAACTGATAGAAACCCGAGCAGACTACTCGAGGTGAACCGTTGCTGGTTGTTGGATGACCGCATGCCAACAACGCGTTCAACGTGTTCCAAAGAAAGGGGTTTTCGGGTTTTTTAGTGATGGCTAGAGCGCGATCTTGCATGTCCCCTTTGAAACCATGCTTTTTGTCAGGAGTGAGGGAGTTTATCATATGAATGCATGATCGTTATATTTTGAAAGAAAATAAACAAATAAGCACATAACCATAGTCAAATCACATTATATTTTAACCCTTATGGTTAGAACCTCGAAAATCCCCAGCGGGGTCGCAATCTGTTACGGTTCACTTTTACGTGGGTGCATAAAAGCTACTAAGAGGTTATGGACTTTAGTTGAATTTTATATTTTTTAGAGTGGCCACCTAATTTTACAAAGGAAATTAGGAAAACCAGGTAAAAAGGGCTTATCAAACAAGTGAAAAATCCTTTTAAAACCAGAGTTAGAGGTAAGGGTTCTGATGATCCCCTACGGAAGGTCTTAGTCACCCTATTATTAAGGATTCGTAAAATAAGGTTGACCTACGAGCTTCAATGCGTGATTAATGTGATTTTTTGCTAATATATTTTCTTTGTTGTAAGATTGTCATACTAATCATAAAACTCCACTTTTTGGCAAAAATATCCTTTAAGGAAGAAAAATGATGGTTTGTTTTTTGGAAATGTATAAAGGGGTTAAATTCACTTCATTTCCGGACCCAAACACGGTTAATATTTTCTCTTAAGTAGAGTTACTATTAATTTGGTCCAAATGTAATGCTTTAGTCCTTACAGTTTTTGTATATATAAAGGAATAAATGGAGTATATCTCCTCAATAAGAATATTATAGGTTTTGACAAGTATAAAAAGAGAAAGAATTTGCTTATTTTTTGTTTTAGTCCATTGAAGCTCAATTATCAACCATTTTGTCACGCCCTAAAACCCATCGTAGGCGTAACAAGAATCCGATGCTATGAACAACGCCGGATGCAACCCCAACATGTATCATCCATAACTACTTGGGATCATCTTTTTATCGCGAACCACAGAACTTGGGTAGATTCAGCCCCAAAAAGTTCTTAAGCCTTCCCCCACCACCAAGTGTAGGTCCACACCCGCACGCTGATGTTGGGCTGCAGTAAGAGTAGTAAACGCATCTGGATTGCATTCTGCATCGATCCAATATAACACATGCCCGTTGTTACACCTCGAAAATATCCCCATGAACGTACAACGAATAGACTAACAAAGAATATGAGAATACGATGTTTTAATCAGAAGAGAATGATGTTTGACGACCCTACGTGAGAATTCAAAGGCAATGGTAATAAGAGATAGGTTATGCTCCGCAATGACTAATTATAGGTTCTGAAGACGTGAAAGTTGCAGATTTGCACTTCGGCCCAGTCGATCGTAAAATGAAATACGAACCGTAAAGTGGTATACGGCCCGTAAACTACCATGGCATATTTTAACTTACAAAACTTCAAATTTCTACCAAAGACTTGAATGGTTAAAAAACGACTTGAAATACGGACCGTAAACTGAAATACGGCCCGTAAACTGAGTCGTAAACCACCATGTCCTCATCCTGACTTTCTGGTTCTGTTATGCTTAAATACGCCCACAGAATACGGACCGTAAACTGGAATACGGACCGTAAAATGGGTTTACGACCACTGTGCACTTCAACCACTGTTCATTTCGGATCAGATTTTAAGTCATTAAAAAGGAGACCTAAGCTCATTAATTCATTTCATTCCCACGATACTTCTCTCTAGAAACCTCTAGAATATTCTCCACTCTTCATATACAATAAAACAAAGGAAATCAAAGATCAATATCAAAAATCCAAGTGAATCAAGTGCATGACACTCATCAAAGTTCATCCAAGTTAAGAAATTTCAAGAGAAGCAAACTAGGGTTTTGGTGGAAGAAGAGCAATACCACTCAAGGCTTGTTCCTACAACATCTAAGGTAAGTTTTATGGAATTTACATGTTATTTAAGGTAGGGAAGAGTTGAAACACTTGGATAATAGAAGGATGTATGAAATGGGTCATGAAAGTGTGAATAGTAGCATTGTTGAGTAAAGGTTTGAATTGAGCCATGATCATTGATAATTTGTGATTATAAAAATGTTATGAATGACATTTAGAACATGGAATAAGTATCGTATGTGAGAAAATGCAACAATGAACCATGGCCATGATTATGGAGAAATTGAAGACAAATTGAGAAATGCAGATATTGTGGAAGAATGATGAGTGTTGTCTATCATAGTGAGAATGTTCTTATGAACACTTCAGAGTTGATATAGAATATGGGACGAGTTGAATAAATCAAAGGAGATGTTGTCCAATTTTCTCTAGCGTTAGTAAGCTGTTTTTATAATCACTAGCTAATGTCGATGCAAATTCTCTTGATGGTAGAACGTACGCACCAAAGGAGAACAAGCAAGCGATAGATTAGTAAACGACAAAGGTAAGTGAGGCTAGTACTTTCTTTCTAATGGCATGAATCCTAAAGCATGACTTCCTATTTTCTTCATGACTTCCTACATTCCAGAAAGCTACAAGTCTATATCCATGAATAGCTATATAAGATGAGAGATATGTTAGACATCCTATAGTGATAATGATGTTATTTATTGTTCACACTCACCTTACATGTTAGTTCCTTCAAGGTGAGGCAGAATGTCAATGAATGCTCCATAATGAAATCGGGGGATCACAACCTTACGTCACCCCGATAAAGTATAGTTGTCCTTGAGCCTTATGCATGTACTATGATAAACACATTATGATGAGTACATTATGATGAGCATATTGTGATATGACACCGCGCCTATATGGCCGGCCAGTCACCGCTAAGGCGGGCAGCTATACATCATGGCCAAAGGGCATGGGCAGACACCACTAGTGGGCGGCACGAGATGATACCTCGAACACGGGAGGCCTGGACGCAGGCTAATGTTGTTATTATCACACCGATCCGATATGGACGGGTAGTTTATACACTATCACACCATACCTATATGGGCAGGAAACTTATACATTTATGCATTCATGACATGATGGTGATTATGAGTAAGCCAGCATGCATTATTTCCTTTGTAATTGACAGTCAGATACAAATGTTCCATATTGATATTTCTTTTATATCATTGTCCTATTTCATTGTTTGTACCTCTCATACTCAGTACAATGTTCGTACTGACGTCCGTTTTGTTTGGACGCTGTGTTCATGCCCACAGGTAGACAGGGAGGAGAGCTTGACCCAGATTCGTAGTAGCTGTCAGCTAATTTGAAAGCACTCCATTGTTCCGGAGGTGCTTCATTATTCTTTTGTGTATATTCATGTATATGTATTTTTGGGCATGACGGGGTCTTGTCTCGTCCTTATGTCTAACATTCTAGTAGAGGCTCGTAGCTACGCAGTGTGGGTTAGATGGTCTCACGAGATGCTATTATGTATGTATATGTATATATATATATATATATATATATATATTAATTTGATGGCCGAGAGGCTTATGCATATAAGAGTATTTATGTTTTCAAATGGGAGATGATTTTCACATGATTTGATTATGAAATTGATAAAAGAGCATTAACTGAGTAAGGTTAAGAGAAGAACTAGCGGTGCTCGGTGGTTAGCTCTGGGTACCCGTCGCGGCCCCTAGCTGGGTCGTGACAAAAGTGGTATCAGAGCCAGGTTCAGTCCTAGGAAGTGTCTACGAGCCGTGCCTAGTAGAGTCTTGTTTATGGTGTGTTGCGCGCCACATCAATAAACAAGAGGCTACAGGGCATTTAGGAAAAATGAACATCTTTCTTCCTATGAGATCGTGCGATAGAGCCATGTATAAGATTTTATCCTCCCTAATAGTGTGTTGTGATCCCAGAAATGCCGCCAAAGGGAAAAGCTACAGCCGCCCAAAAGGGCAAGACTACGACAAAGAGGCGGGTAGAAAGAGAGCCTCCGATGAATATTGAAGAGGGTGAATCGCATAATGAGGCCTTGTCTAATACTTCCTCCACCCTGCCTAATGTGGAAGAACAAAGAGGAGTTCCAACTCCAATTCCTCCATCGGGTGCTTCGGGTCAACAAGTAACCGAGGCCATTCAGTTATTGACATAGTTCGTTGCCGCCCAGGCACAGCGGCAAAATGCGGGCCTAAGTGATCGGTCAGCCAGTACTAGATCCCGTGATTTTATGAGTCTAAATCCTCTAGAGTTCTTCGGGTCGAAGCCGGATGAAGACCCGCAAGGTTTCATAGACGAGATGTTGAGGACATTGAAGATTGTCCATGCCTCCGAAACTGAATCCGTGGATTTGGCATCTTATAGACTTCGGGACGTGGCAGTTTTATGGTATAAGAACTGGGTATTATCGAGAGGAGAAAATGCGCCTCCTCCATTCAGTTATTCGTCACTATTTGCCACCCGAGGTCCGCCGAGCTAGAGCGGATAGATTCCTAAATTTGAGGTAAGGAAACATGAGTGCCCGAGAATATAGTCTTCAATTTAATTCATTGGCTAGGTATGCCCAGACTATGGTGGCCGGCATGGGAGACCGGGTACATAGATTCGTGAGTGGCTTAGGGCCACATTTATTCAAAGATTGCTTGACAGCTTCGCTATAAGATGGGATGGATATTTCCCGGATACAGGCTCATGCTCAGAACTTAGAGGGGCGACACCAACCACAAATGAGTGACCGCGACATTGAAAGAAGGCAAAGTAAGAGGGCCAGATCTATGAGTGCAGGCAGTGATTATAGAGGGGGATCAAGGCAGACATATTCTAGGCATTCAGGCCAGTCGGTGACTAGTGCACCTCCTCGATTCGCAGGTAGGAGATTTGATCGCTCCTTCCATTCAGGACAGGGCCAGAGTTCGAGGGCCTCAGATTCCCAGTTCAGGGAAGATTATAGCCAGAGGAGACCCCCAGTACCGTGATGCAGCCAGTGCGGTAGATTACATTCCGGACAGTGTCACCAGGGTTCGGATGCTTGTTATACTTGTGGCCAGGTTGGGCACATGATGAGAGATTGCCTGTCGATGAGTGGTGGAGTTGGGGTTCAGTCTACAGGTTCAACAGCTGGTTCTTCCTCAGTGCGCCCGGTAGGGAAGACTCCTCAGCTGTCAGTAGGCCGAGAGAGAGGCAGAGGGGCAGCATCTACTTCAGGTGCCACTCAGCCCCGTGTATATGCTTTAGCCGGACGTCAGAATCTTGAGTCCTCCCCGGATATGGTTACAGGTACCTTGTCTATATTCTCCTGTGATGTGTATGTATTGATAGATCCGGGTTCTACATTCTATTATATTACTCCATATGTTGCTGGTTGTATTGGGGTGAAACCTGAGCCAATCAAACCTTTTGAGGTGTCTACTCCGGTTGGTGATCCCGTGATAGCAAGACAAGTGTATAAAAATTGTGTAATTGTGATATGCGATTGCCAAACCAAAGCTGATTTGATTTAATTGGAAATGTTAGATTTTGATGTAATTATGGGTATGAATTGGTTGGCATCATGCTATGCTAATTTTGATTGCCGAAAGAAAGTAGTTCGATTCCAATTTCCGGGAGAACCCGTGCTTGAATGGAAGGGTAATGCAGCATCCCCAAGAGGTAGGTTTATTTCCTACCTTAAGGCAATAAAGATAATAGCTAAAGGCTATATTTATCATCTAGTTCGGGTTCATGACACCGAGGCAAAGTCGTTAACTTTCCGATCAGTTCTGGTAGTGAATGAATTTCCGGATGTGTTCCCGGAAGAGCTTCCAGGCCTTCCTCCCGAGCGGGAGATTGATTTTGCTATTGATATGTTGCCGGACACCAAGCCTATTTCTATTCCTCCGTATCGAATGGCTCTGGTAGAATTGAAAGAGTTAAAGGCCCAGCTGAAAGATTTGCTTGAAAAGGGGTTTATTAGACCCACTTCATCACGGTGGGGAGCCCCAGTCTTGTTCGTGAGAAAGAAAGACGGATCCCTACGAAAGTGTATCAATTATAGGCAATTGAACAAGGTGACGATAAAGAACAAATATCTTCTTCTGAGGATTGATGATTTATTTGATCATCTACAGGGTGCCAAATGGTTTTCAAAAATAGACTTGAGATCGGGTTATCATCAAGTGAGAGTTAGAGAAGCGGATATTCCCAAAACATCCTTTAGCACGAGATATGGCCACTATGAGTTCCTGGTGATGTCATTTGGATTAACCTATGCTCCGAGCGTGTTCATGAATTTAATGAACAACGTATTCAGGCCTCTCTTGGATTTGTTTGTGATAGTATTTATTGATGATATTTTGGTGTATTCTCGCACAGAATCAGAATATGCAGATCATTTGGGAATTGTTCTTGGAATTCTTCAAGCCCGGGAATAATATGCAAAATTTTCAAAGTGTGAGTTTTGGCTAAATTCTGTAACATTTCTGGGCCATGTTGTTTCAGATGACGGCATTCGAGTCGACACTCAGAAAATTGAAGTTGTGAAGACTTGGCCAAGGCCTACGACGCCTACAGAAGTCCGTAGTTTTTTGGGCTTGGCGGGTTATTATGGAAGATTCGTAGAGGGATTTTCATCTATTTCAGCCCCATTGACGAAGCTAACCCAGAAGTCGGCTAAATTTCAATGGAGCAATGCTTGTGAACGCAGCGTCCAGGAGTTGAAAGACAGATTGAACTCAGGTCCGATCTTAACACTTCCAGAAGGGTCAGATGGCTATGTGGTGTATTGTGACGCTTCCGGTGTTGGATTAGGATGTGTCTTAATGCAGCACGGTAGAGTTATTGCATATGCTTCGAGGCAGCCACAGAAACATGAAAAGAGCTACCCAACTCATGATCTCGAATTAGCTGCGGTTATTCATGCCTTAAAAATTTGGAGACATTACTTGTATGGTGTGCATGTTGACATTTACACCGATCACAAGAGTCTTCAATATATTTTCAAGCAAAAGGAGTTGAACCTGCGGCAAAGGCGGTGGTTAGAATTACTGAAAGATTATGATGTTAGCATTTTATACCACCCCGGAAAAGCGAATGTAGTAGCCGATGCGCTTAGCCGCCGATCAATGGGCAGTTTATGCGAATTTCCTCCGAAAAGAAAAGAGGTGGTTCACGAGCTCCGTCAACTAGCTAATCTTGGAGTGCATGTAATTGATTCGGGTAGTGCAGGGATTGGCATTAACGATCTTATAGTTTCATCTTTGAATATAGAAGTGAAAGAGCACCAATATGAGGATCCTAAATAGTGCCATTACAGAGACATATCCCATGGAAAGGAGAAGTCTCCATTTGAAGTTTCTAGGGATGGAATTCTTAGATACCGAGGTAGGTTATGTGTGCCGAATGTGGCAGAATTACGCCGACGAATTCTAGAAAAAGCACATTGTTCTCTGTATTCTATTCACCCAGGTTCAACCAAGATGTATCATGACCTTAAACATATATATATTGGTGGGATGGCATGAAGAGAGATGTAGCAGAATTTGTAGCACAGTGTCCAAATTGCCAACAGGTAAAGGTTGAACATCAAAAGCCAGGAGGCTTATTGCAAGCAATGGAAATCCCTACTTGGAAATGGGAAGTGATCAACATGGATTTTATTGTGGGGTTACCTCGTTCCCGTGGAAAGTACGATTCTATATGGGTGATCGTGGATAGGTTGATGAAAGCAACCCATTTTGTTCTAGTTAGAACCACGTACTCAGCAGAAGACTATGCGAGGTTGTATCTCAAAGAAATTGTGCGACTCCATGGTATACCGTTATCAATTATCACAGATAGAGGAGCACATTTTACAGCCATATTCTGGAAGTCCTTTCAAGAAGGTCTAGGCACTCAAGTGAAGCTTAGCATGGCATTTCATCCGCAGACGGATGGGCAAGCCGAACGTACTATTCAGACCTTGGAAGATATGCTACGAGCATGTGTGCTGGATTTTGGTGGTAGTTGGGATGATCATTTACCTTTAATTGAATTTTCATATAATAATAGCTACCATTCCAGTATCCAAATGGCTCCGTATGAAGCATTATATGGAAGGAAGTGTAGATCCCCGATTGGATGGTTCGAAACAGGAGAAGTACAATTGATAGGTCCTGAACTGATTCAACAAGCGGTAGAGAAAGTCAAAGTGATCCAAGAACGATTGTTGACAGCCCAAAGTCGCCAAAAGTCTTATACGGACATTCGCCGATGAGACTTGGAATTTCAGGTTGATGATTGGGTATTTTTGAAAGTGTCGCCAATGAAAGATGATGAGATTTGGCAAGAGAGGGAAGTTAAGTCCTAGATATATTTGACCCTATAAAATTATCCACAAGGAGGGTCATGTCGCTTATGAATTGGACTTGCCTTCGGAGCTTGAATTAGTCCATCCAGTCTTCCATGTTTCGATGTTCCGCAAGGGTATTGGAGATCCCACAAAGATTGTCCCGATAGATGATGTGCAAGTAACAGAAAAGTTAACCTATGAAGAAGTGCCTATTTCTATTCTAGATAGGCAAGTGCGAAGACTTCGAAATAAAGAGGTAGCTTCAGTCAAAGTTTTATGGCGAAACGACAATCGGGAAGAAATGACTTGGGAGGCGGAAGAGAAAATAAGATCTACATATCCACACTTATTCCAACCCCCAGAAGGGATTTAAGATGAAGCCCCAACATTATGAGGTATGTACGCTTACTTTTTATGTTTTCAGTCGTGTGTGACCATAGATATGTCGATATTGTGATGTAGCTCTGTGAGGCGATGATATTATGGGTTGTTGTGACCAGGTTCGTAGTGCCCTATTACAGGGGAAACTCTGGAAAAAGTTTTCTAGAATCCCCGATGACTTAACATTCGAGGACGAATGTTCCAAAAGGGGGATGAATGTTACACCTCGGAAATTCCCCGTGAACGTACAACGAATAGACTAACGAAGAATACGAGTATACGATGTTTTAATCAGAAGGGAATGATGTTTGACGACCCCAAGTGAGATTTCAAAGGAAATGGGAATAAGAAATAGGTTATGCTCCACAATGACTAATTATAGGTTCTGAAGACGTGAAAGTTGCAGATTTTCACTTCGGCCCAGTTGATCGTAAAATAAAATACGGACCGTAAACTGAAATACGGCCCGTAAACTGAGTCGTAAACCACCATGTCCTCAGCCTGACTTTCTGGTTCTGTTATGGTTAAATACGCCCGCAGAATACGGACCGCAAACTGGAATACGGACCGTAAACTGGGTTTACGACCACTGTGCACTTCAACCACTGTTCATTTCGGATCAGATTTTAAGTCATTAAAAAGGAGACCTAAGCTCATTAATTCATTTCATTCCCACGATACTTCTCTCAAGAAACCACTAGAATATTCTCCACTCCTCATATACAATAAAACAAAGGAAATCAAAGATCAATATAAAAAATCCAAGTGAATCAAATGCATGAAACTCATCAAAGTTCATCCAAGTTATGAAATTTCAAGAGAAGCAAACTAGGATTTTGGTGCAAGAAGAGTAATACCACTCAAGGCTTGTTCCTACAACATCTAAGGTAAGTTTTATGGCATTTACCTGTTATTTAAGGTATGGAAGAGTTGAAACACTTGGATAATAGAAGGATGTATGAAATGGGTCATGAAAGTGTGAATAGTAGCATTGTTGAGTAAAGGTTTGAATTGAGCCATGATCATTGATAATTTGTGATTATAAAAATGTTATGAATGACATTCGAACATGGAATAAGTATCCTTTGTGAGAAAATGCAACAATGAACCATGGCCATGATTATGCAGAAATTGAAGACAAATTGAGAAATGCAGATATTGTAAATGAATGATGAGTGTTGTCTATCATAGTGAGAATGTTGTTATGAACACTTCAGAGTTGATATAGAATATGGGACGAGTTCAATAAACAAAAGGAAATGTTGTCCAATTTTCTCTAGCGTTAGTAAGCTGTTTTTATAATCACTAGCTAATGTCGATGCAAATTCTCTTGATGGTAGAACGTACGCACTAAAGGAGAACAAGCAAGCGATAGATTAGTAAACGACAAAGGTATGTGAGGCTAGTACTTTCTTTCTAATGGCATGAATCCTAAAGCATGACTTCCTATTTTCTTCATGACTTTCTACATTCCAGAAAGCTACAAGTCTATATCCATGAATATCTATATAAGATGAGAGATATGTTAGAGATCCTATAGTGATAATGATGTTATTTATTGCTCACACTCACCTTATATGTTAGTTCCTTCAAGGTGAGGCAGAATGTCAATGAATGCTCCATAATGAAATCGGGGGATCACGACCTTACGTCACCCCGATAAAGTATAGTTGTCCTTGAGCCTTATGCATGTACTATGATAAACATATTATGATGAGTACATTATGATGAGCATATTGTGATATCACACAGCGGCTATATAGCTGGGCAGCCACCGCTAAGGCGGGCAGCTATGCACCATGGCCAAAGGGCATGGGCAGACACCACTAGTGGGTGGCACGAGATGATACCCCAGACGCGAAAGGCCTGGACGCAGGCTAATGTTATGATTATCACACCGATCCGATATGGATGGGCAGTTTATACACTATCACACCGTACCTATATTGGCGGGCAGCTTATACATTTATGCATTCATGACATGATGATGATTATGAGTAAACCAGCATGCATTATTTCCTTTGTACTTGACAGTCAGATACAAATGTTCCATATTGATATTTCTTTTATATCATTATCTTATTTCATTGTTTGTGCCTCTCATACTCAGTACAATGTTCGTACTGACGTCCATTTTCTTTGGACGCTATGTGCATGCCCACAGGTAGACAGGGAGGAGAGCTTGACCTAGATTCGTAGTAGCTGTCAGCTGATTTGAAAGCACTCCATTGTTCCGGAGGTGCTTGATTATTCTTTTGTGTATATTCATGTATATGTATTTTTGGGCATGACGGGGTCTTGTCCCGTCCTTATGTCTAGCACTCCAGTAGAGGCTCGTAGATCCGCAGTGTGGGTTAGATGTGTCATGACCCAGCCCCGTGGGCCGTGACTAGTGCCCTAACTGGGCACCCACACAGACTTACTTACCAGATCGACATATCAAAAACTTATTCAAATTTAGCATACGTTATTTCGAACAGATACTGAAAACAGATATCATCTTAAGCAGTCACCCGTACAGAAATATCATACCAAAAACCGATAGGCTGGCGGAATACACATCGCCCGGATACACATACATATACAAAAATATGGGCCGTTTTGGCCATAATAGCAAACGGGGCCGCTTAAGGCACAAATCACAAACATAATCGAACAAACGTGACCCATGACCTACATATATGTCTACAGACTCTACAAACCATAACAGAAACATATGACGAGACAGGGCCCCGCCGTACCCAAATAGCCATATATATACAGAACATGTATAACAGAAGATATGTACCAAAAATATGAGCTCCGGATCAAAAGGAGGACTCCAAACAGCAGAATAAGTATCCTACACTGGCGGGTCACCTGAACGAACGTCTGTACCTGCGGGCATGAAACGCAGCCCCCGAAGAAAGGGGGTCAGTACGAAATATGTACTGAGTATGTAAAGCATGAAGTACAGTAATCTGAATCATAACTGAAGTCAGAAGTACAGAAAATGGATACAGAATTAGTATATCAAAACATGTGCTGAAAATATAATTAATGCAAATAAAATCATGCATAGGGCTCAAGAACGTGTTCGCCACTCCGACGCTGGCGCCACAACACATCATACTCCGGAAGGTTTCAAATCTCCGTACAATCCCCCAACATATCATATCATCAAAACATATCACATCATCAGAACACATCATATGCCATATCACATCATAACGCTGTATATAAGCAGTACCCAGCCCTATGGCGAGGTCTCGGGAACCGTAACGCATCATACTGCCAAATATAACATAGTGCGCATGATCACAAAACCGGCCCGGGATCCGGCGAACGATGTCATAGTAGTAAGAACGAGCGGAGTAGTGAGGAAACCATATGCATATAAGTACATAAATAAATTTCAAACCTCGATGGACAAATATATTTACCGACATCTGAAGGCTCAAAATAAGATTCAGGTCAATCGGAATTAGTATAAGAAAGTTACGAGCTTTTGAAGTATAGAACCTTCTGAAAAACATTTCATAAGCCATACTTGGAAATTCAAGTATCATTCATAGTAGAAAACTTTCGAACATCATTATGGATCCAATATTCATATTAGGAAACTTTCGAATAACATTATGGATCAAATCAAATGGAGATTTTTGGACCATATTTACGTAACAAAATATTCATCAAAGACTTTAGTCATCTCGATTTTCTTTCGAACAACATTCGGAAACATAACCACTAGAGTCTTCGAATATCACAAATATGTATCAAGCCATATGAAATAGCTTATGGAAGTCAAAGATGTTAGCCATCCTAGTGGCTCTAAGAGTAGGATTTTTCTTTATAAGTATACATATACATTTTTGTTCATTTCAAAAGGATCATACCAAAAGAAGGAAAGGTAGGCTTTACATACCTCAATCGCTCGCTAACCAAATCCCGACTCAAGTCTCGGGCTCTCCAATATCAACAATAATATTATCAATTACCAAACATTAGCTACAAGTACTTAGATCTTCAATTCTAACTAGTACTTGTCTACCGAAATTTCGGCAGCATCTCCCCTGTAAATTCAACATCCCCGAGAATTTAAGTCGGCCAAATTCATCATCAACCATACCAAAAATACCATCAACCATACCATTAACATCAAGAATCAATTTAAAGCGCATTCTAATATTGGTAGCCTTCTATCTCTACGTAGCTTATCACATCCAATTTAACTACGCATTTTCAAGCCAATACCAATACTCACATATTCCTTACTAATTCAAGATCAACCAAATACAATTCAAAAGCATTTCATACAATTCTACAAAATATTCAATGACCCCTCTAACACCATATTCCACTCGGAATCTCCACAAATGTGACAAGGTCACAACATCGCATTTTCTTCTTCCAATTTCAACAACAACAACAACAATTCATACTTTAGCAATTCCATTTCTATAATTACATACAAACTATAATAAAATCACATAATTTCCTACAACAACTTACAACTAATTTTCATGCCAATCTTGAACCATTATTCTTCCATTTACATCACAAGGCTACAATCAACACAATTAACATACTAAATAAAATTTGTTCACCTTCCTCCACCAACCATACCACACGGCCACACACACACTCACACACATCCACACGGCTACACCCACAACACCCAATTTTCATATTTTTCATTCATTTACACATACTACAACATATATGTCTTCCATAAAAAAAAGATAGAATTTTTTTACCTTTTCTTCAAATTCTTCACTTGCCACCAAAGTGATTTTCTTGCTAAAATAATTGTACCACGTTGAAGAGGGTCTTGAGCTTAGTAGGAATACTAGAAAATTAAGATTTGTGGATCAAAGTTTGATGGGCTAAAATTTTTTTCTTTCTCTCTTCTATGGCCGAATGACCCCTTTTTTTTCTCTCAAGTTTTGTTCTTCTTGAAGCTTCTTTGAAAATGAAGAAATTGTGGCCCTTTTCCTTATTTAATAGTCTTGAATTAAATGGGCACATGGGCTTGGGCCCATGGCCGGCCACCCCTTGATTTTGCGCCTCTTTTTCTCTTCTTTTTCTTGAGCCCAATTTGTTGGTTAATATTTGTAATTCCCGAAACTAATTTCCAAAATTCCCAATTTTGCCCTTGGCCTTCCTCCATATTTCCGCATCAATATTTTTCAGGAACAACATATATATTAGCTAAAACCAAACTTTTGCTTTATCTCATACAAGTCACAATTATTTCAATTTATCCGAATGTGCAAAATTACGGGATATAACATCCTCCCCCCCTTTAGAACATTCATCCTCGAATGTTGAACTAGCCTTATAGGGTCTTGCAAGCATTTCAGGGGAGTTTCTTTTTGGACAGCACATACAATTTATTCACCAATCAATATAACCAATTTAAGGAATTTAAATTACCTGTAGACATAGGGAACAAGTGAGGATACTTCTTCTTCTTATCGTCCTCTGCTTCCCAGGTCATTTCTTCTCTGTTATATTTTCGCCACAAGACCTTAACGGAAGGCACATCTTTGGTGCGCAATCTTCTCACCTGTCGATCCAAAATAGCTACAGGCTGTTCTTCATAGGACAACTCCTCAGTTACCTGGACATCTTCTATGGGAAATATTCTGGAAGGATCACCGATACATTTACGGAGCATTGATACGTGAAATACCAGATGTACTGCCGCCAGATCAGATGGTAAGTCTAGCTCGTAGGCGAACTCGCCTATCTTTCGAATAATCTGATAAGGCCCAATATATCGAGGACTGAGATTTCCTTATCTGCCGAATCTCATCACACCCTTCATAGGTGACACCTTCAGAAATACCCAGTCACCAATCTGGAACTCTAACGGTCGACGTCGTTTATCTGCATATGATTTCTGTCGACTCTGGGCTGCCAACAACCGCTCCCGAATGAGTTTCACTTTATCGACTGCTTACTGGATCATATCGAGACCAATCAATTTAGTTTCACCCACATCGAACCAACCAATCGGAGATCTGCATTTTCTACCATATAAGGCTTCATACGGTGCCATCTGGATGCTGGAATGATAACTATTATTATAAGCAAATTCAATAAGCGGAAAATGATAATCCCAACTACCTCTGAAATCAATAACACAGGCCTGTAGTATATCTTCCAGTGTCTGAATAGTACGCTCGGCCTGTCTGTCGGACTGAGGATGGAATGCTGTGCTAAGAATCACCTTAGTCCCTAATCCTTCCTGAAATGACCTCCAGAAATTTGTTGTAAACTGAGCACCCCTGTCGGTTATAATAGATATAGGAACTCCGTGAAGCCTTACTATCTCTTTAATATACAATTTGGCATAATCCTCAGCCGAATACGTAGTCCTGACCGGAAGAAAATGGGCTGATTTTGTCAGCCTATCAACAATAACCCATATAGAATCATACCTGCGTGGAGTGCGCGGTAAACCTGTAATGAAATCCATGTTGATTATTTCCCATTTCCAAGCTGGGATTTCCATTTCCTGCAACAATCCACCGGGCTTTTAATGCTCGATCTTAACTTGCTGGCAATTTGGGCACTGAGCAACGAACTCTGCAATATCTCTTTTCATACCATCCCACCAATATAAACATCTGAGATCAAGGTACATTTTAGTGGATCCAGGATGAACAGAATACCAAGCATAATGTGCCTCTCCCATCATCTGTCGCCGTAGCCCTGCAACGTCTGGTACACATAGTCCGCCTCTATATAATAATACTTTGTCAGGTGTGATCTCGAACGAAGTCTTTTCCTTATCAAGGGTTGTGTCTCTGTACTGTACCAGGATAGGATCCTCTTACTGACGTTTTTTTACTCCTTCCACAATAGATGATTCAGCAATTTCTCGAACAGAAACCCCAATATGTCCAGAATCGGCCAAACGGACTCCAAGATTGGCTAGCTGATGAATTTCACGAACTAATTCTTTCCTCTCTGGCTACACGTCGGTCAGATTGCCCATGGACTTGCGGCTACGACGTTGGCTTTTCCAGGATGATGCAAAATGTCAACGTCATAATCTTTCAATAATTCGAGCCATTTTTTTTGCCACAAATTCAACTCCTTTTGTTTAAGATGTACTGAAGACTTTTGTGATCCGTATAAATATCAGCACGAACCCCATATAAGTAATTCCGCCATATCTTCAAAGCATGAATTTTCGCGGCTAGTTCCAGATCATGAGTAGGATAATTTATCTCGTATTTAATCGGAATACTTATGAGAGCTTCCATTCCCAACACTTACTTTTCTTTCCATTCTGACATACCTCTGCCCTTTATGTCAAACAATGTCATTTACCTCTTGATGCATATCCATTCCCGCTTACTTTCTTCCTAACCACTCTCTTTTCCTTCAATCAAGCCATCAGTATCCTAAATCTTTCTTAGGGAATGGCCTTCTTCTCTTGTTGTTTCGTAGCATCGGCTCCGAAGCTCGCAAGGTATTCTTTTATACACGCGAATCGGTTCATTCCTAAGCCACCCTCCAGGAAGGCCTCTCTATGTTCAAAGCAACCATATTAATACGACTACACATTTATCCTTTAGTAATTATGTCCTTCCTCAATGGAAGGTTCGGCCAAGTTATCCTTTCCTTCATGCCCATTCCATATCTTTCATTCTGTTTTTCTCGATAATCGAATTCCTCAGTCTCCATATGAATCCTCATTCCATGCCATAGGTTTACTTATCAATTGAACCAACTCACTATCATTTTCCCTTCCTTGGCAAGTAATCTATTTGCTATCACCAACTTATTAAAGTCTCCTCCGCACTCCCGTATGCTTGTCCTATTTGCACCGTTAACCCTTTTCCAGGTTTGTTCCTCCTTTGTCCTACACTATCACATTTTTGTTCCTTTATGGACCTGTCCTTCAAATTTGTACGCAAATAATTTCGTGCTTTGCCCGTCGGCTCTTTTTGAGGCTTTACTTAATTATATTTCTTACTCTTTCATTTTTTCATTTTTTTTTCGACATTTTGATCTCCTTGTCTTCCATTTACTTACTCTCTTTTCTTTCCAAATATCATTGTATTAGAATCTTCCAATCCTAACCTGTAGTGAAATCAGTATCAGTTTATCTCATAACATCTATATCATACCTTCCGTTTTGTCTCTGGAATTCCGTCCAGTTAATGTGTGAGGCATCCCCTCTGGGTCCTACACATACTCAGGTATTGTCTATGCCAGGGTACTGCCCGTCCGCCCAAGGCCTTCGCCCCAACCCTCATCACGCTGCAGCGCTACGGGGGGTCGAACGCGGAACCTCTGGCTCCTTTACATTCCCCAGAGGGAATCGCCTCTTACCAATTGAGCTGCAACAAAAAAGGCGCCTTTTTTGTGACGATCCCCTTTGGGTCCCACTACTCAAGGTATTGTCTATGCCAGGGTACTGCCAGTCCGCACAGGGGCTTGCCCCATTATCCCTCTTCACGCTGCAGCGCTACGGGGTATCGAACCCGGAACCTCTGGCTCCTTTACATTCCCCAAAGGGAATCGCCTTTCACCAATTGAGCTGCACTATGTTTTCCACTCCTTATTAATGCAAGAGTCTAAGGAAATTAAGTACGTAATAAGAGTCAGCGGGTTCGCTCGGCTCCGAGTATGGGGTCGGGTGCCCATCACACCCTAGTACAGTCGGGGTGTGACAAAGTGGTATCAGAGCAGGTCGTCTAAGGGGTTGTCTGCAAAGTCGTGTCCAGTAGAGTCCTGTTTATGGGTGTGAAGCCGGCCATATTTATAAACAGGAGGCTCCAGGGCATCTAGGGATTTTGACCTTCTTTCTGTCCTAAATCGTGCGATAGAGCCAAGTAATAGAAAATATGATTTCTTATACTAATCGTGAATTCCGCAAGACGCCTAGTATCGACGGAGGGAAGCGAGTGATGACATGGCAAGCCACAGAGGTAAGTCGGGATATTTGTTCTGTTACTCGGAACTGGAAGTTCAGGATGGATGGAATATGTCATAATGTTGTATGTTCTGTGAAGTATTGCCTATATTTGCTACGTACAGACTTTGAAAAGTAAGAATGGTAAAGGAGGTTCTGTCAGAATAGATACGCCTAACAAGAAGAAACAGGGATAGAAGATACTGTAAATAGGTAATGAATGAGATGTGTTGGTTCAGGAAGGTTATGGGTTTGGCATGGCGACGATGATGTAATCACTACCATCGGGAATCTGGGAATCCATGATGAAAGATAGTTATGCACGTAAGTGACAGGTGAACATTGGGAATCAAAAAGGGTAAAATAGTAATTGTAAAAGGAGGGACGTGTTACAAAATGGTCCCGGAATCTGTAAGACTTCGATATGCTCCAGATTATATGCTGAAGGTCATATGAGGAAGCGGACGTGATTATATCAACATTAAGCCACCGGATTCCATCAAAGTTTCAAGGTTAAGCGTGCTAAGGTGGGAGCAATTTTAGGATGGGTGACCCCCTGGGAAGTGTACTGAAAATTCCATAAATGTAGGTATAGGAGACGAATGTGAAATTAGGGTAAACTAAAGGAAATAAGAGTAAGTGGAGGGGTTATAAATCTTATAGAGGCCACATAGGAAAAGACAGACTAGACTGCTGAAGAGAAAGAAAGTGTAGTACAGCTTTGGAATTTGCATAGGCTTGAATAGCGTTTGGAAGTATTTTATGGGCTAGTTGGTAGTAAATATATAAATGAATGCATACGACACCCCACATGCAAATATATTTGTGGACACGAGATGTGTGTCCCAGCAACCGGTGCTACGGTATGAAAGGCACCAATCAAATAAGGGTACTGAAGTTCAAGTGACAACAAACTAAATGGTACCAGTGTTACAAAGTAAGATGATGTCATTTTTACTACAGGTTAAGATTGAAAATTCTAACAAAACGATATTTGGAAAAGAAAGAGTGTGAGTAAATGGAAGGCAAGAAGATCAGATGTCGGGAAAACATAAAAGTTAAAAACACCTTAGTGAGTGAAACCCCCGAGTGAAATTACCGGTAAGAGTACGAGAAAAAAAAAATCAAATCAAAGGTAGGCACATGAAAAGGATAAAGTATGGTAACATGGAACAAAAGAGGTCAGACAATAGATTTACGAATGATGTAAGTAAAACCCAAAAAGGGGGGAAGCAAGTAAGGAATGCGTAAGTGAAGAGATTGAAATGACGAATTCCAAATATGACAAGTAGATGTAGTTGGGAGCGAGAATTTTTGTAGAAACATGTTCAATAAGATTCAAGGGCTAGTCAGCAAAGAAATAGAGTGATTGAAGTGTATCTTTTAAGATTGGACTAAAAATAATTTATGAGGCACAAAAGAATTGAGCGATATTCCAATGAAGGGGGACATATTAACAAGATATTGGAATAACGAACATACTTGTTATGGTATAATCGCATTAAAGGGAGAATGGCCCGATAAAGGAATGTACCCGAGAATAAGATTATGGACAGAATACAAGACTAGTATGAACATTCGAGGACGAATGTTCCTAAGGGGGGAAGGATGTTACACCCCGGAAAAATTTTGAGTTACCGAAAACTGTAGACGGCTTAGTATGGGCCAAAGGGCCATTACAGCGCGAACGCGCTGAACAAAATTCGATAATCAAGTATGGAATGAAGGTTGTGTTATAAGAAGTTAATAATAACATATATATGACATTGGGAGACCATATGGTGTAAATTAGTTTATATGTTATTTGACGAAAAGCCCTCGTTGCTGCAAGCTAAGTGGGGCCCACATGTCGGAGTTTTGTGAAAGACGTGAGAAGGGACACGTGAGTAGTATATGGAAAGTTGAGTAGGTCCTAAGAAGGACCCATAAGCTAAAAATGAGTGTAGACCCTCCAAAAGGACGATTTAAGAAAACATGTTTGGGTGATCCGACTTGGAGGGGCAAAAACGGCATTATAAGTTTGGAATTTGGGAAAACCCCAGAAATAAAAGTTGTAGATAATTGCATTAGCTTTCCAACATAGGTCGTGGGCCCTCATACGATATCGGGATCAAACGTTATGACCATTTTACCGAACGAACATCCAGTCAGAAAATTTAACCCTGCGCGACCGCGCCCAAAGGGACGCGAACACGCAGAAGGAGTTTATATTACCCTCCGCGATCGCGCCAGAAGGCAGCGCGAACGCGATGAGCAATTTTCCAGTAGTTTCTGGCAGCTTCCAAACGTCAAAAAAAGGGGGAAACCCCCCTCATTTTCAGATCAACACACGAAAAACACACCCCAAAACTCTCCAAAAATCTAGAGAGTTCTCCCAAACTCCCCAACCAAAATTTTGCCCAAAACCAGGTATAATTTCCCAATTCCAGTCCGGGTAGTGTATAATTATTGGTGCAGAATCATATAACAGTGTGTGGTGGCCTAAATTTAGCATGGAAAAGTGGAGATTAAGAAATATTAAAGGGAGAAAGGTATGAATCTCTTTCTATTTGTGCTAATACTAGTTTATTTACGAAGAATACGCGATTAAATAATTGTATACTGAGTTAATTAGTTATGAAAGTTGGAAAACAGCGTGTGGGCTGTCTTATGAGATATTTTTGAGTTGGAAACATTATATTTGATGTTGGTATTGTTGTTGTTGTTGTTGGCTGCTGAATTAAAAATTTGGGCTAGGCATATAAACAGGGGAGATGCTGCCCGATTTTCGGCAGAATATAAAATAATATAATTTGAATTATGGTACAAGTGTACGATGAAAAGGCTAACATTAGTGTGAATTATCTTAAATGTAGACTTACAAGCTCGGACACATAAGCGTAGCTAATAGGACGTGGAACAGGTATGTTAAGGCTCGACCTTTTCCTTCTATGGCATGATCTCTATGTCGCAAGTTTACGAATGTTTTCATAGTCCCCTTATTTTCAAAAGTTAGAAGCCCATGACACCAAGGTATAAGCCTCTCCTTAATAGTTTACAAACTATTTTCCAAAATGCCCATATTTTTCAAAAAACCAAGTTTTAAGAAGTTGAAAGCTTTTATTACTAAAACGATGAATATGATTCTTATAATGAAAATGATAATGCCAGACATGAGAAAATGTCTATGATGATGAGTATGTAATAACAGTTCCATGTTGGGAAATCCTAAGTTATGGGTTCGATACGAATATGAGAATATTGAGTTATTTCTTGATTCTCAATTTTACTCCTTGATAACGATTCTATTTTTTTTCAAAAACTTCAAAGCATATGATTCAACGTATTATGAAATTATGATCCTATCTTGTGTTATTTACTATTAGTCTCATCTTATATAATTGTTCCTTCAAGGTGAGACATGATGACCATGATGATTCCATAATACAATTGGAGGTTAACGACCTTACGTCACTCCGATATGGACATGATTTTCTTTAGGCTCTCATGGATGTTGTTTATATGTTATAAGTATAAGTATATGTATATGGGGAAGATTGAAAAAGGGAAGGCGCTATAGACGCACAACCACCTGATCAGTTGGAGTATGATACATGATATCGTCCCGGACGCGGGATGCCCGGACGCGGGATATATGGTTAAATGGATCGGAGCCGACGCCTCGGCAATATGATGTATTTTATTTTCTATATACATGAAAAGAAAAGTTTTCCAAGAAAGTAGAGTAATATATGCACATATGGATCGGGCTGCACGTTCCGCAGCAATATGACATAGTATATGCAAGTATAGATCGGGCTGCACGTTCCGCAGCGCTAAGTATGCATGGTATCCGCCAAAGGGCACTTACATGTACAGGTTATTTTTCTACCTCATGACATGCTCCACATTTCTCTTATGTCATTATCCCTGTTCTATATTTTCCGCATGTTATTATTCATGTCTTACATACTCAGTACATTGCTCGTACTGACCCCTCTTCTTCGGGGGCTGCGTTTCATGCCGCGCAGGTACACCCAGATGAGTTGAAGCTAGCATAGAAGATGTTCCAACGGAGTTGGTAGGCTCCACTTGTCCTGGAGTGCTACCGAGTCAGAGTACATGTGCTACGATGTCTGATAAATGTTAGAGACTTTGCAGACAGAGTCATGGGTATAAGATGTCGGTATTGTGAATGGCTCCACTAACCTATGTGTCATTTTATGTTATGTTATAAAGTCAATATGATCAAAGATTATATTGATTCGAGTACGATGAAAAAAAAATTTGAAAGCTTTACTATGTTTTCCACTCCTTATTAATGCAAGAGTCTAAGGAAATTAAGTACGTAATAAGAGTCAGCGGGTTCGCTCGGCTCCGAGTATGGGGTCGGGTGCCCATCACACCCTAGTACAGTCGGGGTGTGACATAATGTCTTCCCTACGTTATAACACTAGTTGTTGGGATCCACCTATCGGTCGATATAGTTGTAAATGAGATGTCATATGCATACATATTCATTTATCTCCATTTTGCTCACAAAACATTTCCCAACGCTTATTCAAACTTACTCTGATTCCAGAGCTGCGTTGCTCTTTCTCCCTTTTCACCAATCTAGTCCGTCTCAGCCCACGCGACCTCTATAAGGTTTCTAACCACTCCACATACTCTAATTTCTTATGGGTTACCCCAAATTCCCATTTGTCTTTTATATCTACATTTGTGAAATTTTTTAGCATACTTCCCAGGGGGTCACCCATCCCAAAATTACTCTGACCCTAGCACGCTTAACCTCGAAACTTTAATGCATTTGGATGCGTTAGTGCCGGTATAATTGCATCCACTACCCCGCACGGCCTTTATCACGTAATTTAAGGCAAGTTGGGGTCTTAACAACTTCCAAGACGTCCTCGTAACGGGTCCCACCCCGATCTAGAGAGGAACCTTTTACTTTTCTGACTATATAATTTCCGTGTTGCCCTTCTAAATCCTCAATATTCACTTCCATCTGTACATATGATTACCTTTTATCTGGGGTTTCTAAATTCCTACTGGTGACGGAGACATCTCAGTCGTCGTTACTCATAACCACTGGGTTATCGACCCTTTTAAATTTCCATTCGCCATCATCAAATGATACTCTACAGAAATTACGTATACATAAGAAGTTCGAAGAAAACTCATATACCTGTAACCGATCGGTCTCGGGTCTGATCTGGGGAGCTGCCGTGTGATGTGTGCTTCTCATCATCGTCTGTCTGCCATCCGCTCGTCTGACTTCCGTCATTGCTCGCATCCGAATCAGAGGAGTATAGATAACCAGGCAATTCCTGGTTTACTGACGGCCAGGATAAGGGACTGGAATAGTCCGTAACACTCACCGGGGAGGCCTGTCTAACATAGTGCTCCACCACAGGAGCAGCTGGGATGGCCCCAGAAGTCTCCTCCTCCGGTGTCCCGGAAGAATACTCTGATGGATCTGTATCATACCTATCCTCCTCGCTAGGGGTAAGAAACTCTGGAGGTATCGTCGCCGAGTCCTCCGAGGGATCTGTATCGTAACTGCCCTCCGCAGGGTCCTCTTCCCTGGGGGTCAAAAACTCTGGAGGAATTGTTGCTGGGTCCTCCGAAGGATCAGTCTCAATCGAATAGATGAGGCTCCTCTTACTCGGTCCTGGAGACATCCTAGGGGCCTTCTTAGCACCTCCACTATCAGAAGCTGTCCTCTTCATCTTTCGTCAACCTACAATCACCTGCAGGAAGAGGATCAGAAACAATTTCCCAAAATACTGACGCTATCGCTCTTTTTGGAGCCTCGCTGTAGACACAACAATTCGTTAGAATGGAACCATCCTAATAAATACAGCTCTACCGCACGATCTAAGAGCCAAAGAAAGGTAAAACCCTAAATGTCCTGTAGCCTCCTGTTTATAGATGTGGTGCACAACACACCGATAAACAAGACTCTACTAGACACGGCCTGTAGACATTCCGAGGAAAAACCGCTCTGATACCACTTTTGTCACGACCCAGCCCCGTGGGCCGTGACTAGTGCCCTAACTGGGCACCCACACAGACTTACTTACCAGATCGACATATCAAAAACTTATTCAAATTTAGCATACGTTATTTTGAACAGATACTGAAAATAGATATCATCTTAAGCGGTCACCCGTACAGAAATATCATACCAAAAACTGATAGGCTGGCGGAATACACATCGCCCGGATACACATACATATACAAACATATGGGCCGTTTTGGCCATAATAGCAAACGGGGCCGCTTAAGGCACAAATCACAAATATAATCGAACAAACGTGATCCATGACCCACATATATGTCTACAGGCCTCTACAAACCATAACAGAAACATATGATGGGACAAGGCCCCGCCGTACCCAAATAGCCATATATACAGAACATGTATAACAGAAGATATGTACCAAAAATATGAGCTCCGGATCAAAAGGAGGACTCCAAACAGCAGAATAAGTATCCTACACTGGCGGGTCACCTGAATGAACGTCTGTACCTGCGGGCATGAAACGCAGCCCCCGAAGAAAGGGGGTCAGTACGAAATATGTACTGAGTATGTAAAGCATGAAGTACAATAATCCGAATCATAACTGAAGTCAGAAGTACAGAAAATGGATACAGAATTAGTATATCAAAACCTGTGCTGAAAATATAATTAATGCAAATAAAATCATGCATAGGGCTCAGGAACGTGGTCGCCAGTCCGACGCTGGCGCCACAACACATCATACTCCGGAAGGTTTGAAATCTCCGTACAATCCCCGAACATATCATATCATCGAAACATATCACATCATCAGAACACATCATATGCCATATCACATCATAACGCCATATATAAGCAGTACCCGACCCTATGGCGAGGTCTCGGGAACCGTAACACATCATACTGCCGAATATAATATGGTGCGCACGATCACAAAACCGGCCCGGGATCCGGCGAACGATGTCATAGTAGTAAGAACGAGCGGAGTAATGAGGAAACCATATGCATATAAGTACATAAATAAATTTCAAACCTCGATGGACAAATATATTTACCGACATCTAAAGGCTCAAAATAATTAGTATAAGAAAGTTACGAGCTTTTGAAGTATAGAACCTTCTCAAAACATTTCATAAGCCATACTTGGAAATTCAAGTATCATTCATATTAGAAAACTTTCGAACATCATTATGGATCAAAAACCGGAGCTGTTAAGACCAGAGCTGATGTCAATCTGCATTTCAACTCTTGGAAACTGCGCTCACAAGCATCATTCCACTGAAATTTGGCTGACTTCGTCAATGGGGCTGAAATAGATGAGAAGCCCTTTATAAATCTTCTATAATAACCTGCCAAACCCAGAAAACTACGGACTTCTGTAGGCGTCGTAGGCCTTGGCCAAGTCTTCACAGCTTCAATTTTCTGAGTGTCAACTCGAATGCCATCATCTGAAATAACATGGCCCCGAAATGTCACAGAATTCAGCCAAAACTCACACTTTGAAAATTTTGAATACAATTCCCGGGCTCGAAGGATGCCAAGAACACTTCTCAAATGAGCTGCATGTTCTGGTTCCGTGCGAGAATACACCAGAATATCATCAATAAATACTATCACAAATAAGTCCAAGAGAGGCCTGAATATATTGTTCATCAAATTCATAAACACGGCCGGAGCATTAGTTAATCCAAACGACATCACCCGGAATTCATAATGGCCATATCTCGTTCTAAAGGCCATTTTGGGAATATCCGCTTCTCTAACTCTCACTTGATGGTAACCCGACCTCAGATCTACTTTAGAAAACCACTTGGCACCTTGCAATTGATCGAATAAGTCATCAATCCTTGGGAGAGGATATTTGTTCTTTATCGTCACTTTGTTCAATTGCCTACAATCGATACACATTCGTAGAGAACTGTCTTTCTTTCTCACGAATAAGACCGGTGCTCCCCACTGTGATGAACTGGGCCTAATAAACCTCTTTTCGAGCAAATCTTTCAATTGTACCTTTAACTCTTTCAACTCTGCCGGAGCCATTCGATAAGGAGGAATAGAAATAGGCTTGGTATCCGGCAACACATCAATGGCGAAGTCAATCTCTCTTTCTGGAGGAAGACCTGGAAGTTCATCTGGGAATTCATTCACTACCGGAACTGATTGGAAGGATGGCGACATTGCCTCAGTGTCATGAACCCGAACTAAATGATAAATATAACCCTTGGCTATCATCTTCCTTACCTTAAGGTAGGAAATAAACCTACCCTTTGGGGATGCTGCATTACCCTTCAATTCAAGCACGGGCTCTCCCGGAAATTGGAATCGAACTACTTTCAATCGGCAATAAACATTATCATAGCACGAGGTCAACCAATCCATACCCATGATTACATCGAAATCTAACATTTCCAACTCAATCAAATCAGCTGTGGTCTGGCGATCACATATCACAACGACACAATTTTTATACACTTGTCTTGCTGTCACGGGATCACCAACCGGAGTAGACACCTCGAAAGGTTTGATTGGCTCAGGTTTCACCCCAATACAACCAGCAACATATGGAGTAATATAAGAAATAGTAGAACCTGGATCTATCAGTGCATATACATCACGGGAGAATATAGACAATGTACCTGTAACCACATCCGGGGAGGAGTCAAGATCCTGCCGTCCGGCCAAAGTATATACACGGGGCTGAGTGGCACCTGAAGTAGATGCTGCCCCTCTGCCTCTACCTCGGCCTGCTGACATCTGGGGAATCTGTCCTGCCAGGCGTGCTGAGGAAGAACCAGCTGTTGAGCCTGTGGGCTGAACTCCAACTCTGCCACTCGTCGACGGGCAATCTCTCATCATGTGCCCCACCCTGCCACAAGTATAGCAAGCATCCGAACCCTGGCGACATTGTCCGGAATGTAATCTACCACACTTACTACATCGCGGTACTGGCGATCTCATCTGGTTATAATCTTCCCTGAACTGGGAATCTGAGGCCCTTTCCTGAACAGAAGGAGCGATCAAATCTCCTACCTGCGAATCGAGGAGGTGCACTGGTCACTGACTGACCTGAGTACCTAGAATATGTCTGTCTTGATCCCCATCTATAATCACTGCCTGCTCCCATAGATTTGGCCCTCTTACTTTGCCTCCTGTCCATATCACGGTCACCTCTTTGTTGTTGTCGCCCCTCCAAATTCTGAGCATGGGCCTGTATTCGGGAAATATCCATCCCGTCTTACAAGGAAGCCGTCAAACAATCTCTGAATAAATGTGGCCCTAGGCCACTCACAAATCTATGTACCCGATCTCCCATGTCGGCCACAATAGCCGGGACATATCAAGCGAAAGAATTAAATTGCATGCTATACTCCCGGGCACTCATATTTCCTTGCCTCAAATTTAAAAATCTATCTGCTCTAGCTCGGCGGACCTCGGGTGGCAAATAGTGACTAATAAAAGCATCCACGAACTCTTGCCAAACCGGAGGAGGCGCATTCTCTCCTCTTGATAATACCCAGTTATGGTACCATAAAACTGCCACATACCGTAGTCTATAAGATTCCAACTCCATGGATTCAGTTTCGGAGGCATGGACAATCTTCAATTTCCTCAACACCTCATCTATGAAGCCTTGTGGGTCTTCATCCGGCTTTGACTCGAAAAACTCCGGAGGATTTAGACTCATAAAATCACGGGCTTTGGTAGTTGCTGCCCGATCACTTGAACTCACATTTTGTCGTTGTGCCTGTGCGGCAACCAATTGTGTTAATAAATAGATGGCCTCGGTCACTTGTTGACCCGAAGCAACCGGTGGAGGAATTAGAGCTGGGGCTCCTCCTTGCTCTTCCACATTAGGCGGGCTAGAAGAAGTATTAGACAAGGCCTTATTATGTGATTCGCCTTCTTCTATATTCATCGGAGGCTCTCTTTCTACCCGTCTCTTTGCCGTAGTCTTGCCCTTCTAGGCGGCTGTAGCCTTTCCCTTTGGCGGCATTCTGAAATCACAACACACTATTAGGGAGGATAAAATTTTATACATGGCTCTATCGCACGATCTCATAGAAGAAAGATGGCCATTTTTCCTAAATGCCCTGTAGCCGCTTATTTTATTGATGTGGCGCGTAACACACCATAAACAAGACTCTACTAGACACGGCTCGTAGACACTTCCTAGGATTGAACCGCTCTGATACCACTTTTGTCACGACCCAACTAGGGGCTGCGATGGGTACCCGGGGCTAGCCACCGAGCACCACTCGTTCTACTACTCATCATACTCATTTAATTCTCTTTTATCAATTTTATACTCAACTCGTGGAAAATCATCTTTCATTGAAGAACATAAAAATACTTTTATATGCATAAGCCTCTCGGCTATCTAAATAATACATATATACATAGTAACAGATCGTAAGACCATCTACCACACCACGCATCTACGAGCCTCTACTGGAGTGCTAAACATAAGGACGGGACAAGACCCCATCATGCCCAAAATACATATACATGAATATACGTAAAAGAATAATCAAGCACTTCCGGAACAAAGGAGTGCTTTCAATCTTTTGACAGCTGCTACGAATCTGGGTCAAGCTCTCCTCCCTGTCTACCTGTGGGCATGAACACAGCGTCCAAAGAAAACGGACGTCAGTACGAACATTGTACTGAGTATAGGAGGCATAAACAATGAAATACGGCAAAGATATAAAGGAAATATCGATATGGAACATCTGTATCTGACTGTCAAGTATAAGGAAAATAATGCATGCTAGCTTTCTCATAAGCATCATCATGTCATGTATGCATAAGTATATATAAGCTGCCCGTCCATATAGGATCGGTGTGATAATCATAACATTAGCCTGCTTCCAGGCCTCCCGCGTCCGGGGTACCATCTCATGCCGCCCACTAGTGGTGTCTGCCCATGCCATTTGGCCATGGTGTATCGCATAGCTGCCCGCCTTAGCGGTGACTGCCCGGTCAAATAGGCGCAGTGTTATATCATCATCATACATGCTCATCATAATATGCTTATCGTAACATACTTATCATAATACATGCATAAGGCTTAAGAACAACTTTACTTTATCGGGGTGACGTAAGGTCGTGATCCCCCGATTTCATTATGGAGCAGTCATTGACATTCTATCTCACCTTGAAGGAATTAGCACATAAGGTGAGTGTAGCAATAGATAACATCATTAACATTATAGGACTGATGACGTATCTATTATCTTATATAGTTACTCACATACATAGGCTTTTAGCTTTTCCGAAATTAGGGCACACGAAGAGGAATGAAAATCATGCTAGAAGATTCATGCCATTAGAAAGAAAGGATTAGCCTCACATACCTTTGACGTTTAACTAAGTTATCTCTTGCTTGTTCTCCTTCGATATCACGTTTCTACCTTCGAGAGAGAATTAGCACTATCGTTAGTTAATTCGACTATAATAACGCGTGACTATTTCTATGAAAAATTGGGTAGCACTTCGTTTGTTTATACTACTTTTCCCATAATCTATATCAACTCCCAACGCCCACAACAACATTCACAATATTGCAAACAACAATCATTTATATACATTGACCACATTCCACCATTTCTCTTCAATTTCTCCACATTTATGGTTATAGATTACTATCGCGTTTCCTCATATATAATACTTATTTCATGGTCTAAATGTCATTTATAACTTATTCACAATCACAACACACCCACATTCATGATTCAATCCAACTACCATCCAACCATGACACTATTCACTCATTAATAACCCATTTCCTATGTCTTTCTACAATTCAAGTATCTTAACCTTCCAATACCTTAAAAAACATGGTTTAGTCATGGAACTTACCTTAGATGATGGTTGAACAAGCCTTGAATGGAATCACTCTTCTAGCACCAAAACCCTACTTCACTTCTTTTGGGTTTTCTTGAGAGAGATGAACTTTAGCTAGGTTTCATACACTTTGTCTCATGGATTTGGTGTTATTGATCATGGACTTCCTTGATTTTCTTGTGGATGAATGTTAGAGAATGTTCTAGAGGTCTCTTGACTTGTGGAGAGTGGGAATGAAATGAAAAGGGTCCCTTATATTAATTCACCAAAGCTGGCCGGACCACTTTATACAGACCAACATACGGTCCGTATAATTTTCACTGGCCGTATGTTGGGAACGTATGTTTGGTCCAGTGAGCCATGTTGTTCTAGACTGGATCTACGGTCCGTGTATTTTATACGGCCAGTATGTCTGGCCGTATAATGTCCAGTTGTCCGGAACTTGTTTTCGTTGACTCGTTTGATCTCCGATCCTTATGGAACCATCGTAACACTTGTTCAACACTTCAATACCAATCTAAGGGACGTTATTACTTGTCTCCAAGACATCATTATGCCCTCATTAGCTCGTCGTCCATAATTCCTATCCGATACATAACATATCCTCTACCTTCTTCGTCAAACTTCTTTCTTTACGTCTATCGTCTTCAAGTCTCGATTACGATCATCAAATCCTATCTCTTACTTATCGAATCATCGTGTATATCAAGCCATTTTCTAGCTTATTCACTGTACAGTAACGGGGAAAATTTCCAAGGTGTAACATGCATTTATTTTATTTTAGTCATGATCACAATTAAAATGATCCAATTCATGGAATCAAGGCAATTAGGGTGATTTTCTGCCAAATTAGATTATTAGTGGTTTTAGTTGAATTAACCAAATTCATTGGTTCAATTAATTAAGGCTAATTTTGCAATTTAAATGCAATTAATTAATTAATTAGGTTAAATGTGGCCATGTTTTAAATATTCAATTTGATTTGAATTTAAAAATGGTTAAGTTTTCAAAGTCTGAATTAGTTGTTTAATTAATTGATCTTCAATTAGATTTGGGCTATGTTTTAATTAATTATTTATTATGTTTTAAATTTATCGCCATTTCAAATTTATGTCCTTGAATAGTCTGTCCATGAGGACATTTTTGCAAACCTTTCTAACTATTAGCCGTTTTAATATTTGTCCCTAAATAAATGTCCTTTTGGGACATATTGGCAAAAGTATTTTTTTAAAGGACCAAGTCCAGCCCAACAAGGGCTAGACCCGGCCCAATCATTCATTAAAGGAACGGGTAATACACCCCAAGCAATTCATTTACACAAAAATGTATATTGGGAGGAGAGAAGACGAAAAGGACCCAAAAGGTCCTCTCTCTCTCTCCTTTCCTTTTTAGTGTAAAAACCTTAGCCGCCGTAGGGCACCTCTTCATCTCTCCTTCCTAATTGATGCAATGGAAGAGCTAGTATGCTTAGGCAGCTTTTGCACAAGATTTTTTGTGTAAGGTCATCATCGATCCTTTTCTATTTACTCGTTTCTATCACATTTCAAGGTAAGTCATCTTTTTTTACTTTTTCTTTGAATTACTGAGTCAACGTTCGTCTATATTGGTTTTACTACACTGTGCATATTCGATTTTCATTGGTTGAACGTGTTTGGCCTTGGATTGTTGCACCCTGTACTTCCAGATGAATGTTCGCTAAGTTTAAATTTAAGTACAAGTACGTGGAATTACGATCAAGATGATCCATCTTTTGGGTTTAAGGAATGGTATAATTATTAGGTATACTTATGGATAAAGTGATATATGAGGAGTACTGGGAAGTCTCACGACCAAATAGAGTTGAAGAAATAAGCTATTAAGACCTTGGATTTTATGGAAAATATGAGGAACAATTTTTGGTCCAACTTTGAGAAAGAATATCCTTTAGTATATGAGATGTTTTGAAGGAAAGCAAAAGCCTAAAACGAAATTCGTTAAGTCTAGTTTCCAACGCAACAAACCGCTCGTCGATACGACATTGGAGTAGAGAATTATGGACATTGCAAGTTAGGCTGACAGAACAGAAATGCGTGCTACAGTACCGACGCGCTACTGTAGTCGCGCTGCTACAGTCCTGCTACATTACTGCTACACTGCCAAACCGACTTTGGGACCAAAAATACCTCTCAAATATCCAAAACTCTCTAGAAAATTCTCCCAAACTTTCCGCCATAAAATATTAACGCGAATTACGTATAATCTCCGGATTTAAATACGGACAGCGCATAGTTGCGATCATACTATCGTATTGCGTTGAATCCTAGTTGGAGATATCGCGGTACTAGCGAGAATAAGGTATGAATCTCTCCTTACTGATATGGATATAAATTTATTTACGGAAGTAGAGTTGTTGAATAATTGTATAGTGGATTTCTTGGTGGAAAATTGGACAAATGTCGTGTAGGATATTTTATGGAATAGATTGGTATTGATAATATTGTGGTTGATATTGGCATTGTTGTTATTGTTGTTGGTTGCTGGATTATGGTTTCGGGTTAGGCATATAAACAGGGGAGATGCTGCCCGAATTTCGGCAGATTCTAAAGGGATTTTAATTGAAGGCTTAAGACAGGTGTATGATGCTGAGCCTAATAATAGTATGAACGGTTTTATATGTAGATTACAAGTCAGGAGCTAAGTGGGAAGGTCAAGGAGCAAGATTCCAGGTATGTTAAGGCTAAACCTTTCTTTATTATGGCATGATTCCTTTGTTGTGAACCTATACATGATACCTTCAATAACCTTGTTTCTAAAAGTACCAAAGCTTATAGTTCCCGATGTTCTTATGATATCATTGAGCTCGTTTCATGACTATAGATGTTATTCATTGTTGTCGATCTCATCTTATGATCTTGTTCCTTTAAGGTGAGATATGCTTATGATGATAGTTCCATAATGTTAATCGGAGGGTTACCGACCTTATGTCACTCCGATACGTTGAGAAATGTTTACTTAGGTAATGTTTAGTGGAACATGAATAGTGTGCTAGCGGAGGATTCCTAAGAAGTCCTAATGGCCATAGATGTGCTTATAAAGCTTATATGATTATGCAGACATTACGGGTTAAGCGAAGACCATGGGAAGTGCATATAGATTAATTGTAGAAGTTTGATTATGATGTCGACCATAGTTACAACTTTGGGCAGTTATGAATTTCCACTATGCTCCGGATGTTTGGGCAATTATTACCAGCATCCTACGGCCAGTTGGGCAGATGTATGTATGTGTGTATGTATGTATTTACCATTGGTCTACGACCAGTTGGGCAGATGTATATATTTACCATTGGAATACAGCCAGTCGGACAATTACAACTGTGCTATGGCCGGTTGGGCAGTTACTGCTGATCAGTCGCGCAATTGCGCTCTACCATCGGGCAATTATTACCACAGGACTGCAGTCGGTCGGGCAGCTACAACTGATCAGTTGGGCAGTTAGTATAGAATGATTAGTAAGATAAAGGAACAGTACTGAACATAGATATGGTTAAGCACGCGAGAGTATAGAGAGACATGTATTATATATGGATCGGGTTGCACGCCGAAACGTTTGTTCAGATAATGTTTGATGATAAGTTAGCCAGGGCCATGGTAAGGTATACAAACCTAGTAAAAATTTCAAGAAGATGAAGATGTATCTATACATATGCTAGATTTCCGTCGGTAGTTCAGAAATGCCAGATTGATTCTTATTCTTCTCATCTTTAGTATATGGCTATTTTGTTGCACTTTCTGCCTTGCATACTCAGTACTTTGCTCGTACTGACGTCCCTTCTTGTAGAGGCTGCATTTCATGCCCGAGATCTTGAGATACAGCTTGATGGATCTTTCAGTAAGGATACCAACTCAGCAGGCAGAGTCGTGACACTCCACTTGCTTTGGAGTTGCCCTTTGAGTCAGCATGGCTGCATATGCATTTGCATGGGTATGGCGGGGCCCTGTTCTGGCCACTTTATTTTATGTCATGTACTCCTATAGAGGCTCGTAGACATATATGCACAGTTAGATGTTTTGTGATCATCTCAACTTACACTATGTTGTATCATTATTATGGATAGCCTTACCAGCATATGCACTTGAGAATTAGTTTGAAGACGTAAGTATGTTATCTTTTAGGCTTGTGCCCTTATGGTTTATGGTACCTTGGTCTTATGTTGCCTTTCGAGGTACAGAAAACGTGGATTATAAGTTGGTTCGCTCAGTTCCCGTAAGGTGCCGAGTGCCAGTCACGCCTTACCATGGTTGGGGCGTGACAAATTGGTATCAGAGCAGTTCAACCTAGGGTTGGTCTATGAGCCATGTCCAGTAGAGTCTTGTTTATGGGTGTGAAGCTGTTACACCTCGGAAAATTTCCCGTTGGTACGCAAGTAAATGAACTAATGATGTGTGCGAGGAGTGCGAGCGTATAATGTTTCATGGGAATTGTATGTAAAGGGGTGTGGATGATTAGAATGAAAAGTCGAGAAATGAGAAAAAATTGAAAGTTGGCAAAACTGCCCAGTGGTCGTATATTGCAAAATACGGACCGTAAAGTGCAATACGATCCGTAAACTGGCAGACGTAAACTGCCATGCAAAGGCTTCAGCTGTCTGCCAGTGGTCGTAAAGTGCAAATACGGACCGTAAACTGGTATACGGTCCGTAAACTGCCAGGTCGTAAACTGGCATGCCAAACTTCAACTTTCTGCCAGCTGAGAAAAAGGTATAATATGACCTGGTGGACGGACCGTAAAGTGATTTACGGCACGTAAACCATGGTCGTAAATCACCATGCATGCAGGCCAAAGTCTCTGGTCCTGCTTAAGCTTAAAGACGACCACGAGGGACGGTCCGTAAAGTGTAATACGGACCGTAAACCTCCATGGACGACCACTGTTCACCCAACACAGATTTTCCAATTCATTAAATATGAGGATCAACACTTATTTTATTTCATTACAACATTACACCACTTCTCTCTAAAACTTCTCTCTACATTTATTATATGAGTTTCCAAGGAGTATAAGTCATCCATAACATTAAGACAAGTGAATCAAGGATAAGGGAATCATCAAGGATCATCCAAGTCAAGAAATCCAAATGGAGAAAAACTAGGGTTTTGCTTAAAGAAGAGTATTATCAACCAAAGCTTGTTCCTACAACTTCTAAGGTAAGATTCATGATTTTTACAAGATGTTTAAGGTATTGGAGAATTAAAATAAATGGATTGTAGAAAATGTGGTCAACTAAGTCATGAATGATGAATAGTGACATTTTGAGAAATAGTTTGAATTGAGTTATGAATGTTGTTGTGTTGTTATATGAATGTGTTATAAATGGTATTGAGATCATGAACTAAAAACTTTAGACGAATGGACGAAGATGGGTGTTATGACCATGAATGTGGGTGAATTAGAGGCCAATTGAGGAATCTAGATAATGTGGATAATATGAATGACTAATGGCCATTGTTATGATATTAATGAAGGTATAAACGCCTAGCATAGGAAGGGAACGTGCAAGTGTAGAATAGTTCGACGGAAAGGTATGTGAGGCTAACCCTTCTTTCATAAGGCATGATTCTTTGGCCATATTCCTAATTCCTCTAAATGAGTATGTTGTCTCCAAATGATTGATATTCCGAGCTCATAAGCTCACGACCCTTGATACGTGCTATGAATGTACTATGCACCCCATTGATGAGTAAGCATAAGATAGAGATGTAGCGAAAACGATGATGAAAGTGATGACGATGATAATAATAATGATGCTAAAGGTGCCTACGGGATATTATATTCACATGTGCCTATGAAGGGCTATAATGACACCCCGAGCTTATAATGTCGGGTAGAATATATGTATATGGATGTATATATGTATGTATGTATGTATATGATTACGTAACGCGCGCACACGTCTGCAGATGGTACGGATAACCCTGAAGCCTTGGTAGGGCCAGGTAGAAATAACATTGAGCCTTGGTTGGCCAAGTACGTATGAAACACCGAACCTTATGGTCGGGTACGCTATGTATGTGTAACGACCCAACCCCGTAAGCCGTGACTAGTGCCCGATCTGGGCACTCAAACGCATTCCAGTGTATGGCAGAAGCCGACAAGGCTTTATTTCAAATTTAGATAATTTCCAGAAAAATTTCGGCAGAGTCTCCTTTGTTTTACGGACTATCCCAAATACCCTGCAGTCAGAAAATACCAACAAAGGCCACACAGGGCCAACAGAACAACATTTAAATATATGCGGACCGGCCGCCGCGGTGAATGGGATCGCCCAAACACAACATATACACACATCTGTACAGAAAGACCCCAACCCACAAACATGTCTACAGACCTCTAAACAGACCGACAGAATCATATGACGGGATAGGGCCCCGCCATACCCATGAACGAGAATATACATATACAGTGATGACAGACTGTACCAAAAGATGGGCTCTGAAGAAAAGAGCGCTCCAAAATAGCAGAATAAGATCCTAAGCGGGCGGATCTGCAAACCTACCGTCGGTACCTGCGCGGCATGAAAACGCAGCCCCCGAAGAAAGGGGGTCAGTACGAAATATGTACTGAATATGTAAAGCGTGAATTACAGAAACAAAATCATAACTAGTACAGAACGTACAGAAAGTAAACAGAAAATCCAAAGTAGCAGATATATATATTTTCAAAACATGCAGAGTGGGTACAGAAACATATGTCATATCAAATCCGGCCCCTGCCAAGGGACTCGGCAGACAGAACGTGGCCACCCTCCCGACGCTGGTGCCACAACACAGAAGAATCAGAAAAGGGGCATAACCCCGTATCATAATACGTCATATCAAATGGCCATAGCAAATCATATCAGAACAAGCGGACATGGCACATCATACTCCACAAACCCATGTACGCGAATACCTGCCCCCGCACATCGAGGCACGGCGCACAATGCAGAGGATCACGCTTGACAACATATCCTGGCCCGGGCTCAGTGTGGGAAACATTGGGGCGTCCACGAATGGAGTAGTGAGAGACTAATGCAATTAAAATATCATAAATGTTTTAATAGACTCGATGAGGCATATCAAAGACAAACCGATCCAATGAAGTCGAACGGGAACATAGTAAACGAGTTTCGGATATCATAATGAATTACAGAAGTATAATCTTTCTGAAATCGTTCCGAGTGTCAAACAATTTATCGGACTCAGTGGAATATTTAAACCCATGTTCGTTAGGTAATTAGAATAGTAGTCAAAATGTTTCTTTTAAAAAACTGCTCGAAAAGAAGACTTGAGTACAATAAGGGCAAAACCGGGAATAGTGGGCCCACCTCGGGACAAACAAGGCGGTGGGCTCAAATTACATATTTTAAACTTATGGGGTCACCTACAAAGGTTCTATAGCTTTCCACGGAGCTTAGAGAAAGTTTGCATAATTTCCAAGAAAGCATACCAAAAGAGTTCAAACTTACTGGAAGAAAAAGTGATATTTTCACTTGCGGATTTCCGAGGGGCAAATAGTCTTTCGAGGCCCGAATTCGATTCTAATACACTTAGGCATGCCAAAAGAAGGATCGGGGTAGCTTTACATACCTTTCAAGCTCCTTACGCCTCTCCAAACTCACTTCCCGTTTTGTCAAAAATCTGCAAATGGTCAAGTTTACCAATTGTGAGTTATAGATTCTACGAATTCAACTTAACTCATATTTGTCTACCAAAATTTCGGCAGCACTTCCCCTATACATATATCACCCCCGAGATTTCAACTCGGCTCAAAATCATCAACAACAACCCAAACAACAACATCAACATCAACAACAAACATTAGGAACACAATATAATTCGACTAGCCATCATTTTAACAAAATGACATAACCTTCACTTTAACCTTAACTTCCAAACTAATCTCAATGATTTCTCATTCATTATCGATCTAGATCACCACAACATAGTTTAGAAGCATTTCATATCGTTTCCTCAAATTATACACACGATATACATAATATACAAACTTTCCGCCAAAATCCTAACTCGTCCGAAACTTCTAATCTTTGGCATACATATTCATAACATGTTTCCATCTTCGAAATTCATCAACACCCATCATAATTTGCAACCTAATAACTTCATTTTCATAATGTCGTAAAATCATACTTAAGCGACATAAGTTTCTACATTCCATTTCAAAGCAAACTCATATCGTTTTACTTTCATTTACATTGCAAGAATCATAATAACACAACTAACACATTACACAAACTTGATCCATTTAATTCCATACAACTCCATACCACACGGCCAAATACTCTCTTTGCCAATTCATCCAATTTTATTCAACTTTCATTCTCAATATGAATTCCATCACATTAACAATTAGAATACAACATAATTTCAATTCATCATTGGCATATCATGCAAACATACACACGGCCATACATATATACCATACACCCACTTTGCAAACTTCTATTACTTCATACAATCAACATATTTCTACATACTACAACACAAACAAGACTTCATAACACAAGAATAAGGGATAGATTCTTACCTTTTTACTCACTCTTCTTCACTTGAATGTATGGTCACTTTGATGAAATAAGTGCTTCTCTCTCCAAACCAACTACACCAAGTTGAAAAGGGCACTCAATTTAGTAGGAATCCAACAAGAACAAAATTTTAGAAGCAAGATTTTTGGGAGGCAATTTTCTAGGGCCAAACCCGAACCCCTCTTTTTTTTTCCTCTTCTTGTTTTGCTTTGCTTCTTTCTTCTATTCTTTCTCTTGAATCTTCTACTATATAGCCAATTAATCACATGGGAATTTAATTAATTCCCATGGGCTTGGATCCCCCTATGGGGCCGGCCAAGCCTTGGCTTTGGGCCTCACTTTACTAAATTTTTTTTTTCAAGCCCAATTGGTCAAATTCTTATTTTGTAATCCCCGAAACTAATTTCCAAAATTCCAAAATTCCAAAATTGCCCTTAGTCTTGTTCGTCACTCCCACATCAATATTAGTTCATGCACAACTCCTATGTCATATAAAATCAAACTTGACCTTAACTCTCAAAGATCCAAGATATTTCAAATTTTCCAAACGTGTGAAAACACGGGATATAACATCCTCCCCCCCTTTAGAACATTCGTCCTCGAATGTTAAATTAATCCTATAGGGTCTAAAAATGGTTTTGGGGGAGTTTATGCTTATAGATAACCCATACGATACACATTCATTAGAGGAAATAGAATTAAGCAAGGATTCGAGATTACCTGAGGGCATAGGGAACAAATGAGGGTATTTCTTCTTCTTCTCCTCTTCGGCCTCCCAGGTCATTTCCTCCCTATTATCGTTCCGCTACAGCACCTTAACAGAGGCTACATCTTTGTTCCAGAGCTTTCTTACCTGGCGGTTCAAAATAGCTACGGGCTGCTCCTCATAAGATAACCGCCCTGTCACCTGAATATCGTCCGCAGGAAATATTCTGGAGGGATCACCAATGCATTTTCGGAGCATAGACACATGGAATACCGGATGTACCGCTTCCAAATCAGATGGCAGATCTAACTCATAGGCGGCATTTCCAATTTTTCGCACAATCAGATAAGGCCCAATATAACGCGGACTAAGCTTACTCTTTCTGCCAAACCGCTTTACGCCTTTCATAGGCGATACCCTTAGAAATACCCAATCACCAACCTAGAATTCCAAAGGACGACGCTGTTTATCAGCGTATGATTTCTGTCGACTCTGGGCTGCCAATAGTCGCTCTCGGATAAGTTTCACCTTATCAACGGCCTGCTGGATCATATATGGGCCAATTAACTCTGTCTCGCCAATATCAAACCAGCCGATAGGTGACCTGCATTTCCTGCCATACAAAGCCTCGTACGGAGCCATCTGGATGCTGGAATGGTAACTGTTATTATAAGCAAATTCAATCAATGGCAAGTGGTCATCCCAGCTACCTCTGAAATCAATAACACAGGCCCGCAACATATCTTCAAGCGTCTGTATAGTGCGCTCGGCCTGTCTGTCACTTTGAGGATGAAAAGTTGTGCTCAGGCTCAGCTGAGTCCCTAATCCTTCCTGAAAGGATCTCCAGAAGTTTGCTGTGAACTGGGCACCTCTGTCAGTGATAATAGATATAGGAACTCCATGAAGTCGCACAATTTCTTTAATATACAGTCTGGCATAATCCTCAGCGGAATAAGTAGTTCTGACGGGGAGAAAATGGGCTGATTTTGTCAGCCTATCAACAATAACCTAGATGGAATCATACTTCCGTGGAGTGCGAGGAAAACCTGTAATGAAGTCCATATTAATGATCTCCCACTTCCACGTCGGAATTTCAATTTCTTGTAACAGTCCACCCGGTTTTTGATGTTCAATTTTGACCTGCTGACAATTTGGACACTGGGCGACAAATTCTGCGATATCCCGTTTCATGCCATCCCACCAGTATAGGCATCTAAGATCATGGTACATCTTCGTAGACCCAGGATGAACAGAATAGTGAGCATAGTGTGCCTCGCCCATAACCTGCTGCCGTAGCCCTGCAATATCAGGTACACACAACTTGCCTCTGTATAGTAATGTTCCGTCTGGTGTAAACTCGAACGGAGTCTGCTCCTTATCATGGGTTGTGTCTCTGTATCGAGCTAAAACAGGATCTTCATACTGACGCCGCTTGATATCTTCCTTAATAGATGATTCAGAAACCCCTCGGACAGAAATCAGTGTACCTCCAGAATCGGCCAGACGAACCCCAAGATTAGCCAACTGATGAATGTCACGTACTATCTCTCTCTTGTCTGGCTGTAAGTCTGCCAAGCTGCCCATAGATTTCCGGCTGAGCGCATCTGCAACAACATTAGCCTTGCCCGGATGATACAGAATATCCACGTCATAATCTTTCAGGAGCTCCAGCCACCTCCGCTGCCGCAAATTTAGCTCTTTCTACTTAAAAATATACTGGAGACTCTTATGATCTGTATAGATATCAACATGAATGCCATATAAATAGTGTCTCCATATCTTCAGAGCATGAATCACCGCTGCAAGCTCCAGATCGTGGGTAGGATAATTCCTTTCATGCTTTTTCAGCTGCCGAGAAGCATAAGCTATAACTCTGCCGTGCTGCATCAATACACAGCCCAATCCCACGCCAGAAGCGTCACAATAAATAACATATCCATCGGGTCCCTCTGGAAGAGTCAGAACTGGGGCGGTAGTCAACTTCTCTTTCAGCAACTGGAAGCTTCGTTCACAAGCATCAATCCACTGGAACTTAGCTCCCTTCTGAGTTAGCCTTGTCAAAGGCGCTGAAATCGAAGCAAACTTCTCCACAAATATTCTGTAATAGCCTGCTAACCCCAGGAAACTACGTACCTCTGTGGGCGTCGTGGGTCTAGGCCAATTCTTCACGGCCTCAATCTTCTGTGTATCCACCCGGACACCATCAGCTGCAATAATATGTCCCAAGAATGCCACTGAAGCCAGCCAGAATTCACATTTAGAAAATTTTGCATATAATTTCCGATGCCGAAGTACCCCAAGTACCGCTCTCAGATGATCTGCGTGCTCTGCCTCGGACCGAGAATAAACCAGGATATCATCGATAAATACAATTACGAACATGTCTAAGAACGGCCTGAATACCCGGTTCATTAAATCCATGAATATCGCAGGAGCATTAGTCAGCCCAAAAGACATAACTCTGAATTCATAATGCCCATATCTGGTCCGGAATGCTGTCTTAGGAATATTAGCCTCTCGTACCCGTACCTGATGATAGCATGACCGAAGGTCTATCTTCGAAAAATATTTGGCGCCCTGCAACTGATCAAACAAATCATCAATTCTGGGGAGGGGGTATTTATTCTTTATGGTTACCTTATTCAGCTGCCGATAATCAATACACATACGCAGCTACCCGTCTTTCTTCCGCACAAATAATACCGGAGCTCCCCAAGGCGAAGTACTGGGTCTGATAAAACCCTTTTCTAACAGATCTTTCAGCTGCTCTTTCAGTTCCTTCAATTCTGCCGGTGCCATTCTGTACGGGGGAATAGATATAGGCTGAGTATCTGGAAGCAAATCAATAGTAAAATCTATCTCCCGCTCTGGAGGAAGACCTGGAAGCTTATCTGGGAATACATCCGGGAATTCATTAACCACTGGAACTGACTGAAGAGTCGGCGTCTCTGCTTCCAAGTCTTGTACCCGAACCAGATGATAAATATACCCTTTCCTGATCATCTTCCGCGCCTTAAGGTATGAAATAAACTTACCTTTCTGCGATGCAGTATTACCGGCCCATTCTATAACTGGCTCCCGGGAAACTGGAAATGAACTACCTTATTTTGGCAGTCAACATTAGCATAACAGGAGGCTAGCCAGTCCATTCCCATAATAACATCAAATTCAATCATATCTAACTCCACCAGATCTGCCTTAGTATCTCGGCCGCATATAATTACAGAACAGTCTTTATATACCTGTTTCGCTACAATAAAGTCCCCGATCGGTGTAGCTACCTCAAATGGCTCTATAGGCTCGGACGTTATACCAATTTTACTACTAACAAGGGGCGAAATATATGACAAAGTCGAACCTGGATCAATCAATGCATACACAGACCGAGAGAAGACCAATAATGTACCTGTAACGACATTAGGCGATGTCTCCTGGTCCTGGCGGCTGGACAAAGCATAAATGCGGTTCGAAGGACCGCTATTACCAGAAGCTCCACCACGGCCTCTGCCGTGACCCGCTGGTGCTGAAGTACCTAGCCCCGTAGGGCGCATAGCCACTGATGATGATGAAGACCCGGCGGCTGATCCGGTAGGCTGCGCTGCACCACCCGAACTTCCCTTATACGGGCAATCTCTCACAGAATGGCCCTGACGGCCACAAGAAAAACATGCACCGGTGGCTCTGTAGCACTCCCCAGGATGGTATCTTCCACAATAAGAACACTGAGGCCTAGGTGGCCTCGTCTGACCAGAACCCCTATCTGTCCGCGAAGCTGAAGCCCTGGAGCTCTGACCTGCTCCTGAATACCTTGGGCCATAAAATCTGCGACCTGTAGGCTGTGGAGGTGCGCTCTGTGCCGGCTGGGATAGATGTCTGCTAGGCTACTGCGGCTGCTGAGGCTGTCTGCCCCGAAAATCTCCAGAATACCCAGATGATCTGGCCCTCTTGGGCTGTCTCCGATCCTGAATCCTATCAGGCTGACGCTCCCTATGCCGGTCCTCCATGCCCTGGGCGTGCGCCTGAATCCGGGCAATATCCATGTCGGGCTGAGCAGCCAATACCAAACAGCTGTCGACAAAATAACGGTCCAGCCCCATAATGTACCTGTGCATCCTGTCAGCCATAGTAGCTACCACAGCCGGTGCGTATCGGGCCAATGAGTCGAACTCCATACTGTACTCTCGAACATTGCGACCCCTCTGTCTCAGCAATAAGAATCTGTCAGCCTTGGCCTGCCGTAACTCCGGAGGCAAAAAATGGCTAAGAAAAGCCTGAGAAAAATCATCCCAAACTGCTGGGGGAGCGCCGTCGCCTCTGGCTAACTCCCATGACTCGTACCAATTAGCCGCTACATCATACAACCGGTACGAAGCCAATGTGACTGACTCTGTCGCAGAAGCATTTATCAAATGTAAGGTGCGCCGCATCTTCCTGATAAACTCCTCAGGGTCCTCCTCGGGCTTTGTCCCGAAGAACTCTGGAGGGCCACAAGTCAAGAACTCACGGGCTCTCGAACTGTCACGCCTGTAAGCCCGATCACCTCCCAGTCCGTGCCCCTGAACCTGTCCTGCCACAAGTCTGGTCAATAGCTGGACTGCCTCTCTCATAGTCTGATCCTCAGTCCCTGGCCGTGGAGCTGGAGGCTCAGGTACTGGAATCGCGGGAGCTGGCAGTGGAGCCGCCTCTCGACCTGCAGCTGCTGCTGCTCCAACCTCCTCTACGTGTGGCGGTGTGGAAGAGCCCTCTGCCGGGGGCAAAATATCAGGAGCAATATGTGCATGGGCCCTGGTAACCCTCTGGGCCCGAATAGTCTCTCCCACAGCTGCTGCCTTGGCCTTTTGGGCCGCTGTCGCCTTTTTTGGAGGCATAACTGCAAATGTAACAATTCGTTAGGGAGGAGTCATCCTGATAATCACAGCTCTATCGCACGATCTAAGACAGAAAGAAGGGTAGTATCCTAAATGCCCTGTAGTCTCCTGTTTATAGGTGTGGTGCACAACACACCGATAAACAAGACTCTACTACACACGGTCTGTAGACATTCCGAGGACGAACCGCTTTGATACCACTTTTGTCACGACCCAACCCCGTAGGCCGTGACTAGTGCCCGATCTGGGCACTCAAACGCATTCCAGTGTATGGCAGAAGCCGACAAGGCTTTATTTCAAATTTAACTAATTTCTAGAAAAAATTTGGCAGAGTCTCCTTTGTTTTACGGACTATCCCAAATACCCTGCACGCAGTAAATACCAACAAAGGCCACACAGGGCCAACAAAACAACATTTAAATATATGCGGACCGACCACCGCGGCGAATGGGATCGCCCAAACACAACATATACACACAACTGTACAGAAAGACCCCAACCCACAAACAAGTCTACAGACCTCTAAACAGACCGACAAAATCATATGACGGGACAAGGCCCCGCCGTACCCATGAACGAGAATATACATATACAGTGATGACAGACTGTACCAAAAGATGGGCTCTGAAGATAAGAGCGCTCCAAAATAGCAGAATAAGATCCTAAGCGGGCGGATCTGCAAACCTGCCATCGGTACCTGCGCGGCATGAAAACGCAGCCCCCGAAGAAAGGGGGTCAGTACGAAATATGTACTGAATATGTAAAGCGTGAATTACAGAAACAAAATCATAACTGGTACAGAACGTACAGAAAGTAAACAGAAAATCCAAAGTAGCAGATATATATATTTTCAAAACATGCAGAGTGGGTACAGAAACAGATGTCATATCAAATCCGGCCCCTGCCAAGGGACTCGGCAGACAGAACGTGGCCACCCTCCCGACGCTGGTGCCACAACACAGAAGAATCAGAAAAGGGGCATAACCCCGTATCATAATACGTCATATCAAATGGCCAAAGCAAATCATATCAGAACAAGCGGACATGGCACATCATACTCCACAAACCCATGTACGCGAATACCTGCCCCTCACATCGAGGCACGGTGAACAATGCAGAGGATCACGCTTGACAACATATCCTGGCCCGGGCTCAGTGTGGGAAACATTGGGGCGTCCACAAATGGAGTAGTGAGAGACTAATGCAATTAAAATATCATAAATGTTTTAATAGACTCGATGAGGCATATCAAAGACAAACCGATCCAATGAAGTCAAACGGGAACATAGTAAACGAGTTTCGGATATCATAATGAATTACAGAAGTATAATCTTTCTGAAATCATTCCGAGTGTCAAACAATTTATCGGACTCAGTGGAATATTTAAACCCATGTTCGTTAGGTAATTAGAATAGTAGTCAAAACGTTTCTTTTAAAAACTGCTCGAAAAGAAGACTTGAGTACAATAAGGGCAAAACCGGGAATAGTGGGCCCACCTCGGGACAAACAAGGCGGTGGGCTCAAATTACATATTTTAAACTTATGGGGTCACCTACAAAGGTTCTATATCTTTCCACGGAGCTTAGAGAAAGTTTGCATAATTTCCAAGAAAGCATACCAAAAGAGTTCAAACTTACTGGAAGAAAAAGTGATATTTTCACTTGCGGATTTCCGAGGGGCAGAAAGTCTTTCGAGGCCCGAATTCGATTCTAATACACTTAGGCATGCCAAAAGAAGGATCGGGGTAGCTTTACATACCTTTCAAGCTCCTTTCGCCTCTCCAAACTCACTTCCCGTTTTGTCAAAAATCTGCAAATGGTCAAGTTTACCAATTGTGAGTTATAGATTCTACGAATTCAACTTAACTCATATTTGTCTACCGAAATTTCGGCAGCACTTCCCCTATACATATAGCACCCCCGAGATTTCAACTCAGCTCAAAATCATCAAAAACAACCCAAACAACAACTTCAACATCAACAACAAACATTAGGAACACAATATAGTTCGACTAGCCATCATTTTAACAAAATTACATAACCTTAACTTCCAAACTAATCTCAATGATTTCTCATTCATTATCGATCTAGCTCACCACAACATAGTTTAGAAGCATTTCATATCGTTTCCTCAAATTATACACACGATATACATAATATACAAACTTTGGCATACATATTCATAACATGTTTCCATCTTCCAAATTCATCAACACCCATCATAATTTGCAACCTAATAACTTCATTTTCATAATGTCGTAAAATCATACTTAAGCGACATAAGTTTCTACATTCCATTTCAAAGCAAACTCATATCGTTTTACTTTCATTTACATTGCAAGAATCATAATAACACAACTAACACATTACACAAACATGATCCATTTCATTCCATACAACTCCATACCACACGGCAAAAATACTCTCTTTGCCAATTCATCCAATTTTATTCAACTTTCATTCTCAATATGAATTCCATCACATTCACAATTAGAATACAACATAATTTCAATTCATCATTGGCATATCATGCAAGCAGACACACGGCCATACATATATACCATACACCCACTTTGTAAACTTCTATTCCTTCATACAATCAACACATTTCTACATACTACAACACAAACAAGACTTCATAACACAAGAATAAGGGATAGATTCTTACCTTTTTACTCACTCTTCTTCACTTGAATGAATGGTCACTTTGATGAAATAAGTGCTTCTCTCTCCAAACCAATTACACCAAGTTGAAAAGGGCACTCAATTTAGTAGGAATCCAACAAGAACAAAATTTTAGAAGCAAGATTTTTGGGAGGCAATTTTCTAGGGCCAAACCCGAACCCTCTTTTTTTTTCCTCTTCTTGTTTTGCTTTGCTTCTTTCTTCTATTCTTTCTCTTGAATCTTCTACTATATAGCCAATTAATCACATGGGAATTTAATTAATTCCCATGGGCTTGGATCCCCCTATGGGGCCGGCCAAGCCTTGGCTTTGGGCCTCACTTTACTAATTTTTTTTTCAAGCCCAATTGGTCAAATTCTTATTATGTAATCCCCGAAACTAATTTCCAAAATTCCAAAATTTCCCTTAGTATTGTTCGTCACTCCCACATCAATATTAGTTCATTCACAACTCCTATGTCATATAAAATCAAACTTGACCTTAACTCCAAAGATCCAAGATATTTCAAATTTTCCAACCGTGTGAAAACACGGGATATAACAGTATGTATATAAGTGTATGGCTATGTATATAATATGAATATGAATGTGATAAGACTATGTATAAGAATACAAATAAGGACATGTATACGAATATGAGCAGAAGTATGGTACGAGTATTATTATGGGATACGAACGACGATGTATGCAAGTAAGCGACATGATGATGATGATATTACTGTCTCCCCTCCTATGCTATCTCTATATGATATCTATTATGCTTCTATATTGATGTTGATCATGCTTTACATACTCAGTACATTCTTCGTACTGACGTCCTTTTGTTTGTGGACGCTGCGTCATGCCCACAGGTGCACAGGGAGACCGATTTGATCCTTAGTTGCCTATTCGGAGATTTCATAGGGAGCTCCATTTCCTTCGGAGCCATATGTTTTGGGTACTCATTCTTTTTGTATATAATTATGGGTATAGCGGGGTCATGTCCCGCTAATGTGATATGTTATACTCTTAGAGGCTCATAGACATGTGTGTGTGTGGGTAGATGTGTTTGGCCTTGTCGGCCTATGTTTTGTATATCATTTTGTCGGCCACGTTGGCCCATGTATATTGATGTGGCATAAATTCCTATGATGATATAAATGTGCGGTTGTCCATATGGGACTAGTTGACGAATGAATGGAAATGCATGTATAATTATGTGGATCACCTGGATGTAAGTATAAGAGTAAGCTAAGAGGGTGCTCGGGTGGGTTAGCACCGGGTGCTCGTCGCGGCCCCGAGTCGGGTCGTGACAAAAGTGGTATCAGAGCAGTTCAGTCCTAGGATGTGTCTACGAGCCGTGTCTAGTAGAGTCTTGGTTATGGGTGTGTTGCGCGCCACACTTATAAACGAGAAGTTGCGGACAGTTTAGGAATATATGACCTTCTTTCTTCATAAGAATCGTACGATAGAGCCATGACGTAAGAAATTCTTGTTCCTAAATCGTGTGTTGTGTATTTCAGAGATGCCTAAAAAGAAAAAGGCTACAGCAGCCCAAAAGGGCAACACGGTGGCAGAAAAACGGGCTGAAAGAGCACCGCCACCGGTAGTAGAGGAAGATGAGTCCTAGAGTGCGGCTCAATCTCAGTCCTCCCAGACAGTGCCTATTACTGAGGAGCACGTGGGAGCCTCAGCCCCAGCTCCAGCGCCTCCACCGAATGCTTCGGGCCAAGACGTGAGAGAGGCCATTAATTTGTTGACTCAGTTGGTTGCGGCCCAGACTCAGAGGCCAAGCGCAGGGCAAGGTGACAGGACTTTTAGTGCAAGGGCCCGTGACTTCATTGCTTTGAAACCCCCGGAATTCTTTGGGTCGAAACTGGAGGAGGATCCCCAGGACTTTATTGATGGTATGCTAAGGACGCTCCAGTTGATACATGCTTCAGACACCGAATCAGTGGAGCTAGCGTCATATAGATTGAGGGATGTCTCAATCCAGTGGTATATGGTTTGGATGGCTTCGCGGGGAGCCAATGCACCTCCACCGGTATGGCAAGAGTTTGTTGATACTTTTCTCCGTCATTATATGCCTCCGGAAGTTCGGCGAGCTAGGGCCGATAAATTCTTGAATTTGAGGCAAGGTAGCATGAGTGCTACAGAGTATAGTCTCCGCTTCAATTCCTTGGCTAGGTATGCTTCGGCCATGGTAGCGGATATGGGCGATCGGGTGCACCGGTTTGTGAAAGGCCTAGGGCCCCACTTGATAGATAAATGCTTGACTGCATCCCTTCAGGATGGCATGGATATTGCACGCATTCAGGCACATGCTCAGGAATTAGAGGAACACCTACAGCAGCGGAGAAATGAACGTGAGCAGGATAGGGGCCATAACAAGAGGGCCAGACCTTCGGGTTCGAGGAGCGAGTCCAGGGGCGGACACAGACAGCGGTTTCCCAGCCATTCAGGCTATTCTATGACCAGTACACCTCCATAGTTCACGGGGCAGAGATTTGACAGATCTACTCATTCCGAGCCGAGTCAGGGTTATTCGGGGTATCAGTTTAGAGGTGATTTAGGCCAGTCAAGACCACCTGTACCACGATGTTCCCAGTGTGGGAAGTTGCATTGGGGTCGATGCCGATTGGGCTCGGATGGTTGCTATTCATGTGGTCAACCAGGCCATATCATGCGTGATTGCCCCTCAGTACAGGGTAGAGGTAGGACCCAGCCAGCAGGGTCAGCAGCCGGATCATCAGCATTTGTACGCCCTACGGGGCCAGGTTCACATGCGCCAGCCGGCCATGGTAGAGGTAGAGGCAGAGCTCCTAGTACTAGCGGTCCTCAACACCGTATTTATGCTTTGGCTGGACGCCAAGATCTTGAGTCTTCTCCTGATGTGGTCACAGGTATATTATCGGTATTCTCTCACGATGTATATGCTTTGATTGATCCGGGCTCCACATTATCATATGTTACTCCATATATTGCGGGTCGATTTATAATTGAGCCGGAGTCTATCAAACCTTTCGAGGTGTCTACACCCGTGGGTGAATCGGTAATAGCTAGCCGAGTATATAGGAATTGTGTGATTGTGATTTGTGATCGTCGTACCATGATTGATTTGCATGAGCTAGAAATGGTAGATTTTGACGTTATTATGGGCATGGATTGGTTGGCTTCTTGTTATGCCAATGTTGATTGCCGAATGAAGATGGTTCGTTTCCAGTTTCCGGGAGAACCAGTCTTAGAATGGAAAGGGAATGCGGCATCAACAAAAGGTAGGTTTATTTCCTATCTAAAGGCAAGGAAAATGATCACGAAATGGTGCATTTATCACCTAGTACGAGTTCAAGATGTAGAAGCTGAGTCACCGACTCTTCAGTTAGTTCCGGTAGTGAACGAATTTCCGGATGTGTTCCCGGAAGAGCTTCTAGGCCTTCCTCCCGAGCGAGAGATCGATTTTGCGATTGATGTGCTACCAGATACTAATCCCAAAGCTATTCCTCTCTATAGGATGGCACCCGCAGAGTTGAAAGAGTTGAAGGAGCAATTAAAAGACTTGCTTGAAAAAGGCTTCATTAGGCCTAGTTCATCCCCGTGGGGAGCACCCGTATTGTTCGTCCGGAAGAAGGATGGCTCCTTGAGAATGTGCATTGATTATCGACAATTGAATAAAGTGACAATTAATAACAAGTATCCCCTCCCGAGGATTGATGATTTATTTAATCAATTGCAAGGTGCCAAATGGTTTTCAAAGATTGATTTGAGGTCCGGGTATCACCAAGTAAGAGTTAGGGAGAAAGATATCCCTAAGACAACTTTCAGAACGAGATATGGCCATTTCGTGTTCCGAGTAATGTCGTTTGGGCTAACTAATGCACCGGCAGTGTTTATGGACTTAATGAACAATGTATTCAGGCCTTTTCTGGATCGATTCGTGATTGTATTCATCGATGACATCCTAGTGTATTCTAGATCCAAGGCAGAGCATGCGGATCACCTGCGTATTGTCCTTGGAGTTCTTCGAACCCGAGAGTTATTCGCGAAGTTTTCCAAATGCGAGTTTTGGTTGAACTCAGTGGCATTTCTGGGCCACATTGTTGCAGTTGACGGTATTCGAGTGGATAGCCAAAAGATTGAGGCAGTGAAGACTTGGCCGAGGCCCACGACCCCTACGGAGGTTCGTAGCTTTTTGGGCTTAGCCGGTTATTACAGAAGATTTGTTGAGGGTTTCTCTTCTATTTCTGCACCGCTCACCAAGTTGACTCAGAAGTCAGCTAAGTTTCAATGGACAGATTCTTGCGAGCGTAGTTTCCAAGAGCTCAAAGACCGACTGACTTCAGCCCAGTCTTGACACTTCCAGAGGGATTGGAGGGTTATGTTATTTATTGTGATGCTTCAGGCATCGGGCTAGGCTGTGTATTGATGCAAAATGGTAAGGTGATTGCGTATGCTTCTAGACAATTACGGAAACATGAGTAGAATTATCCTACCCATGACTTAGAATTGGCCGCGGTGGTCCATGCTTTAAAGATATGGAGACATTACTTATATGGTGTCCATGTGGATGTTTATACAGATCATAAGAGCCTTCACTATATCTTCAAGCAGAAAGAGTTGAATTTGCGGCAACGACGATGGCTAGAGTTGCTAAAAGACTATGACGTTGAAATCCTGTACCACCCCGGAAAGGCAAATGTTGTGGCTGATGCTCTTAGCCGTAGGTCGATGGAAATCTAAGTGATGTACGACCAGGAAAGAACGAGATGGTCCGTGATCTTCAGCAGCTAGCTAGCCTAGGAGTCCGAGTGGTGGACTCAGCTAGCAGCGGAGCTACTATTCAGAATTCAGCAGTTTCATCGTTAGTAGCGGAAGTAAAAGAGCGACAATATGAGGATCCCATCCTAATGCAGTACAGAGATACACTTCCTCAGAAGGAGGAGTCATCATTTGACATTTTGGAAGACGGAGTTCTCCGATGTCAAGGCAGGTTATGTGTTCCCGATGTGGCAGGTCTACGCCATCAGATTTTGAGAGAAGCTCATTGTTCCCGTTACTCCGTTCACCCCGGAGCGACGAAAATGTATCATGATCTTAAGACTATATATTGGTGGAATGGGATGAAGAAAGATGTAGCGGAATTCGTAGCTCAGTGTCCTAATTGCCAACAAGTGAAGATAGAACACCAAAAGCCGGGTGGCTTATTGCAAGCTATAGAAATCCCGACTTGGAAGTGGGAAGTGATTAATATGGATTTCATTACAGGGTTACCCCGTTTTCGACGTAAATATGATTCTATATGGGTGATCGCGGATAGACTCACAAAGTCAGCACATTTCTTACCGGTCAGAACGACCTATATGGCAGAAGATTATGCCAAGCTTTATCTTAAAGAGATAGTGAGACTCCATGGCGTTCCGGTATCTATTATCTCCGATAGAGGAACTCAGTTTACAGCCAAGTTTTGGGGGTCTTTCCAAGAAGGTTTAGGGACCCAAGTGCGCCTAAGCACGACATTTCACCCCCAGACCGATGGGCAAGCTGAACGTACTATTCAGACTCTCGAAGATAGGTTACGGGCATGTATGATAGATTTTGGAGGAAATTGGGATGACCATTTGCCACTCATTGAGTTTGCTTACAATAACAGTTATCATTCTAGCATTCAAATGGCACCGTATGAAGCTCTATATGGGCAAAAGTGTAGATCCCCATTTGGGTGGTTTAAAATCGGAGAAGCCAAGTTGATAGGGCCAGATTTGGTCCAGCAAGCAATAGAGAAAGTCAAGCTTATACAAGATCGATTGTTAGCGGCTCAAAGTCGCCAGAAGTCCTATGCAGATAATCGTCGAAGGGACTTAGAGTTCCAAGTTAAGGATTGGGTATTCTTGAAAGTGTCACCAATGAAAGGCGTTATGAGATTTGGCAAAAAGGGGAAGCTCAGTCCCGGCTATATCGGACCCTATGAGATTATACGCAAAATAGGCAAAGTGGCCTATGAGCTAGATCTACCTCCAGATTAGGAGTCAGTCCATCCAGTATTTCATGTCTCGATGCTTCGGAAGTGTGTTGGAGATCCTACGAGGATGGTCCCAGTGAATGTTATTCAAGTGACAGAAAAGTTAACTTATGATGAAATACCCATTGCCATATTAGATAGGCAAGTACGGAGGCTTAGAAACAAAGAAGTGGCCTCAATTAAAGTTCTGTGGAGAAATAACAATCGAGAGGAAATGACATGGGAAGCAGAAGAGAATATGCGATCCAAATACCTACATTTATTTCAGCCCTTGGTAGAAGTCCAAGATGAGACGTCAAAATCATAAGGTATGCATGTTTTCCTTTTATACATTCAGGTCGTGTGTGGCTAAATTTCTAGTGTTGTTGTATTATTTCCCTGTGAGGCATTGTTATTGTGGGTTGTTGTGACAGGGTGGTAGTGCCACATTACAGAGGAAACTCTGGCGAAATTTTTATAGAATTCCCCAAGCCTTTAACATTCGAGGACGAATGTTCCTAAGGGAGGTAAATGTTACACCTCGGAAAATTTCCCGTTGGTACGCAAGTAAATGAACTAATGATGTGTGCGAGGAGTGCGAGTGTATAATGTTTCATGGGAAATTTATGTAAAGGGGTGTGGATGATTAGAATGAAAAGTCGAGAAATGAGAAAAAATTGAAAGTTGGCAAAACTGCCCAGTGGTCGTTTATTGCAAAATACGGACCGTAAAGTGCAATACGGTCCGTAAACTGGCAGACGTAAACTACCATGCAAAGGCTTCAGCTGTCTGCCAGTGGTCATAAAGTGCAAATACGGACCGTAAACTGGTAAACGGTCCGTAAACTGCCAGGTCGTAAACTGGCATGCCAAACTTCAACTTTCTGCCAGCTGAGGAAAAGGTATAATACGACCTGGTGGACGGACCGTAAAGTGATTTACGACCCGTAAACCATGGTCGTAAATCACCATGCATGCAGGCCAAAGTCTCTGGTCCTGCTTAATCATAAAGACGACCACGAGGGATGGTCCGTAAAGTGGAATACGGACCGTAAACCTCCATGGACGACCACTGTTCACCCAGCACAGATTTTCCAATTCATTAAATATGAGGATCAAGACTTCAATATTAGTTCATGCACAACTCCTATGTCATATAAAATCAAACTTGACCTTAACTCTCAAAGATCCAAGATATTTCAAATTTTCCAAACGTGTGAAAACACGGGATATAACAGTATGTATATAAGTGTATGGCTATGTATATAATATGAATATGAATGTGATAAGACTATGTATAAGAATACGAATAAGGACATGTATACGAATATGAGCACAAGTATGGTACGAGTATTATTATGGGATACGAACGACGATGTATGCAAGTAAGCGACATGATGATGATGATATTACTGTCTCCCCTCCTATGCTATCTCCATATGATATCTATTATGCTTCTATATTGATGTTGATCATGCTTTACATACTCAGTACATTCTTCGTACTGACGTCCTTTTGTTTGTGGACGCTGCGTCATGCCCGCAGGTGCACAGGGAGACCGATTTGATCCTTAGTTGCCTATTCGGAGATTTCATAGGGAGCTCCATTTCCTTCGGAGCCATATGTTTTGGGTACTCATTCTTTTGTGTATATAATTATGGGTATAGCGGGGTCATGTCCCGCTAATGTGATATGTTATACTCTTAGAGGCTCATAGACATGTGTGTGTGGGGGTAGATATGTTTGGCCTTGTCGGCCTATGTTTTGTATATCATTTTGTCGGCCACGTTGGCCCATGTATATTGATGTGGCATAAATTCCTATAATGATATAAATGTGCAGTTGTCCATATGGGACTAGTTGACGAATGAATGGAAATGCATGTATAATTATGTGGATCACCTAGATGTAAGTATAAGAGTAAGCTAAGAGGGTGCTCGGGTGGGTTAGCACCGGGTGCTCGTCGCGGCCCCGAGTCGGGTCGTGACAGAAGCGCGCCACACTTTTAAATAGAAGGTTGTAGGGCATTCAAGATGGTTACCCTTCTTCGTATCTTGAATCGTGCTATAGAGTTGAGTCATAGGGTGTGAATCCTCAATCCCGACTTCTGTTGTTTTATACTCCTTCAGAAGGGATATGATTGGTTAGAAAAGGTAAATGAGCGATGAATGTCACTCAATGTGCTCGATATTGACAAGGGCTTCCTTATTGTATAGAGTATATTGGCAAGGATAGTATACAGAGATATGAGGTTCATATAGCTGCATTTGTTTTCGTTACCAAATGAGGTTCAGACAGAAACGTCATGGCCTTCAGGTATGTATCTATTCTAGCTACTATCATTGGGTCCGTTGTTATTACTGATTGTTGTAGCCCTGTGTGGCATTGTGCTATTGGTTTACCGTAAGATATATTTGTAGTATTGCCGTTATAGAGAAAGCTCTGCCGAAATTTTCATAAGATCCATGAGAGTTAAACATTCTAGGACGAATGTTTTTAAAGGTGTTACGCCTTGGACGTTTCACGTTGTTGTGCGGTGATTAGACTAATGCAAGTTAAGGTGTACACGAGATCCCTACAAAGATGAGGAGATTTTAATAATCCTAATTAAGATTCCGAAGACATTTGAGGCAAGGGAGAAAAGTTCGTCAAAATGAAATTTCACAGCAGTTCTGCGAAAAGGAGGGTTCGACGGTCGTTCTTTGTACCATCGGATGGGTCGACGCTTCGACGGTTGTGCAGTAGAATTGATTTAGTACAAAGACTACGACCCAGCCCCGTGGGCCGTGACAAGTGTCCTAATTGGACACCCAAACCCATTCGCTTACCAAATCGACATATCAAAGACTTATTCAAATTTAACATACGTTATTTTGCACAGATACGGAGAACAGACGTCGTCTTAAGCGGTCACCTGTAACAGAAATATCATGCAAACGCCGGCAGGCTGGCGGAATACACATCGCCCGAATATACATACATATACAAACATATGGGCCGTTTCAGCCATAATAGCAAACGGGACCGCTTAAGGCATAAGTCACGGACATAACCGAACACACACGACCCATTACCCACATATATGTCTACAGGCCTCTACAAACCATAACAGAAACATATGACGAGACAGGGCCCCGCCGTACCCTAAATAGTCATATATACAGAAACATGTACAACAAAAGATATGTACCAAAAATATGGGCTCCGGATCAAAGGAGTACTCCAAAGTAGCAGAATATGTATCCTACACTAGCGGATCACCAGAACGAACGTCTGTACCTACGGGCATGAAACGCAGCCCCCGAAGAAAGAGGGTCAGTACGAAATAGGTACTGAGTATGTAAAGTATGAAATACAGTAGTCCAAATCATAACTGAAGTGAGAAGTACGGAAAATGGATACAGAGTTAGTATATCAAAACCTTTTCTGAAAACATAAATCATGCAAATAAAAATCATGCATAGGGCTCAGGAACGTGGTCGCCACTCCGACGCTGGCGCCACAACACATCATACTCCAGAAGATTTCAAATCTCCGTACAATCCCCGAACATATCGTATCATCATAACATCTCACAACATCAGAACACATCATATGTCATATCACATCATAACGTCGTATATAAGCGGTACCCGGCCCTATGGCGAGGAACTCGGGAACCGTAACACATCACACTGCCGAATATAACACAGTGCGCACAATGACAAAACCGGCTCGGGACCCGGCGAACGATGTAGTAGTAGTATGCACTAGCGGAGTAGTGAGAAAACCATATGCATATAAGTAAATAAATTCCAAGACTCAATGAATAAATATCTATACCAATATCAGAAAGCTCAGAAACAAGTATCGGGTCAATCGGAATTACTATACGAAGTACAGAACCTTCTAAAAACATTTCGTAAGCCATATTTTGAAATTCAAGTATCATTCATATTAGGAAACTTTCGAATAACATTATGGATCAAATCAAATGGAGAATTTAGGACCATATTTACGCATCAAAGTATTCGTCAAAGACTTTAGTCATCTCGATTTTCTTTAGAGCAACATTCGGAAACATAACAACTAAAATCTTCGAATATCATAAATATGTATCAAGCCATATGGAATAGCTTAAGGAAGTCAAAGATGTTAGCCATCCTAGTGTCTCTAAGAATGGGATTTTCTTTAGAAGCATACATATACGTTATTTGTTCATTTCATAAAGGTCATGCCAAAAGAAGGAAAGGTAGGCTTTACATACCTCGATCGCTCGCTAAACAAATCTCGACTCAAGTCTCGGGCTCCCCGATATCCACAATAACGTTATTAATTACCAAACATTAGCTACAAGTACTTAGAAATTCAATTCTAACTAGTAGTTGTCTACAGAAATTTCGGCAGCATCTCCCCTGTAAATTCAACATCCCCGAGAATTTAACTCGGCCAAATTCATCAACAACCATACCAACAGTACCAACAACCATACTAATAATATCAAGAATCAATTTAAAGCACATTCTAACATTAGTAACCTCCTTCTCTATGTAGCTTATCACATTCAATTTAACTATGTACATTCAAGCCAATATCAACGCTCACATATTCATTACTAATCGAAGATCATTCAAACACAATTCAAGAGCATTTCAAACAATCTACAAAATATTCAAACAATTCCACCAACACCATACTCCACCCGAAACCTCTACAAATGCAACGAAACTACAACAACGCATTTTCTTCTTTCAAATTCATAAACTACCACAACAATGCGCACTTTAGCAACTTCACTTTCACAATTACATAAAACCATACTAAAATTACATAATTTCCTACAACAACCTACAACCAATTTCCAAGCCAACTTGAACCATTAGTCTTTCATAGGCATCATAGAGTTCACAACAACAAAACTAACATACTACATAAAATTAATTCATCTTCCTCCACCCAATACCACCACACGGCCAGACACCCACACGGCCCACACACAACACATAACATTTCTATGATTTTCGTTCAATTCTACTCACTACAACATATATAAACCTTCCATAACATGAAAAAGAATGGAAATTCTTACCTTCTTCCTCAATTTTCCACTCGAATAGAATTTTTGCACTTGTCACAAAAGTAATTTTGTTTCTCTAATAATTATACCACGTTGAAGAGGGTCTTGAAATTAGTAAGAATTCAAGAAGAAATGAATTTTTGGACCAAGGATGGAAGGCTTCAATTTTTTTTTCTTCTTTTCTTTGTTGGCCGAATTGCCTATTCTTTTTGCTCTCAATATCTTATTTTGTTGAATGTTCTAAAATGGGGGATAATAATAGTGGCCCTCTCTATTTATTTGGTCCATTTAATTTCACATGGGCCTTGGGCCATGCCCTATGGCCAGCCACATCTTGCCCCCCCCCCCCCCCCCTTTTTTTTTATTTTCCAAGCCCACTTACTTATGGTTAATATTTTGTAATTCATGAAACCATTTTTTTCAAATTTCCAATTTTGCCTTTGGCCTTCCTCCATATTTCCGCATCAATATTTTTCATGAACAACATATATATATTAAACAGAATTAAAATATTGCCTTATCTCTTACTAGTCACTATTATTTCAAATTTTCTGAATATGCAAAATACGGGATATAACATCCTCCCCCCCTTTAGAACATTCGTCCTTGAATGTTAAACTAGTCTTATAGGGTCTTGCACGCATTTCGGGGGAGTTTCTTTTTATGGACAGCACATATAAATCATTCACCAATCAATATAACCAATTAAGGAATTTAGATTACCTGTAGGCATAGGAAACAGGTGAGGATATTTCTTCTTCATCTCGTCCTTCGCTTCCCAGGTTATTTCTTCTCGGTTATTGTTTCGCCACAAGACCTTAACAGAAGGCACATCTCTGGTGCACAGTCTCTTCACCTAACGATCCAAAGTGGCTATAGGCTGTTCTTCAAAGGACAGTTCCTCTGTTACCTGGATATCTTCTATGGGGAATATTCTGGAAGGGTCACCAATACACTTACGGAGCATCGATACATGAAATACTGCATGTACTGCTTCCAGATCGGATGGTAAGTCTAACTCATAGGCGACCTTGCCTATCTTTCAAACAATCTGATAAGGCCCAATATATCTCGGACTGAGCTTTCCTTTTCTGCCGAATTGCATTACAGCTTTCATAGGTGACACTTTCAGAAATACCCAATCACCAATCTGGAATTCTAAAGGTCGACGTCGTTTATCTGCATATGATTTCTGTCGACTCTGGGCTGCTAATAACCGCTCCCGAATGAGTTTCACCTTATCGACTGCTTGTTGGATCATATCTGGACCAATCAATTTAGTTTAACCCACATCGAACCAACCAATCAGAGATCTGCATCTTCTACCATATAAGGCTTCATACCGTGCCATCTGGATGCTGGAAAGATAGCTATTATTATAAGTAAATTCAATAAGCGGCAAATGATCATCCCAGCTACCCCTGAAATCAATAACACTGGCCCGTAGCATATCTTCCAGCATCTGAATAGTACGCTCGGCCTTCCCGTCAGACTGAGGATGGAATGCTGTACTAAGACTCACCTGAGTCCCTAACCCGTCCTGAAACGACCTCCAGAAGTTAGCTGTAAACTGTGCACCTCTGTCGGATATAATAGATGTAGGAAATCCGTGAAGCCTAACTTTTTCTTTAATATACAACCGGGCATAATCCTCAGCCGAATAAGTGGTCCTGACCGGAAGAAAATGGGCTGATTTTGTCAGCCTATCAACAATAACCCATATAGAATCATATCTTCGTGGAGTGCGCGGTAAACCTGCAATGAAATCCATATTAATTATTTCCCATTTCCAAGCTAGAATTTCCATTTCCTGTAACAATCCACCGGGCTTCTGATGCTCGATTTTAACCTGTTGACAATTTGGGCACTGAGCAACGAACTCTGCGATATCTCTTTTCATACCATTCCACCAATATAAGCATCTGAGATCATGGTACATTTTTGTGGATCCAAGATGAACAGAATACCGAGCATAATGTGCCTCTCCCATAATCTGTCGTCGCAGCCCTGCAACATCAGGTACACATAACCTGCCTCTATATAATAATACTCCGTCAGGGGTGATCTCGAATGGAGTATTTTCCTTATCAAGGGCCGCATCTCTGTACTGTACCAGAATAGGATCCTCGAACTGACGTCGTTTCAGTTCTTCCATAATAGACGATTCAGCCACTTCTCGGACAGAAACACCAATATTTTTAGAGTCGGCCAAACGGACTCCAAGACTGGCTAGCTGATGAATCTCACGAACTAATTCTTTCCTTTCTGGCTGCACGTCGGTCAAACTGCCCACAGACTTGCGGCTAAGCGCATCTGCTAAAACATTGGCTTTTCCCGGATGATATAAAATGTCGACGTTATAATCTTTCAATAACTCGAGCCATCTTCTTTGCCGCAAATTCAACTCCTTTTGCTTAAAGATGTACTGAAGGCTTTTGTGATCCGTATAAATATCAACATGAACCCCATATAAGTAATGCCGCCATATTTTCAAAGCATGAATTACCGCGGCTAGTTCCAGATCATGAGTAGGATAATTCTTCTCGTGCGGCCTGAGCTGCCGGGAAGCATAGGCTATAACTCGACCATGCTGTTCCCAATACCGGAAGCGTCACAATAAATGGCATACCCGTCTGACCCCTCTGGAATAGTTAGAACTGGAGCTGTAATCAATTTTTCCTTCAGCAATTGGAAGTTGCGTTCACAAGCATCGGTCCACTGAAATTTTGCTGCCTTCTGAGTTAGCTTTGTTAATGGTGCTGCAATCGAAGCAAAATTTTCCACAAACCTTCTGTAATACCCTGCTAATCCTAGAAAACTGTGTACCTCAGTCGGTGTCGTGGACCTAGGCCAATTCTTCACAGCTTCGATCTTCTGTGTATCAACCCGAATACCATCAGCTCCGACGATGTGCCAGAAAAATGCCACTAAAGTCAACCAAAATTCACATTTGGAGAACTGAGCATATAATTTATGTTGCCGAAGTGTGCCAAGTACTGTCCTCAGATGATCTGAATGCTCCTCCGCTAATCGTGAATAAACCAGAATATGATCAATAAACACGATCACAAACATGTCTAAAAATGGCTTGAATACCCGATTCATCAAATCCATAAACACTGCTGGGGCGTTGGTCAGCCCAAAAGACATCAACCTGAACTCATAATGCCCATATCGGGTCCTGAAAGCAGTCTTTGGAATATCTGCCTCTCGTACCCACACCTGATGATAGCCCGAGCGCAAATCTATCTTCGAAAAATATTTAGCACCCTGCAACTGGTCAAATAAATCATCAATCCGGGAGAGGGGATATTTATTCTTTATAGTCACCTTATTCAGCTGTCTGTAATCAATGCACATCCGCAACGACCCATCTTTCTTCCTTACAAATAATACCGGTGCTCCCCAAGGTGATGTACTGGGTCTGATGAAGCCTTTTTCTAATAGATCTTTCAGCTGCTCCTTCAATTCTTTTAGTTATGCAGGTGCCATTCTGTAAGGAGGAATAGATATAGGCTGAGTATCTGGTAGCACATCTATCGTGAACTCGATCTCCCGTTCAGGTGGAAGACCTAGAAGCTCGTCCGGAAATACATCTGGAAATTCATTGACAACCGGGACTGACTGGACAGTAGGTGTCTCTGCTTTAATATCATGTACGCGAACCAGATGATAAATATACCCTTTCTGAATCATTTTCCTGGCCTTGAGGTATGAAATAAACTTACCCCTCGGCGATGCTGTATTTCCTGCCCATTCTATAACTGGGTCCCTTGGAAACTAGAAGCGAACTACCTTTTTCTGACAGTCAGCATTAGCATAACAAGAGGCTAGCCAATCCATGCCCATAATAACATCGAATTCCATCATATCTAACTCTACCAAATCGGCCTTGGTGCAACGGCCACATATAATCACAAAACAATCTTTATATACCTGCCTCGCTATAATAAAGTCCCCGACCGGTGTAGCTACCTCGAACGGCTCTATAGGTTCAGGTGTTATCCCAATTTTACTAGCAACAAGGGGCGAAATATATGATAAAGTAGAACCTGGATCGATCAATGCATATACAGCTCGAGAGAAGACCAATAATGTACCAGTGACTACATTTGGCGACACCTCCTGATTCTATCGGCTAGCCAAGGCATATATGCGGTTCGAAAGACCGCTAGAATCAGAAACCCCGCCACGGCCTCTACCGCGGCCCGCTGGTGCTGACGTACCCCGCCCCATAGGGCGCATAGCAACAGGAGTGGAAGATGAACCAGTAGCTGACCCCTTCGGCTGAGCTGCACCACCAGAACCATCTGCCAACGGACAATCTCTCATAATATGGCCCTGGCGGCCACAAGAAAAACAGGCACCCTTAACTCGATAACACTCTCCTGGGTGAGACCTCCCACAATAAGAACATCGAGGCATAGGTGGCCTCGCCTGGCTGGAACCTCTGCTCACCTGCGAACCTGAGGCTCTGGAACTCTGGCCTGCTCCTGAATGCCCTGCACCATCAAATCGTCTGCTTGTAGACTGTGAATGTGCACTCCGACCTGACTGAGGAGGATATCTGCTATACTGCTGCTGAGGCTGCCTGCCTTGAAACTCCCCAGAATAACCAGTTGACCTAGCCCTCTTGGGCTACCTCCTGTCACGGTCTCTATCGGGCTGACGCCCTCTGTGCCGGTCCTCCATTCCTTGCGCATATGCCTGTAACCGGGCAATATCCATACCAGTCTGCGATGCCATCGCCATACAGCTATCAACCAAGTAATGATCCAAACCCATCACGTACCGGTGCATCCTGTCGGCCATAACAGCTACAATGGCGGGCGCATATCTGGCCAGAGAATCAAACTCTAAGTTGTACTCTCGGACACTCCTGCCTCTCTGCCTCAGCTGTAAAAATCTGTCAGCTCTCGCCCGCCGCAACTCTAGAGGCACAATGTGGCTGAGAAAAGCTGCTGTAAACTCATCCCACATAGCTGGAGGAGCATTCTCGCCTCTGGACAGCTCCCAAGACTCGTACCAATTAATCGCTACGTCCCGCAATCTATGTGAAGCCAGCTCGACAAACTCAGTCTCAGAAGCCCTGACTAGTCTCAGTGTGCGCTGAATCTGTCGAATGAAATCTTGGGGGTCCTCCTCGGACTTAGACCCGTAGAACTCTGGGGGATTACAGGTCAAGAAATCACGGACCCTCAAACTGTCACGTCTGTCACCATCATAACCCCCTATCCCGCGTCTGCGAGCCTGTCCTGCTACCAATCTCGTCAATAACTGCACAGCATCCCTCATCGCCCTGTCCTCCGCCCCTGGCTGGGGAGCTGGAGGCTCGGGCGCTAGAGCCTCTGGAGCTACTGGTGGAGCCGCCCCCTAATCCATGGTGGCAGCGGCTGCTGCTCCAGGCTCCTCCAATGGTGGGGGTGTAGCAGAACTCTCTTACTGGGGTGAAATATCGGGTATAGTGTGAGCCCGAGCCCGAGTGACTCTCTGTATCTGGCTGGTCTCTCCTGTTACTGCCTTGCCCTTCTGGGCAGCCGTCGCCTTCTTCGGAGGCATCACTGTAAACATAGCAATCAGTCAGAAAGAAATCACCCTAACAGCAAAGCTCTATCGCACGATCTAAGATCCAAAGAAAGGTAACACCCTAAATGTCCTCTAGCCTCCTGTTTATAGATGTGGTGCACAACACACCCATAAACAAGACTCTACTAGACACGGCCTGTAGACATTCCGAGGACAAACCGCTCTGATACCACTTTTGTCACGACCCAGCCCCGTGGGCCGTGACTAGTGTCCTAATTGGACACCCAAACCCATTCGCTTACCAAATCGACATATCAAAGACTTATTCAAATTTAACATACGTTATTTTGCACAGATACGGAGAACAGACGTCGTCTTAAGCGGTCACCTGTAACAGAAATATCATGCAAAAGCCGGCAGGCTAGCGGAATACACATCGCCCGAATATACATACATATACAAACATATGGGCCATTTCGGCCATAATAGCAAACAGGACCGCTTAAGGCATAAGTCACGGACATAACCGAACACACACGACCCATTACCCATATATATGTCTACGGCCTATACAAACCATAACAGAAACATATGACCGGACAGGGCCCCGCCGTACCCCAAATAGTCATATATACAGAAACATGTACAACAAAAGATATGTACCAAAAATGAGTACTCCAAAGTAGCAGAATATGTATCCTACACTGGCGGATCACCAGAACGAACGTTTGTACCTGCGGGCATGAAACGCAGCCCCCGAAGAAAGGGGGTCAGTACGAAATAGGTACTCAGTATGTAAAGCATGAAATACAGTAGTCCAAATCATAACTGAAGTGAGAAGTACGGAAAATGGATACAGAGTTAGTATATCAAAACCTTTTCTGAAAACATAAATCATGCAAATAAAAATCATGCATAGGGCTTAGGAACGTGGTCGCCATTCCGATGCTGGTGCCACAACACATCATACTCCAGAAGGTTTCAAATCTCCGTACAATCCCCGAACATATTGTATCATCATAACATCTCACAACATCAGAACACATCATATGCCATATCACATCATAACGCCGTATATAAGCGGTACCCGGCCCTATGGCGAGGAACTCGGGAACCGTAACACATCATACTGCCGAATATAACATAGTGCGCACGATGACAAAACCGGCCCGGGACCCGGCGAACGATGTAGTAGTAGTAGTATGCACGAGCGGAGTAGTGAGAAAACTATATGCATATAAGTAAATAAATTCCAAAACTCGATGAATAAATATCTATACCAATATCAGAAAGCTCAGAAACAAGTATCGGGTCAATCGGAATTAATATACGAAAGTTACGAGCTTTTGAAGTACAGAACCTTCTAAAAACATTTCATAAGCCATATTTTGAAATTCAAGTATCATTCATATTAGGAAACTTTCGAATAACATTATGGATCAAATCAATTGGAAACTTTAGGACCATATTTACGTATCAAAGTATTCGTCAAAGACTTTAGTCATCTCGATTTTCTTTCGAGCAACATTCGGAAACATAACAACTAAAATCTTCGAATATCATAAATACGTATCAAGCCATATGGAATGGCTTATGGAAGTCAAAGATGTTAGCCATCCTAGTGGCTCTAAGAATGGGATTTTCTTTAGAAGAATACATATACGTTATTTGTTCATTTCATAAAGGTCATGCAAAAAGAAGGAAAGGTAGGCTTTACATACCTCGATCGCTCGCTAAACAAATCTCGACTCAAGTCTCGGGCTCCCCGATATCTACAGTAACGTTATTAATTACCAAACATTAGCTACAAGTACTTAAAAATTCAATTCTAACTAGTACTTGTCGAAATTTCAGCAGCATCTCCCCTGTAAATTCAACATCCCCGAGAATTTAACTCGGCCAAATTCATCAACAACCATACCAACAATACCAACAATACCAACAACCATACTAATAATATCAAGAATCAATTTAAAGCGCATTCTAACATTAGTAACCTCCTTCTCTACGTAGCTTATCACATTTAATTCAACTACGTACATTCAAGCCAATATCAACGCTCACATATTCATTACTAATCCAAGATCATTCAAACACAATTCAAGAGCATTTCAAACAATCTAAAAAATATTCAAACAATTCCACCAACACCATACTCCACCCGAAACCTCTACAAATGAAACGAAACTACAGCGATGCATTTTCTTCTTTCAAATTCATAAACTACCACAACAATGCGCACTTTAGAAACTTCACTTACACAATTACATAAAAACATATTAAAATTACATAATTTCCTACAACAACCTACAACCAATTTCCATGCCAACTTGAACCATTAGTCTTTCATAGGCATCATAGAGTTCACAACAACACAACTAACATACTACATAAAATTAATTCATCTTCCTCAACCCAATACCACCACACGGCCACACACACACAACACACCCACACGGCCCACACACAACACATAACATTTCTATGATTTTCGTTCAATTCTACTCATTACAACATATATAAACCTTCCATAACATGAAAAAGAATGGAAATTCTTACCTTATTCCTCAATTTTCCACTTGAATAGAATTTTTGCACTTGTCACAAAAGTAATTTTCTTGCTCTAATAATTATACCACGTTGAAGAGGGTCTTGAAATTAGTAAGAATTCAAGAAGAAATGAATTTTCGGACCAAGGATGGAAGGCTTCAATTTTTTTTTTCTTCTTTTCTTTGTTGGCCGAATGGCCTATTCTTTTTGCTCTAAATCACTTATTTTCTTGAATGTTCTAAAATGGGGGATAATAATAGTGGCCCTCTCTATTTATTTGGTCCATTTAATTTCACATGGGCCTTGGGCCATGCCCTATGGCCGGCCACATCTTGGGCCCCCTTTTGTTTTTGATTTTCCAAGCCCACTTACTTATGGTTAATATTTTATAATTCATGAAACCATTTTTTTCAAATTTCCAATTTTTTCCTTGGCCTTCCTCCATATTTCCGCATCAATATTTTTCATGAACAACATATATATATTAAATAGAATCAAAATATTGCTTTATCTCTTACTAGTCACAATTATTTTAAATTTTCTGAATATGCAAAATACGGGATTTAACATATTCGATGGAGCAGATTGACGTTCCGTCGATCAGTTCGACGGACCATCCTTCTCACCGCAGAATGAAAGGAAAGGAAAGTTGCTCGCTGGAAATTTCACGACTTCTACGGTCAAATCAACGCTCCGTCGATCTGATCGATGCTTCGTCGTTCGTACTGTATGATTGCTTGATGGGTCAGATTTTTTTATATATGGACGACCCAAGCTCATTTTTTTTCTTCATTTATCATCTTCTCCAACCCTCTTCACACCTCTAGAACTTTCCCCACACTATATCAACATAAACCCATGATAAATCAAAGATTAAACACTAAAAATTAGTATAATCAACTACAAGGATGTTTTCCAGGGCTTGTGGAAATCAAGAATTCATTTGAAATTAAATATAGGGTTTTCTCCCAGTTAAGTATCTTCATTCAAATATCGTTCCTACACAATCAAAGGTGATTTCTAGGCATATTTCATGTTATTAAGAATATTGAGTGGTTGAAAGACTTGGATTGAGGAGGAAAGTAGAAAATGGAGCTCAAATGTGAAAATAATGATATTTTTGAATAGTGACTTGACTTGAATGATAGTTCTTGACATGTCAGGGGCATAATATTGTTATGAGTGATATTAAGGATGTTAAGGAAGCATTATATGTGAATGAATACCACGTTGGGTGGTAATTATGGTTATGGATGACTTTGAGAGGGAATTTTGAGAATTGAATAATGTCTAGCTTAACAAAGTTTAATGATTATGATATTATAGATGTTGTTATTGATGTTTGGGAGTTGTTATATTATATGGAGAAAATTGTAGAAACAACGGAAGTGCTGCCCAATTTTCGTTAACCCTTAGTCGCCTTAGCTTAGCTTTAAGTATGTTTCCGGTTATCTATTCTCAGAACGAATTCTCTTGAATGTAGAATTGTGAACTTGGAGGGAAGTGTTTTGTTACACCTCCCATTTTATTGCAAGGGGATTTTGGCTTATTAGTTGTATACACCTTCGATATGGTAGTGCGCACCAGAGCTTTGGTCATGAGATATTTTACCTTGTATGTGTATAGGGGTATAAGTATATATTATTGACATTACGAAGGAATTAGAAGTGAAACGAATTGAATCGGAGAAAAATGGAGCAGCTCAGAAAACTGCTGAAACCAGTCAGCATCGACGGCCCAAGGGACGGACCGTCGACACGTCGACGAGCCATCGACCCTGCTCGTCGACCCGCGGATCTGGAAGTTTCCAGCCCTGGGTATAAATATAAGCTCCCACGTTTCTCCCCAAAACAGACTCCATATCTCTCTAGAACCCTCTAAAACCCTCTCCCTTTTTCTACAACAATATATACCAAGAAATGAAGATCAACAACCAAGATTTAAGATATTCATATATCAGGCAGCCTATTAGGGTTTGTGAAGAGTAAGAATTCCTTTGACATACAAGTGGAGGATTTCATTCTAATGGATTAGAGTGACTCAAGGCTTATTCCCAAGTGATTAAGGTAAGTTTTATAGTTCTTCCATGTTATTAAGACTATTGAGGGGTTGAAAGACTTAGATTATGGAGAGAAGGGAACATGAGGTGCAAATATGAAAAATAAAGATATTTTTAAATCATGACTTGACTTGAATCATAGTTCTTGATATGTAATGAGTATAAACTTGCTATGAATAGTAGTAAAGATGTTGTAGAGGCATTGTATGAGGATGGACACGGGATGGTGCCATAGCTGGTTATAAAGGATTGATAGGGAATATTGGGATTTGATAATGTCTAGCTTAATGAAGTTGTTGATTAAGATATTGTGGGTGTGGTTGTGATATTGGGAGTTATTTATTATGTGGAGGAAGTCATCGAAATAAAGGAAGATGTTACCCGATTTTCGTTAGCTTTAGTTTAAGCCTATGTATGTCTTCGATTATCTAATGTTAGTACGAACTTTCTTGAAGGTAGAAACGTGAGAATTGGAGAGAAGCATTCAAGTGATAGAGTTAGCGAATCACAAAGGTATGTAAGGCTAGTCCCTTCATTTCTAAGGCATGATCCCTATGACATGAATTCTCCTATCTCTCCATGACTTTCTTATATTGCATGAACTATGAGTCTACATTGATAAAAAGCTCCTTATGAGGTAAAGATAAGAGATATGTCATGAATATGATAATGATGATGATGAGTTTAAGTCTAAAGAATTCTAAAGCAAGATATGATGTCCATGGAGTTAATGATCCAAAGTATGATCCATTGATGTTGTTCATTGTGTACACTCACCTTACAATGTTATTTCCTTCAAGGTGAGATATGATGAATATGGTCACTCCATAATGCAATCGAGGGTTCTCGACCTTATGTCACCTCGATATAGTTATAGATTGTGCTTAAGCTCTAATGTATGTTATATGACAAATGTATGATGATGATGATAAGTTTATGATGAGTATATGATGATATGAGTACACCGTGCCTAGATGGTCAGGCATGTCACCGCTAAGGCGGGCTGCTTATGATTATACCGAGCCTAGATGGCCGGGCATGACACCACTAGCGGGCGGCATATGATGGCTACTCGGACGTGGGTTAACGACGATGGTATATGTGATATGATAATACATGTGATATGATGATATATATGATATGATTAAATGAACACTCTAAAAAATTAAGCAGGTTATATCTTTATCTCATGTCTTATGATTTCTCTATTATGTTCATTTTATTCACACCTTACATACTCAGTACAATGCTCGTACTGACGTCCTTTTCTTTGGACGATGTGTTCATGCCCACAGGTAGACAGGGAGGTGATCCAGATTCATAGGAGCTATCTGCAGACTTTGAGAGCACTCCATTATTCCGGAGGTGCTACTTGATTTATTGTTTTGTGTGTGTGTATGTATATATATATATATTTGGGCACGACGGGGTCCCGTCCCGTCCATATGTTTAGTACTCTAGTAGAGGCTCGTAGATATGTATGTGTGGGTAGTATGGTCTCACGATTTTCCTCATTGTATATGTATTACTTCGATAGCCGAAGGGCTTATGTATATAAAGGTAATTATATTTCAAAGTGAAGATGATTTCCCTATGATTAGAAGCATGAGCATAATGAATGTATACAGGATGAGTAGTTGTATGAGTGGTGCTCGGTGGTCAGCCCCGGGTACCTGTCATGGCCCCTAGTCGGGTCATGACAAAAGTGGTATCAGAGCAGTTCAGTCCTAGGAACTGTCTATGAGCTGTGTCTAGTAGAGTCTTGTTTATGTTATGTTGCGCGCCACACTAATAAACATGAGGCTATAGGTCATTTAGGAAAAATGACCATTCTTCTTCTTATGAGATCGTGCGATAGAGCCGTATTATAAGATTTTCTCCTCCCTAATAGTGTCTTATGATTTCAGAGATGCCGCCAAAGAGAAAAGCTACAGCCGCCCAGATAGGCAAGACTACGATAGAAAATCGGGTAGAAAGGGAGCCGCCAACAAGTACGGAAGAGGGTGAATCACATAATGAGGCCCCATCTAATACTTCTTCCACTCTGCCTAATTTAGAAGAACAAGAGGGGGCTTCCGTTTCAGCTCCTATGCCTACAGTTCCTCCACCGGCTACTTCGGGTCAACAAATGATCGAAGCTATCCATTTATTGACGCAGTTAATTGCCACCCAGGCACAGCGGCAGAGTTCGGGTCCAAGTGATAGGGCAGTTAGTACTAGAGCCCGTGATTTTATGAGTTTAATCCTCTGGAGTTTTTCGGGTCAAACCTGGATGAGGACTCGCAACATTTTATTTATGAAATGTTGAGAACATTGAAGATTATTCATGCCTCCGAAATTGAATTTTTTGATTTAGCATCTTATAGACTCCGGGATCTAGCGGTCTTATGGTATAATAATTGGATATCCTCGAGAAAGGAGGAATCCACCTCCTCCGGTTTGGCAAGAATTTATTGATGCCTTCATCCGACACTATTTGCCACCCGATGTCCGTCGAGCGAGAGCGGATATGTTCTTAAATCTAAAGCAAGGAAATATGAGTGCCCGGGAGTATAGCCTTCAGTTTAATTCATTGGCTAGATATGCACCGACTATGGAGGCTGATATGGGAGATAGGGTGCACAGGTTTGTGAGTGGCCTAGGGCCACATTTGCTCAAAGATTTCTTAACAGCTTCATTGCAAGAGGGGATGGATATTTCCCATATTCAGGCTTATGCCCAGAACCTAGAAGAGTAGCAGCATCCGCAAAGGGGTGAGCGCGATATTGATAGAGGGCAAAGTAAGAGGGCCAGATCTATGGGTGTTGGTAGCGACTATAGAGGGGGATCGAGGTAGTCATATTCTAGACACTCAGGCCAGTCGACAACTAGTGCACCTTCGCGATTTTCAGGTAGAAGATTTGACCGCTCCATTTATTCAAGACAAGGTTAGAGTTCGAGTGCCTCTGGTTCTCAGTTTGGGGGTGATTAGAGCCAGAGGAGACCACCAGTTCCACGGTGTAGTCAGTGCAGAAAGTTACATTCTGGCCCATGTCGCCAAGGCTTAGATGCTTGTTATGATTGTGGACAGACTAGGCAGATGATGTGTTACTATCCCTTGTGGTACAGTAGAGGTGGGGTTCAGCCCACAAGGTCAGCAGCTGGTTCTTCTTCGTCGGTGCGCCCGATAGGACAAACTCCCCAGATTCCAGCAGGTCGAGCAAGAGGTGGAATGTCCAGTTCTAGTGGCACTCAGCCCCGTATTTATGCTTTAGCCGGACGTCAGGGTCTTAAGTCCTCCCCAGATGTGGTTACAGGTATATTGACTATATTCTCTCATAATGTTTATGCGTTGATTCATCCGGGTTCCACGTTGTTTTATATCACTCTGTATATTGCTGATCGTATTGGGGTGAAACCCGAGCCAATTAAACCTTTTGAGGTATCTAATCTGGTTGGTGATCCCGTGATAGCTAAACGAGTGTACAAAAATTGTGTAATTGTGGTATGTGAATGCCAGACTAAAGTTGATTTAATTGAGCTGGAAATGCTAGATTTTGATGTGATTATGGGTATGGATTGGTTGGCCTCATGTTATGCCAATGTTTATTGCCGAATAAAAGTAGTTCGATTTCAGTTTCTACGAGAGCCCGTGCTTGAATGGAAAGGTAATACAACATCTCCTAGAGGTAGGTTTATTTCTTACCTTAAGGCAAGGAAGATGATAGCTAAAGGCTGCATTTATCACCTAGTTCGAGTTCATGATACCGAAGCAAAGCTGTCACCTTTTCAATCAGTCCCGATAGTGAGCGAATTTCCGGATGTATTTCCATATGAACTTCCAGGCTTTCCTCCGAAAAGAGAGATTGATTTTGCTATTGATGTATTACTGGACACCGAGCCCGTATGTATTCCTCCTTACCGAATGGCTTCAGCAGAATTGAAAGAGTTAAAGGCTCAATTGAAGGATTTGCTTGATAAGGGATTTATTAGGCTCAGTTTGTCACCTTGGGGAGCACCTGTCCTATTTGTGCGAAAGAAAAATGGTTCCATATGGATATGTATTGATTATAGACAACTGAACAAGGTGATGATAAAGAATAAATATCCGCTACCAAGAATTGATGATTTGTTCGACCAGTTACAGGGTGCAAAGTGGTTTTCCAAAATAGATCCATGGTCAGGTTATGATCAAGTGAGAGTTAAACAGGAAGATATTCCCAAAATAGCTTTCAGAACGAGATACGGCCATTATGAATTCCGAGTAATGTCATTTGGGTTAACTAATGCTCCGGCAGTGTTTATGAATCTAATGAATAATGTATTCAGGTCTCTCTTGGATCTGTTTGTGATTGTGTTCATTGATGACATTCTAGTATATTCTCGGACAGAGTCAGAGCATGCAGGCCATTTGCGTATCGTCCTTGGAATTCTTCGAAGTCGTGAATTGTATGCTAAATTTTTGAAATGTGAGTTTTGGGTAAATTCTGTGACATTTCATGCCCATATTATTTCAGCCGATGGCATTCGAGTGGATACCTAGAAAATAGAGGCTGTGAAATATTTGCCAAGGCCTACAACGCCTCCCGATGTCCGTAGTTTTTTGGGATTGGCAGGTTATTATAGAAGATTCATAGAAGGGTTTTCCTCTATTTCAGCCCCATTAACAAAGCTAACTCAGAAATCAGCAAAGTTCTAATGGACTGATGCTTGTGAGCGTAGCTGTCAGGAATTGCAAGATAGGCTAACTTCAGCCCCAGTCTTGACACTCCCAGAAGGGCCAGATGGTTATGTTGTAAGTTGTGATGCTTCTGGTGTTGGGTATGGATGTGTAATAATGCAGCACGGTAAAGTCATTGCTTATGCTTCAAGATAGTTGCGAAAACATGATAAGAACTACCTAACTCATGATCTTGAATTGGGTGCAGTTATCCATGCACTAAAAAATAGAGACATTATTTATATGGTGTACATGTTGATATCTATACAGATCACAAAAGCCTCCAATATATCTTCAAGCAGAAGGAGTTAAATCTACGGCAGAGGCGGTGGTTAGAGATACTAAAAGATTATGATGTGAGAATTTTATACCACCCCATAAAGGCAAATGTAGTAGCTGATGCACTTAGCCACAAATCAATGGGTAGTTTATGTGAAGTTCCTTTGGAGAATAAAGAACTAATCCTTGAGCTCCACCAACTAGCTAATCTTGGAGTTCGTCTAATTGATTCAGGCAATGCAGGAATTGGTATTCACAACCCAACTGTTTCATCCTTAGATATAGAGGTGAGAGAGCACCAATATGAAGATCCTCAGTTGATATAGATATACATTTCATGAGAAAGAGAAGTCACCATTTGAAGTTTCTACAGATGGAGTTCTTAGGTACCGACACAGGCTATGTGTCCCAAACGTTGCAGGGCTACGTCGTCAAATTCTAGAAGAAGCTCATCATTTCCGGTATTCTATTCACCCAGGAGCGACCAAGATGTACCATGATCTCAAGCTAAGGTATTGGTGGGATGGAATGAAGAAAGATATAGCAAAATTTGTGGCCCAATGTCCAAATTGCCAACAGGTGAAAATTGAGCATCAAAAGCCAGGAGGATTATTACAAGACATGGAAATCGCTACTTGGAAATGGGAAGTGATCAACATAGATTTTAATATGGGGTTACCTCGTTCCCGTAGCAAGTATGATTCCATATGGGTAATCGTGGACAGACTCACGAAATTAGCCCATTTTCTTCTAGTCAGACATACATACTCAGCAGAGGATTATGCATGATTGTATCTTAAGGATATAGTGCGACTCCATGGTATTCCAATGTCTATTATCACAGATAGAGGAGCATAATTTACAGCTAAGTTTTGGAAGTCTTTCCAAGAAGGTTTAGGTACTCAGGTGAAGCTTAGCACGACATTTCATCCACAAACTGATGGGCAAGCCGAGCGCACTATTCAGGCCTTGGAAGATATGTTGCAGGCATGTGTACTAGATTTCGGTGGTAGTTGGGATGACCACTTACCCCTTATTTAGTTTGCATACAACAACAGTTATCATTCTAGTATCCAAATGGCCCCATACGAAACTCTATATGGAAGGAAGTGTAGATCACCAATTGGGTTGTTTGAAGTCGGGGAGACACAATTAATAGGCCCTGAGTTGATCCAACAAGCAGTGGAAAAGGTCAAGGTTATCCAAGATCGACTATTGACAGCCTAAAATCACCAGAAATCTTATGCAGACAACCGTCGGCGAGACTTAGAATTTCAAATTAATGATTGGGTATTTCTAAAGGTATCACCGATGAAAGGCGTGATGAGATTTGGTAAGAAGGGAAAGTTAAGTCCTCGATACATTTGACCTTATAACATTGTCCGCAAAGTGGGTCAAGTAGCTTATGAATTGGATTTACCCTCATAATTGGAATCAGTCCATCCGGTTTTCCATGTCTCAATGCTCCGTAAGTATGTTGGAGATCCTACTAGGATCATGCCAGTAGATGATGTTCAAGTGACAGAAAAGTTGGCTTATGAAGAAGTACCCGTTGCCATACTAGATAGGCAAGTACGGAGACTTAGAAATAAAGAAGTAGCTTCAGTTAAGGTCTTATGGAGAAATAACAACCGATAAGAAATGACTTGGGAAGCGGAAGAAAATATGAAGTCCAAGTACCCGCGGCTATTTCATCCCCAGGAAGAGATCTAAGATGAAACATCGAGATTATGAGGTATGTATGTTTCCCTTTTTATGCATTTGGGTCGTGTATGGCCAAACTTTGTTGCTATTATGATGTAGCCTTGTGAGGCATTCTTATTATGGGTTATTGTGACAGGATGGCAGTGCCATATTACAGGGGAAACTCTAGCGAAATTTTCGTAGAATTCACAAGAACTTAACATTCGAGGACGAATGTTTTTAAAGGGGGGAAGAATGTTACACCTCCCGTTTTATTGCAAGGGGATTTTGGCTTATTGGTGGTATACACCTTCGATACAGTAGTCCGCACCAGATCTTTGGTCACGAGATATTTTACCTTGTATGTGTACAGGGGTATAAGTATATATTCTTGACATTACGAAGGAATTAAAAGTGAAACGAATTGAATCGGAGCAAAACAGAGCAGCTCAGAACATTGCTGAAACCAGTCAGTGTCGACGGCCCAAGGGACGGACCGTGGACACGTTGATGAGCCGTCGCCTGGCACCATCGACGAGGCTCTGCAATAAGACATCTCAGGCGGAGAATCGATGGCGCATGTCGACGGGCCGTCGACACGTCTACGAGTTGTCGACCCTGCTCGTCGACCCGCGAATCTGGAAGTTTCCAGCGCTGGGTATAAATATAAGCACCCACATTTTAATTCATTCTTTCTCCCCAAAGCAAACTCCATATCTCTCTAGGACCCTCTAAAACCCTCTCCCTTTTTCTACAACAATCTATACCAAGAAATCAAGATTTAAGAGATTCATATACCAGGAAGCCTATTAGGGTTTGTGAAGAGTAAGAATTCCTTTGACATACAAGTGGAGGATTTCATTCTAATAGAGTAAAGTGACTCAAGGATTATTCTCAAGTAAGTTTTACGATTCTTCCATGTTATTTAGACTATTGAGGGGTTGAAAGACTTAGATTATGGAGAGAAGGGGAACATGAGGTGCAAATACGAAATATAAAGAAATTTTTAAATCATGACTTGACTTGAATCATAGTTCCTGATATGTAATGAGTATATATTGCTATGAATAGTAGTAAAGATGTTTTAGAGGCATTGTATGAGGATGGACATGGGATGGTGCCATAGTTAGGGTTATAAAGGATTGATAGGGAATGTTGGGATTTTTTTAATGTCTAGCTTGATTAAGATATTGTGCGTGTGGTTGTAACATTGGTAGTTTTTTATTATGTGCAGAAAGTCATCGAAATAATGGAAGATGTTACCCGATTTTTGTTAGCTTTAGTTTAAGCCTAAGTATGTCTTTGATTATCTAATGTTAGTACGAACTTCCTTGAAGGTAGAAACGTGAGCATTGGAGAGAAGCATTCAAGTGATAGAGTTAGCGAATCACAAAGGTATGTAAGGCTAGTTCCTTCATTTCTAAGGCATGATCCCTATGACATGAATTCCCCTATCTCTCCATGACTTTCATATATTCCATGAACTATGAGTCTACGTTGATCAAAAGCTCCTTATGAGGTAAAGATAAGAGATATGTCATGAATATGATAACAAAGAATTCTAAAGCAAGATATGATGTCTGTGAAGTTAGTGATCCTAAGTATGATCCATTGATGTATTTCATTGTGTACACTCACCTTACAATATTATTTCCTTCAAGGTGAGATATGATGAATATGGTCACTAAATAATGTAATTGGCGGTTCTCGACCTTATGTCACCTCGTTAGAGTTATAGATTGTTCTTAAGCTCTAATGCATGTTCTATGACAAATGTATGATAATGATAAGTTTATGATGAGTATATGATGATATGAGTACACCGTGCCTAGATGGTCAGGCATGTAATCATGAAGGCGGGCTGCATACGATTCCACCGTGCCTAGACGTCCGGACATGTCACCGCTAAGGCGGGCTGGTTATGATTACATCGAGCCTAGATGGCCAGGCATGCCACCACTAGTGGGCGGCGTATGATGGTTACCCGAATGCAGGTTAACGATGATTGTATATGTGATATGATGATACATGTGATATGATGATATATGTGATATGATTAAAATGCACACTCTTAAAAGTTAAGCAGGTTATATCTTTATCTCATGTCTTATGATTTCTCTATTATGTTCATTTATTCATGCCTTACATACTCAGTACAGTGCTCGTACTGACGTCATTTTCTTTGGACGCTATGTTCATACCCACAGGTAGATAGGGAGGTGATCCGGATTCGTAGGAGCTATCAGCAGACTTTGAGAGCATTCCATTATTCCGGAGCTGCTACTTGATTTAATTTTGTATGTGTATATATATATATATATATATATATATATATATATATATATATATATATATATATATATATATATTTGGGCACGACCGGATCCTGTCCCATCCATATGTTTAGTACTCTAGTAGAGGCTCGTAGATACGTATGTGTGGGTAGTATGGGCTCACGATTTTCCTCATTGTATATGTATTACTTTGATAGCCGAAGGGTATAAAGGTAATTATATTTCAAAGTGAAGATGATTTTCCCTATGATTAGAAGCATGAGTATAATCAATGTATGCAGGATGAGTAGTAGTATGAGTGGTGCTCGGTGGTCAGCCCCGGGTACCCGTCATGGCCCCTAGTCGGGTCGTGACACGTTTAGTCGGCAAAGTTAAAGAGATGTAAAGGTATGTAAGGCTAGTCCCTTTCTTTCAAAGGCATGACTCTTATTTTGTGATTCCCTTTTTATATTCCCATGATCTTCTTACATCCTAAAAGATGAAGGTTAAAGGTTCTTAAGGGCTTCTTATGAGATAGAGATGAGATATGCTCCATGATAATAATGATGATAATGATGCTATGATGAGCTCGATATTCTTATCTTATGATTTCATCGATGTTGCTTCTTGTTGCTAGTCTCACCTCATGTTACTAGTTCCTTCAGGGTGTGACATGACGATCATGGCTATTCCATAACATAATCGGAGGTTACCGACCTTACGTCACTCCGATAGAGTTGTAGCTTTCACTTGGGCTCTCATACATGCTTATGTTATTTTTATATATGATCACACCGTGCCTACATGGCCGGGCAGTATAACACTGCGCCACCCTATAGGCGGCCGGGCAGACACACCACTGCAGTGGGTAGCTTACACCCCTGACGTGGGAGGCCTGGACGCAGGCTAATGATGATCCCACCGTACCTATATGATCGGGCAGCTTATATATGTATGATATGATATTGTTTTTATTATAAAAGTTAGCATGCATGACTCCTCCTTAGGAGGCAACCAGTTACAGGTTTGCTCCTCAGTTTATGTTTCTTTATGTCTTTATTATGCTGTTGTGCATGCCTTACATACTCAGTACATTTTTCGTACTGACGTCCTTTCTTTATGGACGTTGTGCACATGCCCACAGGTAGACAGGGAGACAGTGCTGGCACTTAGGAGCTTGTACAGCTAATTTGCAGGAGCACTGCACTACTCCGGAGTCGCCATTTCTTGGTATATTCTTTTGCGTACATGTTGGGGCATGGCGGGGTCCTGTCCCTTCCTTATGATTCCAGTATTCTAGTTAGAGGCTCGTAGATACTTATGTGTGGGTTGTAGGTTCCATGTGATCATCTTCATTGTGTATTCTGTCCATCATTTTGTAGCCTCGAGGGCTTATGTCTATTCATGTTTTGGGACGTATTGACGACCGTTTTCTTAAATAGTTTCTAAAAATTATATCTTTCCACAAGTAAAATTTTAAGCAGTTCATGATCAACAATTTATGAAATAATTTTTCCTACGTTTAAATAAATTCATCTTTCAATACCGAATCCAAGAGGATCGGACCCAAGAGAGTAAACCAAGTTAGCGAGGCCAAGATGCAGCTGAAGACAAGAAGATGGATCAACTTCATTGGAAACTAAAAAATTTCTAATGTAGGTCTCGAGTGTCACCAGGAGGACGACCATTTTTCTAACTCTATTTTATTTGCAACAGTCAAAGACAAGTTCGTCAAATCAGATCTAAGCCACAGTCGGAGAAGGTTACCAATGACGAAAACGTCTTAGGGGAAAATATCTAGCCACGAGCGTTACTAAAGGAGCAAAACGCTACAAGGGCGAATATCTAGCCCCAAGGGCTATAGAATGACCAAAAACACCATAAAGGTAAACATCTGGCCAAGCGCCACCAAAGGACAAAAATGCCATAAGGGCAAATATCTAGCCACAAGGAATACTAAAGGAGCAAAAAGTCACAAGGGAAAAATATCTAGCCTTGAAAGCTACAAAATGACGAAAACGCCAAAAAGGCAAACATCTATCCAAGAGGGCTACCAAATGAGGAAAACGCCACAAGGGTGAAGATCTAGCCACGAGGGCTACAAGATGACCAAAATTGTCACAACGGTGAATATCTAGCCGAGAGGGCTATCTAAGGATGAAAATTCCCTGAGGGAAAATATTTGGCCAAAAGGGTCACAATAAACATAAAGTACGAAAGAAAGATGATCTAGTCGAAGATGCCATATCTGTCAAACTGCTGTGGGGGCCATTCATATCAAACGCCGTGAGGGCCATTCATACAAAATGCCGCGAGGGCCATTCATATCAAACCGCCGCGAGGGCCATTCATATCAAACCAATGAGAGGGCCATCCATATCTAACCGCCGTGAGGGATATTTATATCAAACTATCGTGAGGGCCATTCATGTTAAACTGTCGCAAGGGCCATTCGTGTTAAACTGTCATGAGGGCCATTCATGTTAAGCTGTCCTGAAGGCCTTTCATATCAAACTTCCGCGAGGGCCATTCATACAAACTACCGTAAGGGCCATTCATATCAAACTGCCGCGAGGGCCATTCATATCAAACTGCTGCGAGGACCATTCATATCAAACCAACGAGAGGGCCATTCATATCAAACCTCCACGAGGGCTATTCATATCAAACTGTCGTGAGGGCCATTCATGTTAAACTGTCGCAAGGGCCATTCGTGTTAAACTGTCATGAGGGCCATTTGTGTTAAACTGTCCTGAAGGCCATTCATATCAAACTGCCGCGAGGGCCATTCATACAAACTACTGCGAGGGCCATTCATATCGAACTGCCATGAGGGACATTCATTCATACTGTCGCGAGGGCCATTCATATCAAACTGCCGTATGGGCTATTCATTCAAAACCACGCAAGGTGGTAAAAACAAAGATGCAGGGCCAAGATGGTCATTTAGACTCAGGCAACGCCAAGAAAATGGCAGTTCAAAGACAATACCAAGAAAGTATAATAAAAAATGACCAAGATGGAGAAAAGCATAAATAGGACCAAGAGGTCCACCACAATGTTACTCAATAAATGGAAGTAGGTTAGCAGCCGCCAAGGAGATGAGCAGGCTGATCAAACCAAATCAAGACGCATACAGAAAAAACGTGGAACTTTTTCTTACACAGTCAGTCGAGATAGGGTGCCCATGAGAGTCAAGCTCTCCGGCCAAGAGTTAGAAGATCGCTCCTGTCACGACCCAACCAAAGGGCCATGACGGGTACCCGAAGCTAACACACCGAGAACCTCTAAACATACATCTCATAATTATTTATGGGTGGACCATAGAGATAGCTCCTGGATATCATAATCTGTAAGGAAATATATCACAACATAACGGCGCATCTCTATATAAGCTTCAACAATTATACCCATCATCACTAGCCGACAAGGCTACTAAAATGTTATACAACGATATGAACCGATAGGGTTATGAAATTTCTAGCTACACACATATGCCTACGAGCCTCTACATAGAATACAAGTGACCATAAAGACCAATACCAATAGACAGCACCTTCGAAGTAAGTGGACTGCTCCTGAGAATCCTCTGATAAAGCTTCTACGAATCGGATCTGTCTCCCTGCCAACCTGCGGGCACGAGCACAGCATCCACAAGCAAAAGGACATCAATAAGAATAATGTACTGAGTATGTAAGGCATAAGATCAACATGTACATAAAATCATGGAAAAACATCTGAGACATGCCAATGAGTATGTGAATCTGAATGAATCCGTATGACTGTATATCATGAAACATATATACATATAGGAATGCCACAACATAGGTCACATCGTCACCCCCTGTCAAATGTGCCTTATATATGTACATGAACGCCACAACATAGGCCACATCGTCACTCCCTATCAAATGTGCCATATATATGTACATGAATGCCACAACATAGGCCGCATCATCACCCCATATCAAATGTGCCATATATATGTACATGAACGCCACAACATAGGCCACATCGTCACCCCCTATCAAATGTGCCTTATGTATACATGAAGAATGAGAATGAGTGCAATGCATAAGTAAAATGAAATAATGCAACTCTCGGAATAATATGATGTCATATTACCTCTGGTGGACAATTACTGAGCTAACATCCCTAAAACATGAAATCTCTAGAGTGGGATCATCATCGTCATCATTATCATCATAGAAAACATCTATCTTTAGTATTATAAGAACTTTGAGAATCATGAACTTCTAGCTTTTAGAGAATAAGGATATTATGGCAAAACATGTATAGGTTCATAAGAAAGGAATCATGCCTTTAGAAAGAAAGGGACAACCTTAACATACCTTTTTGGTCGCCTTAACTTTAACTACTTAACTCTTGTCCTCCAAAGCTCATAAATCTACATTCAAGAAATTTATACATACTATTGTTAGGCTTATCGTCATATGCTTATCTTAAGCCCTCAAATTAATTTCTTTTAAAAGCTGCCGAAATTCGGGCAGCATCTCCCCTGTTTATATCCCTAGCTCGAAATCACAATACCAACAAGACAACAATAATAGCAACCCTAATATCAACAACAACATCATCAACACCAATATACTCGTAAAACATCCCACAAGATGTTTTTCCCAATTTCTCAACAAACCATAACAATATCCACATACCATAATTAAAGAATTATATTCAATTTAATCTCAAATTAATCCAAAATCTCCTTTCAAATTCATCCCATAGTCATTATCTTCAATTCAATACTTTATTACTTCTCCACTTTGATTCTTTTCATTTTCAAGAATTGTTAAACCTTTAAACAAACTCAATCATATAGACAAGATGGGGAACATACCTTATAATGGAAGTACTTCACCTCACTCAACTTCTCCAGAGCTCAAGTGTTACACCTCGAGAAATTTTCCGTTGATGCACAGTGAATAGACTAACGAAGGGCACGAAGTATACGATGTTTTGATAAGTAATAAATAGCATTTGATGATCATAATTGAGATTTCAAAGATATTCGAGGCAAGAGAAGAAAGTTTGCCAAGAAAGGCAAGGTATACGTTGTGTATCGGACGAGATTTACGGGTAACAAGTTAATGATAACTTAATAATGTCTTAGATAGAATATAATGTCCCTTAGATTGTTAATGAGGTCTTAAAAAACTGTTAAGAAGGTTCCATAAGGATTGGAGATCAAACGAGTCGACGAGAATGAGTTCGGAAAAGCTGGGCATTATACGGCCCAACATACTGGCCGTATAAAATATATTGGCCTTATGTTAGGCCGTATATGTTCCCCAGAATGGTAGCCCTCACTGGACTAAATGTACGGCCAAACATACGGTCCATATAAATTATACGGACCGTATGTCAGTTCGTGAAACTAAGTCGGGATAGATTTTAAGATTGATATAAGGGGACCAAGTTCATTTAATTCATTTCATTTTCTCACTCCACACCTCAAGAACATTCTAGAGAGCTCTCCACCCTTCTTCCATAAGAACTCAAGAGAAATTTATGATCAACTTCATCAAACCAAGAGAATCAAGTGTAAGAAACTCATTAGAGTTCATCCAAGGAAAGAAACCCCATTGGAAGTGAACTAGGGTTTTGGCTCAAGTGAAGTATTTTCACTCAAAGCTCATTCCCACATTATCAAAGGTAAGTTTTATAATCATCCCATATTTTTTAGGGTATTGAGGGGTTGGAAGACTTGGATTATTAAAAGAGACAGAAAATGGGTTACAAAGATGAGCATAATGGGATTTTGAGTAGTAGCTTGGAATGAATCACGATTCTTGATATGTTGTGATTATGATTATGTTATAAATGACATTAAGAACATGGGATAAACATTATATTGTGAGTAAATGCAATAGTGTACTATGAGCATGGTTATGGACGAATTGATGTGAGATTTGTGAAATGTGGATAATGTAGATGAATGAAGATTGTTGGTTATAATATTGTGAATGTATTATAGATGTTTGGGAGTTGATATATGACATGGGGAAAATTGTATAAACAAAGGAAATGCTGCCTAATTTTCTCTAGGTTTAGTTGAGCTTGTTCATCTGATTAATTAGCTAATGTTAATACGAACTCTCTTGAAGCTAGAAACGTGAGCATTAAAGGAGAATGATCAAGCGATATAATAGCTAAACGGAAAGGTATGTAAGGATAGTCCTTTCCTTCTAAGGCATGACTCCGTGGCATGAATCTTCCTATCTTTCTATGACTTCTCTAAATATATGTATATAACGGAAATCATGAGTCTATGTTCATGAAGAGCCTTATATGAGACGAAGTAAGATAAAGACGATGATGAGCTTAAGTCTAAAGATTCTAAAGTCCATTGATGTTTTTTATTGTATACACTCACCTTATATGCTAATTCCTTCAAGGTGAGGCAGAATGCTTATAAATGCGCCATAATGGAATCGGGGGCTCACGACCTTATGTTACCCCAATGAAGTATATTGTCTTTGAGTTTCTATGCATGCATTATGATGAGTACATGATGTTATTATTATATCGTACCTATATGGCCGGGCAGACACCGCTAAGGCGGGCATCGTATACACCATATCTAGATGGCATGGGCAAACACCACTAGTGGGTGGCATAAGATCGTTACCCCAGACGCAGGAGGCCTGGACGCGGGCTAATGATGATCACACCGTACCTATATGGTCGGGCAGCTTATACATATATATATGCATACATAATATGCTGATGATGTTTATGAAGTAAGTCACTATGCATTATTTCTATTAAACTGACAGTCAGTTACAGATTGTTCTTCATTCAATATCCCCATATTTCATTGATGTATTGTTATTGTTTGTGCCTTACATACTCAGTACAATATTCGTACTGACGTCCTTTTCTTTGGACGCTGTGTTCATGCCCACAGGTAGACAGCGAGGTGATCCAGATTCATAGGAGCTATCAGCAAATTTGAGAGCACTCCATTTTTTCGGAGGTGTCATTGCTTATTTTGTGTATATATACTTTTGGGAACGACGGGGTCCTGTCCCGTCCATATGTATAGTACTATAGTAGAGGCTCGTAGATACGTATGTGTGCGTAGTATGGTCTCATGATGTCCTCCTTATATGTGTATTTTTTTTATAGCCGAAGGGCTTGTGTATATAACGGTAAATATGTTTCAAAATGGTTTCCTATGATTATGAGCATGAGAATTATGAATAAGCGTAAGATGAGTAGGCTAATTAATAGAATAAGTGGTGCTCGATGCTTAGCTCCGGGTACCCGTCATGGCCCCTAGCCAAGTCGTGACATAAGTGGTATCAGAGAAGTTCAGTCCTAGGAAGTGTCTACGAACCGTGTCTAGTAGAGTCTTGTTTATGGTGTGTTGCGCGCCACACTAATAAACAGGAGGCTACAGGGCATTTAAGAAAAATGACCATTCTTCTTCTTATGAGATCGTGTGATAGAGCTGTGTTATAAGATTTTCTCCTCCTTAATATTGTGTCATGATTTCAGACATGCCAGTAAAGAGAAAAGCTACAGCTACCCAGAAGGGCAAGACTACCATAGAAAGGCGGGTAGAAAGGGAGCCGCCAATGAATGTAGAATAGGGTGAATCACATAATGAGGCTCCATCTAATACTTCTCCCACTCCGCCTAATTTAGAAGAACAAGAGGGGACTTCAGCTCCAGCTCCTATGCCTCCAGTTCCTCCCCTGGTTACTTCGGGTCAACAAATGACGGAGGTTATCCATTTATTGACACAGTTAGTTGCCGCCCAGGCACAGCGGTAGAGTTCGGGTCCAAGTTACCGGGAAGTTAGTACTAGAGCCCGTGATTTCATGAGTTTGAATCCTCCGGTGTTTTTCAGGTCAAAGCCTGATAAAGACCCGTAAGGTTTTATTGATGAAATGTTAAGAACATTGAAGATTATTCATGCCTCCGAGACTGGGTCTGTGGAGCTAGCATCTTATAGACTCCGGGATGTGGCGGTCTTATGGTATAATAATTGGATATCATCAAGAAAAGAGAATGCACCTCCTCCAGTCTGGCAAGAATTTGTAGATGCCTTTATCTGCCACTATTTGCCACCTGAGGTCCACCGAGCTAGAGCGGATAGATTCTTAAATTTAAAACAAGGAAATATAAGTGCCCTGGGGTATAGCCTCCGGTTTAATTCATTGGCTAGATATGCTCCGACTATGGTGGCGAACATGGGAGATAGAGTGCTTTGATTTGTGAGTGGCTGAGGGCCACATTTATTTAAAGATTGTTTAACGGCTTATTGCAAGATGGGATGGATATTTCCCGCATTCAGGCCCAAGCTCAGAACTTAGAAGGGCAACAATATCCACAAAAGGGTGAGCGTGACATTGATAGAGGGAAAAAAAAGGGCCAGATCTATGGGTGCCGATAGCGACTATAGGGGGGGGATCGAGGCAGTCTAGACACTCAAGCCAGTTGGCGACTAGTGCACCTCCTCAGTTTGCAGGAAGGATATTTGACCGCTCCACTCGTTCAAGGCAGGGTCAGAGTTTGCGAGCCTCAGGTTCTCAATTTGGGGGTGATTATAATTATAGCCAGAGGAGACCACCAGTACCGCGATGTTGTCAGTGCGGTAAGTTACATTCCGGACAGTGTCGCCGGGGTTCAGATACTTGCTATGCCTGCGGCCAGGTTGGGCACATGATGCGAGATTGCCCGTCGATGAGTGGTAGAGTTGGGGTTCAGCCCACATGATTAGTAATTGGTTCTTCTTCTGTGCACATGACAGGGAAGACTCCCCAGATTCCAGCAAGTCGAGGTAGAGGCAGAGGGGGAGCATCTACTTCAATTGCTATCCAGCCCCGTATCTATGCTTTAGCTGGACGATAGAATCTTGAGTCCTCCTTGGATGTGGTTACAGGTATATTATCCGTATTTTGTCATGATGTATATGCATTGATTGATTCGGGTTCTACGTTATCTTATATTACTCCGTATGTTGTTGGTCGTATTGGGGTTAAACCCGAGCCAATTAAACCTTTTGAGGTATCTAATCCGGTTGGTGATCCCGTGATAGCTAGACAAGTATAAAAAAATTATGTAATTGTGATATGTGACCGCCAGACTAAAGTTGATTTAGTTGAGCTGGAAATGCTAGATTTCGATGTGATTATGGGTATGGATTGGTTGGCCTCATGTTGATTGCCGAATGAAAATAGTTCGATTTCAATTTCCGGGAGAGCCCGTGCTTGAATGGAAGGGTAATACAGCATTTCCAAGGGGTAGGTTTATTTCTTACCTTAAGGCAAGAAAGATGATAGCTAAAGGATACATTTATCACCTAGTCCGAGTTCATGACACCGAAGCAAAGCCACCAACTTTCCAATCCATTCCGGTGCTGAATGAATTTCCGGATGTATTTCCAAATGAACTCCCAGGTCTTCCTCCGGAAAGAGAGATTGATTTCGCTATTGATGTGTTGCCAGACACCAAGCCTATTTCCATTCCTCCTTACCGAATGGCTCCTGCAGAATTGAAAGAGCTAAAGGCACAATTTAAGGATTTACTTGAAAAAGGATTCATTAGGCCTAGTTCATCACCTTGGGGAGCACCAGTTCTATTTGTACGAAAGAAAGATGGTTCTTTACGGATGTGTATTGAATACAGGCAGTTGAATAAGGTGACGATAAAGAATAAATATCCTCTTCCGAGAATTGATGGTTTGTTTAATTAATTATAGGGTGCCAAGTGGTTTTCCAAAATAGACCTAAGTTCAGGTTATCATCAAGTGAGAGTTAAAGAAGAAGATATTCCCAAAACAGCTTTCAAAACGAGATATGGCCATTGTGAATTTCGGGTGATGTCATTTGGGTAAACTAATGCTTCGGCAGTGTTTATGAATTTGATGAATAATGTATTTAGGCTTCTTTTGGACCTATTCGTGATAGTGTTCATTGATGATATTCTGGTATACTCTCGGACAGAATCAGAACATACAGACCATTTACGTATTGTTCTTGGAACTCTTCGAACTCGAGAATTGTATGCAAAATTTCCAAAGTGCGAGTTTTGGCTGAATTTTGTGACATTTTTGGGCCATGTTATTTCAGATGATGGCATCTGAGTGGATACTCAGAAAATTGAAGTTGTGAAAACTTGGCCAAGGCCTACAACGCCTACAGAAGTCCGTAGTTTTCTGGGATTAGCAGGTTACTATAGAAGATTTGTAGAAGGATTTTCCTCTATTTCAGCCCCATTGATGAAGCTAAACCAGAAGTCAGCTAAATTTCAGTGGAATGATGCTTGTGAATGCAGCTTCCAAGAGTTGAAGGACAGATTAACTTCAGCCCTAGTCTTGACACTCCCAGAAGGGCCAGATGGTTATGTTGTATATTCTAATGCTTTTGGCATTGGGTTAGGATGTGTATTGATGCAGCACGGTAAAGTCATTGCTTATGCTTCGAGACAGCTGCGTAAACATGAAAAGAACTACCCGACTCATGATCTTGAATTGGCTGCAGTTATTCATTCACTAAAAATGTGGAGACATTACTTGTATGGTGTTCATGTTGATATCTATATAGATCACAAGAGTCTTCGATATATTTTCAAACAGAAGGAGTTAAATCTACGGCAGAGGCGATGGCTAGAATTATTGAAAGATTATGATGTGAGTATTTTATACCACCCAGGGAAGGCAAATGTAGTAGCCGATACGCTTAGCCGCAGATCAATGGGTAGCCTATGTGAAGCTCCTTCGGAGAAGAACGAATTAATTCGTGAGCTCCACCAGCTAGCTAGCCTTGGGGTTCATCTAATTGATTCAAGCAGTGCAGGATTTGATATCAATAATCCCACTGTTTCATCCTTGGACATGGAGATGAAAGAGTGTCAATATGAATATCCTCAATTGAGCTACTATAGAAACACGTTTCATGAAAAAAAGAAGTCCCCATTCGAAACTTCTATAGATGGAATTCTTAGATACCGAGGCAGGCTATGTGTCCCGAATGTTGCAGAATTACGTCGTTGAATTCTAGAAGAACCTCATTATTCTTGATATTCTATTCATCTGGGTGCAACAAAGATGTATCATGATCTCAAGTTAACGTATTGGTGGACTGGAATGAAGAAAGACATAGCAGAATTTGTAGCTCAATGTCCAAACTGTCAACAAGTGAAAATTGAACATCAAAAGCCAGGACGATTATTGCAAGCAATGGAAATCCCCACTTGGAAATGGGAAGTGATCAACATGGATTTTATTGTGGGGTTACCTCGTTCCCGAAGTAAATATGACTCCATATGGGTGATCGTGGATAGACTCACGAAATCGGCTCATTTTCTTCCAGTCAAAACCACATACTCCACAGAAGATTATGCAAGACTGTACCTTAAGGAGATAGTGCGACTCCCTGGTATTCCGATGTCTATTATCACAGATAGAGGAGCGCAATTTACAGCGAAGTTTTGGAAGTCTTTCCAAGAAGGTTTGGGTACTCAAGTAAAGCTTAGCACGACATTTCATCCACAAACTGATGGGCAAGCCGAACGTACCATTCAGACCTTGGAGGATATGTTAAGAGCATGTGTTCTAAATTTTGGTGGTAGGTGGGATGACCACTTACCCCTTATTCAGTTTGCATACAACAACAACTACCATTCCAGTATTCAAATGGCTTCGTATGAAGCTTTATATGGAAGGAAGTGTAGATCCCCAATTGGGTGGTTTGAAGTAGGAGAAGTACAGCTAATAGGCCCTGAGTTGATTCAACAAGCAGTGGAAAAGGTCAAGGTTACCCGAGATCGATTGTTGACAGCCCAAAATCGCTAGAGATCTTATGCGGACAACCGGAGGCGAGACTTAGAATTTCAAGTTGATGATTGGGTATTCTTAAAGGTGTCTCCAATGAAAGGAGTGATGAGATTTGGTAAGAAAGGGAAGTTTAGTCCTCGATATATATAAGACCTTATAAGATTATCCGTAAGGTGGGCTAAGTAGCCTATGAATTGGACTTACCCTCAGAAATTATATCAGTCCATCTAGTTTTCCATGTCTCAATGCTCCGTAAGTGTATTGGAGATCCGATGAGGATTGTTCCAATAGATGATGTTCAAGTGACAGAAAATTTGGCCTATGAAGAAATACCCGTTGCCATACTAGATAGGCAAGTACGGAGGCTTAGAAACAAAGAAGTGGCCTAAATTAAGGTTTTATGGAGAAACAATAACCGAGAAGAGATGACTTGGGAAGCGGAAGAAAATATGAAGTCCAAGTACCCGCACTTATTTCAGCCCCCAGAAGAAATCCAAGATGGAACGTCAAGATTATGAGGTATGTATACTTCCTTTTTATGCTTTTGGGTCGTATGTGGCCAAATTTTATTACTATTATGATGTGGCCCTATGAGGCATTGTTATTATGGGTTGTTCTGATAGGATGGTAGTGCCATATTACATGGGAAACTCTGGCGAAATTTTCGTAGAATCCCCGAGAACATAACATTCGAGGACGAATGTTCTAAAAGGAGGGAAGAATGTTACACCTCGAAAAAATTTCCGTTGATGCACAGTGAATAGAATAAGGAAGGGCACAAAGTATACGATGTTTCGATAAGTAAGAAATAGCATTTGATGATCCTAATTGAGATTTCGAAGACATTCTAGGCAAGAGAAGAAAGTTTGCCAAGAAAGGCAAGGTATACGTTGTGTATCGGAAGAGATTTATGGGTAACAAGTTAATGATGACTTGATAATCTCTTGGAGAAGAATTATAACATCTCTTAGATTGTTAATGAGGTGTTAAACAAGTGTTAAGAAGGTTCGATAAGTATTGGAGATCAAACGAGTGGACGAAAACGAGTTTCGAAAAGCTAGGCATCATACGGCCCAACTTACGGGCCGTATAAAATATACTGGCCGTATGTTAGGCCATATATATTGCCCAGAATGGCAGCCCTCACTGGACCAAATGTACGGTCAGACATACGATCCATATAAATTATACGGACCGTATGTTGGTCCGTGAAACTGAGTCGGGATAGATTTTAAGATTGATATAAGGGAACCAAGTTCATTTAATTCATTTCATTTTCTCACTCCACACCTCAAGAACATTCTAGAGAGCTCTCCACCCTTCTTCCACAAGAACTCAAGAGAAATTTATGATCAACTTCATCAAACCAAGAGAATCAAGTGTAAGAAACTCATTAGAGTTCATCCAAGACAAGAAACCCCATTGGAAGTGAACTAGGGTTTTGGCTCAAGTGAAGTATTTCCACTCAAAGCTCATTTCAACATTATCTAAGGTATGTTTTATGATCATCCCATATTGTTTAGGGTATTGAGGGGTTGGAAAACATGGATTATGAAAGGAGATAGAAAATAGGTTACAAAGATAAGCACAATGAGATTTTGAGTAGTAGCTTGGAATGAATCATGATTCTTGATATGCTGTGATTATGATTATGTTATAAATGACATTAAGAACATGGGATAAACATTATATTGTGAGTAAATGCAATAGTGTACTATGACCATGGTTATGGCTGAATTGAAGTGAGATTTGTGAAATGTGGATAATGTAGATGAATGAAGATTGTTGGTTATAATATTGTGAATGTATTATAGACATTTGGGAGTTGATATATGATATGGGGAAAATTGTATGAACAAAGGAAATGCGGCCCAATTTTTTCTAGCTTTAGTTGAGCATGTTCATGTGATCGATTAGGTAATGTTAATATGAGCTCTCTTGAAGGTAGAAACGTGAGCATTGAAGGAGAACGATCAAGCGATAGAATAGCTAAACGAAAAGGTATGTAAGGCTAGTCCTTTCCTCCTAAGGCATGACTCAATGGACTGAATCTTCCTATCTTTCTATGACTTTTCTAAATATATGTATACAACAGAAATCATGAGTCTATGTTCATGAAGAGCCTTATATGAGATGAAGTAAGATAATGACGATGATGAGCTTAAGCCTAAAGATTCTAAAGTTCATGATATGATGCTTCTATAAAGTTAATGGTTCTAACTATGATCCATTGATGTTGTTTATTGTATACACTCACCTTATATGCTAATTCCTTCAAGGTGAGCCTGAATGCTTACAAATGCTCCATAATGGAATCGGGGGCTCACGACCTTATGTTACCCCAATGAAGTATAGTGTATTTGAGTTTCTATGCATGCATTATGATGAGTACATGATGATGATATTACACCGTGACTATATGCCCGGGTAGTCACCGCTAAGGCGGGTAGCGTATACACCATGTCTAGATAGCATGGGCAGACACCACTAGTGGGCGGCATGAGATGGTTACCCCGAACGCGGGAGGCCTGGACGCGGGCTAATGATGATCACATCGTACCTATATGGTCGGGCAGCTTATACATATATATATATATGCATACATGATATGATGATGATGTCTATGAAGTAACTCAGCATGCATTATTTCTATTAAAACTGACAGTCAGTTACAGATTGTTCTTCATTCGATATCCTCCTGTTTCATTGATATATTTTTATTGTTTATGCCTTACATACTCAGTACAATATTCGCACTGACGTCCTTTTCTTTGGACGCTGTGTTCATGCCCACAGGTAGACAGGGAGGTGATCCAGATTCATCGGAGCTATCAGTAGATTTGAGAGCACTCCATTGTTCCAGAGGTGCCATTGCTTATTTTTTGTATATATACTTTTGGGCACGACAGGATCCTATCCCATCCATATGTCTAGTACTCTAGTAGAGGCTCATAGATACGTATGTGTGGGTAGTATGGTCTCACGATGTCCTCCTTATATATGTATTATTTTGATAGCCGAAGGGCTTATGTATATAAAGGTATATATGTTTCAAAATGGTTTTCCTATGATTATAAGCATGAGAATTATGAATGAGCGTAAGATGAGTATGCTAAGTAATAGAATGAGTGGTGCTCGGTGGTTAGCTCCGGGTACCCGTCATGGACCCTAGCTGGGTCGTGACATCACGTGCATCACAAAATTGAAGAGAAGCAAGAATAATCATCTTCCATAGATTATCTTAAGGTTTTGATATTTGATCTTTTCTTTCAATGGTATCGAAGGTTGTGGAATGTTGTAGAACTTTCAAGATTTTTCAATAACTCTTTTATGATGGGGAGATAAGTGTGGAAGTCTCTAGAGAAGTGTGAAGATGAGAAATTATGAGGAATTAGTTGATTTAGATGACTTAAAGGGGTATATATATTAGTCCAATTCGGGTTGGGCTGGTGGGCCGAAATTAGTGGACTTTTTAAGAGGTTTCTAGAATTCTCACGTAGGTTCGCGGGCTTCAAGCAGTCCATTTTAAAATGTCCATAACTCCATACTCCAATGTAGTACCAATGAACTGTTTGTTGCGTTGGAAACAAGACTCGACGAACTTCATATTAGGCTCTTGAAACACCTTAAAACTCCTGATATACCATGAGATATTCCTCTCTGAAGTAGACCCAAAATTCTGCCAATTTTTTTCCAAATTTTCGACAAACTTATTTTCTTTGATTTGCTCGATCCCAGAATCTTCCAAAACTTTTCATACATGATATTTATCATTAATTATACTTGATAATTTTCATGTCCTTTGGTTCCAAGTTTGTCCTTCCCGGTTACGACTTACGAGATCATAATTCATCCTTTACTTCATTGTACGTACTCCCCAAGGCTTGTACCTTTCAAAACTTCAACGGACATCTTTGATACTCCATTAATACGGTGAAATATGTGGCGTGCTCATGCTCTGAAAAGTGCAAGGTGTAACATCCTTCCCCTCTTAGAAACATTCATCCTCGAATGTTGTAGCTTGCGAGCTTACGATTCTATCATTAATTTTTTGAAATAGTTGTCTTCCTTTAGATCCTGATCTCCATGCTCTTATATTATGGGCTCATTAGTCTTCTTTCATATTCTCTCAATTATTTGTCGAACTCATTCATTAGTTTCATGTCCTCATGTTCTTATTTATCTACCCAGTGGTCAACTGATATCTAGTTACCATCCTGGGACCTGTTGCCATTACGGTGGTCTTAACTCAGGATTGCTATGGCTCCCCGCCGATCTATGAGTACTCTTAATTGTTGTACTCTTTTGCCTTGCTCCTTATTTCTCTACTAGTAGACAAACTCTCTTGTCTAGATATGATACCGTTCCTTGTTTACTTCTCTGATGTTCTTTTAGATTATCCCTTTTTGTACTAGTCAACCTTATATACATACCATATCATCTCCTTTTTACTTCCTTGGTCGGACTCCTTAATTCCATACAATATCATCATAGTTCAACCTATGGTAGCGCCCAGATGATTTGCAATAGCTTTTCCTTGCTAGTGACTTATTATTCTCAGCGATTATTTCATTTCAAATTGTCCATCCAGACTTCTTTTCAACACCAACCTCAACACAATCCCTTATATATGTGTATATAATACTCCCTCGTAGCAAGATTTTACTCATAATATACTAATAATCACAGTAAAAGCTAATATATGACTCAAGATATCATCAAATTCATATTTGAATTTTTCCTTCAATTTCTTCTCCTCTGGTCTTTAACATAATTACAATATAACTCATAAACATGGGACAAAGGTAAAATCTTACTTAATCATAATTTCCTTTCAATACAAGTATGCTTTCTTCTTAAGTCCTTAATTCTCTTGTACTGATGATCATTTGAGACTTAAATTAGCCTCTATTTTTCTTTGGCTCCTTATCGTTGTCCTTACACCATTTTTTTGGCCGTTTCATCACGGTGATTTTTTATATGGTTCTATGTCATACACTCTCACAATTTATATAACCGGCGACTTGGAATTTCACGACTTACGAGGTACTTCCTAATCTCAGGCAGGACTGCTGTCTTGCTATCCATAGACACACTATCTTCCTTTCCTTTGAAGATTATTGAACTTCCTATAAATATTCCTCTTTTAAAGCTTTCATCTCTTCTAGTGCTAGAAGTTCTTTTTAGTAGTCCCGATTGTCCTTTATACTTGTATTCAATCCATTCCCACTTTTTTTTTGAATTTTGGGAATATTGTAAGTCATCTCAGAACTGAATCTTTTCTTCCCCCCTTTTTAAAGATGTCCTCATATACCAGTAACATTCGAATATTAACTATTGTTAGTAGTTATCTGGCCGACTTTAGTGGCCCTTCAACTCCTCTATTCCGTATAATGTCGAAGTTCCTTTCATCGCATGGTTTAACTTATTTCCTTTTTGCTAACTAGATTCTTGTACTAAGTCAAATGTTTAAACATATCGGATATAATTCAGATGCTTTCTTTATTGATCACCTCTTCCTTTCATAACTAACAGTCCCCTAGGCTGATGAATCAATGATGACACCGGAATTCGTTAGACTCCTTATGGAGTGTCCTACCTCTAGCCCTAACCTTCCTTCATAACTATCTTTTTACTTACATCCTTGAGATTCTTCTTGCTCTTAGTTCCCAATTCCGATTTATATCTATACTATACCATTAGAAGCTGATACTCTCTACCATTCATTCCCATGAATCATCCTTTCATTAGCTTAGCTCATTTTGTCCCGAATTCTTCTTAATTACTTGTTTGCATCACAGCCATGCATCATAGTCCTTCTAGTGCTCTATCAGTTCTTGTTCTTATCATGAAATCTTCACAAAGTACACCCTTTTCTTTCTCCTTTCGTCGATTCTTTATCATCCTTTATGATACTACAACCTGCACACATATATTGTCACACCCCAACCTTGGTGAGACGTGACTGGCACCCGGCATCTTACGAAAAACGAGCGAACCAACTTATTACTCGCATTCTCCATGTCTCAAACGGAAAAATAGGGCCAAGAAGGCCAACTATGAATATGGTATCATGCATACGTATAAGTACCATAAGCTTACGACGTTAACATCGCCACTTAACAAAACATATCCGAGCTGTACACAGGAATCTGTGTACAAAGCCTCTATGAATATTACTAAAGTACAGAAGTCGGGATAGGGCCCCCGACATACCATTGATAATAAATGTATATACAACTCGGACTCATCAATGCTCCAGGAAAAAGTGGAGCCCGCCAAACAAAACTAGTACCTGAAGGCAGCCTACTATGGAGGGTCCTTGTCTCTTCTGTCTAAACCTGCGGGCATGAATGCAGCGTCCACAAGAAGGGACATCAGTGCTAACAGTGTACTGAGTATGCAAGGAATGAATAACAGCATAATAAGAAGTATGGAACCTAACATGGGATAAAGAGATAACCTATACATCTGATGGCCTCATAAGGCGGATATCATGCATGCTTATTGTTTTTTTAAAAAAAAACTTTTCTCATATACAAATATAACATAATAGTGCTGCAGAACGTGCAGCCCGATCCGTAAATAGATTATATCGCTGCGGAACGAATGTCCCGATTCATAAATATATTATATTGCCGCGGAACGAACGGCCCAATCCATATATCATATAATAGTGTCGAGGAACAAACGGCCCGATCCATACCCATATATCCCACGTCCGGGCATCCCGCGTCCAGAACAATGTCATAATATACCAGCTGATCTGGTGGCTATGCGTATATAACGCCTCGCCCTTTTTTCCCATATCCCGTATATACATATATACATAAATCATATACATATATAATATAAGTAGCATGCATGAGAGCCCAAATAAAAGCTATGACTCTATCGGAGTGACGTAAGGTCGGTAACCTCCGATTATATTATGGAGCAATCATCATCGCTATATCTCACCTTGAAGGGACAATGATTATAAGGTGAGATCAGCAACAATGAATAAAATCAAGGAGATCATGAAATAAAGATCAATAATCTCATAATAGCATTCAAATCATAAGCTTTGGAATTTAATATCTTTAATGTCATAACTTTGAAACTTCTAGGAATAGGATCATTATCATCATCCTCATCGTGAAAACATAATAATCTTTAACGTCATAAGAAACTTTAAGAATCATGAATCTCTAGTGTGGGGATAAGGACGTCATGGAAAAATATATATAAGTTCGTAGGAAAAGAGTCATCATTGTCGTTATGGTCATCATAGAAAACATCTTGTTTTTAATATCATAAAAATCTTGAGAATCATGAATTTCTAGTTTTTTTGGAACAAAGATGTTATGGAAGACATGTATGTAATCGTAACGTGGGAATAATGCCTTTTGAAAGAAAGTGACTAGCATTAACATACCTGATTAATCTCCTACGAATTAACGCTTATTCTCCTAAACTTGTAAATCTACACTCAAGAGAAATTATACTACCGTTAGACTTATCGTCATATGCCTATCTCAAGTCTTTAAATCAAACTCCTTTAGAATCTGCCAAAATTCAGGCAGCATCTCCTGTATTTATATCCCTAGCCCGAAATCATAATTTCAGCAACGAACACAACAACAACAGAATCCTCAATACCAAAATATTCCATAAACATCCTACACGATGTTTATCCAATTTTTCAACCAACAAATTCGTTATATGACTATTTAATAACTTTATCTCCATAATTAAACCTAAATGAATACCAAACAAAGGAGGATTCATACCTTACTCTCGCTAAAACCGCGATACCTTCAATATTCACCTTGAATTCCATCCAAGATTCACCACAATGCGGTATTATAATCACAATTATACGCTTTCGAAACCTGAATCCGGAGATTATACTTAATTTGCATTAAAATTTGAGGTTTGGAACTTGGGAGAAATTTCCAGAAAGTTAGAGAGGTTTTGGGGATGTTTTGTATCAGAATTGAGGGGGTAATCCCCCTTATATAATGTTCTAGATTCTGTCCAAACTGACTTAACAAGTACTCAGCGCATTCGCGCTACCTTGGGGCGCGTTCTTGCTGAGTTGTCCCTTGGCTCCTCTGTGCGTTCTTGCCGCCCTTAGGCGCGTTCGCGCAGAGTTAATCCCTGCTCTTGCAGCCTGTCTTAAAATGATCATAACACTTGATCCTGATGTCCGATCGATGCACGGTTTGTTGCGTTGGAAACTAGACTTCCTGAACTTCATTTTAGGCTTTTACATTGCTCCAAAACTCCTCATATACTAAACGATATCCTTTCTCCAAGTTGGGCCAAAATTGCCCCTCATAATAATAAGTTAAGCACATATAATCTTGTATATCCTTGGAGGTAACTCCAATGTCCATACTTGAAACAGCTAACACTTATAAATCTCAAAGTGTAGAACCACGGGGTGTAACATTCTTCCCCCCTTTAAAAACATTCTTCCTCGAATGTTGAAGTAGAATTCGCTCTGAGGCAGGTGTCAATGTTCTCACCTGCATTTGCTAGTAAATACCTTACTTACGTACAACTTGACTTGCTAATTAAGACTAAACTTATTTGAATTGCGCCACTTATCGTTTTCCTTTTTGTGGTCGTGGTCAAGGTCGCTCCTTTTTCTTACTAACTCTTCATGCTTGGTCACTCTCGTTAGTTCGTCACCTCTATCTTCTACACTGCTATATGTTCTTTTTCCCCGGTACATACTTTTATCCAATTTCTGATCCCATTTTCATTTAATTCTGTAATTTTTATTTTCTCCGATCTTTGCGTATCCTTCCTACACTTCACAAATATCTCTGGCCTATGTGTTTCTGGGGTTGACACGCTTTCCCCTTGAGATAATTTCAAAACTGGTCATATTATAGCCTTCTTTGCTTTCTTACAACAGTCAAATCAATTTTCGCGGTATTTTATCGCCCAACTAGAACAATACTAAAATCCCTTGTTTAATCCTTTCTTCTTTTGATTTGACTTATTGCATTCGGGCTGGCTATTTGTATCAAGGATACGTTGAATCTTTCCTTTAATGGTTTCTTTCTTTTAATCACTCATAACGTTTTCTAATCCTTAGGTCGGCTAATAAATTTGAGGGTGAATTTTGGAAGTTTTTCTAAGATTAACCAAGGTTCCCTGTCATGCAGTGAATTCAAATCGCTTCATTCTTTCCTCTGTTTATAGCCTTCATTCATCTCTTTCCAATAGGAGCCATTATTCTTACTTGTTCCACAAGGTTCCATTGTCACCAACTTACCCTAATCAAACGCGATATCGTCTGATCAGTTCCTTTGGGGTTCTCCTCTTAACTTTGACCTTGTCCCAACTTTCACTTAATATGTCTTTCCCATAATTTTGATTCACCTGTCTGTCGTTTCGGTATATCAATCATGTGGACCACTTAATTCCTTAAATGCCGATTTTCTCTGTCTATATCCTTAACCCCTTTTCTTGCGATCTTATCTTCAACTACTTCCATGACTTCTCCTTCCGTTGGCTTAGCCCCATCCTGTTTCGTGTCTCTTTATTGCATTACTAATAGACAACTTCTCTTGTTCGGCTGTGATACTTCTCCTTACTCGCTTCCCTAGTGCTATCTTAGATTATCTCTCTTCGTACTGGTCGACTTTATATATATAGCACTCATGCCCCTTTTAGCTTCTTGGCCGGATCCCTTAATTTCTTACAATCTCATCATAGTTCCATCTGTGGTAACGTCCAGGTGATTGGTATAATTTTTTTCCGTACTAACGTCTTATTATTCTCGGTGATGGTTTGTCCTCAAATTGTTTACCCAATGTATATCGAGTAGCCGAGAGGTTAATATTCAAATTGGACTCAATCAACCAGACTTATTTTAACCATCTGTCCATGACAACAAACGTAACATAAGCTGGCTTACTACTCAAGATGTCTTTAAATCCATATTTAGAACTTTCCTCCAATTTCCTCTTCTCAAATCTTAACGTAATTAACAAAATGTCGCTTAATAACAACTTTATATAGCTATTCCCCTTTGCTTATACCTTTATTTCCTCTTATACTAAAATCTCCTCTTTATTTCTTTCATTATCTTGTGAAGTACTTTGCTGCATATTTCAAAGTAACTCAGAAGGTGAGCGATTTGAGCCATAGCCGCGGAACATAATGTATTTTATTAACAGGATTTATTCTTTTGGTCTTTGCTAGTCCTTCACCATCTTGTCATGCATTCTTGTTCCACCTTTGTTTCATTTCATATACACCTGCATTTAGTCCATTCCCTCTTTCTGTTAGTAAACTGGTACATCTCAACTTTGGCTTCTTCAAGTTGATATGTTTGCCCCTTTCCGAGCTTAGGAGTATCGTAATTCATCTCGAAACTAAATTTTGCTTTTCCCCGACTTTTCAGGAATATTTTCATATACCAGTAATATTCAAATACTCGCCATCTCTGGTAAACATCTGGCCTGCTTTAGCGGTCCTCTAAATCTTTATCCCACACACTACTTGGATGCTTTTCAATTCCTGGTTTTAGTCATTCCTCTTTCATTAGCTGAACTTTTGTACCGAGTCAAAGTTTACACATATTGAATACAATTCCGACCACTTCTTCCTTTCGTGATCATTAATCCTCTAGGATAATGAATTAATGGTGACATCAAAGCCCATCAGACTCTTTATGGAGTTTCTCCCTATAGATCGTTCCTTCAGTCGAAATCTTCATTCATAACTACCTTTTTACTAAGATCCTTGAGATTCTTTTTAATGCATCCAAGCCGTTTTGCACAAACCTACTCATCGTCTTCCTTTTCCGTTAACACTACCAACACTTAATCCCTTATTTAGGTCTATCTAATTCCATCTTTCTTGCAATATGAATTTAGTTCTTTTCCATCCTGGATCTTCTGTAACTAAGATTTTTGCATCATCCATCAGCTTTTGCTTTCATGTTTCCATCCCAAATTCCATTTCGTTTCTCTATTACTTGGCCTTTCATAGCATCCTTGTCTTAGAATATCAAGTAAGGCTTTCCTTGAAATCTTCTAACCTTATCCTTTTTGAAGTGGTTCCTGGTTCCTCTTCTTTTTACCTTAGTTCTACCTTTGTCTTATTGTTACACCTCAAAAAAAATTCCGCGTCATGTGCGTTGTGAGTAAACTAACGTAAGCTCGAAGTCGTCATGGAACCCTTATAAGGTTAATGAATACTCTTACCAAGTGTTAAGCAAGTGTCTAAAGGTTTCGGGATCAAGCAAATCGAAGAAAATAAGTTTGTTGAAAATTTGAAAAAAAGCTGACAGAATTTTGGGTCAACTTTGGAGAGGTATATCTCCTTGCATATTGGGAGTTTTAAGGTCTTTCAAAATCATAAAATGAAGTTAGTCGAGTCTAGTGTTAAACGCAACAAACCACTCATCGATATGACATCGGAGTAATGAATTATGGACGTTACAAGTTAGGCTGACAGAGAAAAAAACGCGCGCTACAGCAGCCGTGCTGCTACAGTAACCACTACAGTGCCATCGACTTTACCCACCTATAAAAGGGTAAAGACGCCATTTTTCTGCACCAAAAACAGATCCTAAAGCCCAGCACACATATAGGGGCAAATATGTCATAAAAAGTGAGGGTTTGAAGTGATTTTTGGCTAATCAAGGCTCGGGTAACGCATAGTTACGGTTATAGAATTGTTTTGCGGTGTATTTTTGGCTTGGATTCAAGGTATATATTGAAGATATTGTTGTTTTAACAAGAATAATGTATGAATCTCTAATTATTAATGTTACTTTTTGTTTATTCACGACGATAGAGTGATTAAAGGGTCGTCTAATAAAGGTGTGGGTTGAGAAATTGGATAAACATCCTGTGGAATGTTTTATGGCATATTTTGATGTTAATAATGATGTTAGTATTGTTGTTGTTATTGCTGTTTGTTATTATTGTGATTTCGGGCTAGAGATATAAACAGGAGAGATACTACCCGAATTTCGGCAGACTTTAAGGGATTTACTTTGAAGGCTTGAGGAAGCACATGACAATAAGCCTAATAATAGTATGAATGATTTTATATGCAGATTACGAGACTACGAATGATCTTATGTAGATTGCAAGATAACAAGTAACCTGGAAAGTCGAGAAGTATGCTTCCAGGTATGCTAAGGCTTTCCCTTTCTTTCTTTTTGGCATGATCCTATGATATCAGCGGACAATGAATACTCGAGTCTCCATATTAATCTACTCTTAGAAGTATTAGGATTATACCCATTCTTGATGATCCAGTACCCCTTTGTTATGATTGTTCCTTCTATTCATGGATCCTGAGTTTGTATTATGATAATGTTTGTCCACATTTATGCATTGCATGCATTTACAAATATGCATATTGACCCATGACCAGAAGGCGTTATATACGAGCGCGCGCGCGCGCCCACACACACACACACACATATGTGTGTGGGGGGGGGGGGGTATGGGAAAAGGACGAGGCGTTATATATGCATTACCACCTGATCAGCTGGTGCACAGTGATGATGATTATGATGCCCGAAGGGGCCTGTGTGATGATGGGATATGGATCGGGCCGCACGTTCCTCGGCGCTATGACCTATGCATTGCATATCATACGCCCTCATAGGCATTTTCATTAAGCAGAGATATACAGATATGTTCAAATAGTCAGACATATAGATGCATTCATACAAATATGTTCAGATAGTCAGACATATAGATGCATCTATACAGATATGTTCAGACAATCACACATACAGATGTATTCAGTCAGCCAGTTTAGTTTATGACTTTCAGATTGTCTTCGTGACTCCTATGTATATGTTACTCGCATGCCTTACATACTCAGTACATTATCCTTACTGACTCCCTTATTGTACGGGGGTTGCGTTCATGCCCGCAGGTTCAGATAGCCAGGAAGACAGATCGCATCCTTAGGCTGCTTCTTCGGCTTGATAGTGGAGCACTCCTCTCTTGTCAGAGTTGCCGCCTAGACCGGGAATGTGTCCTGATGTTATGGGTAGGGCGGAGGCCCCATCCTGTCCACAGCATGTCCAATATATCAGTAGAGGCTCATAGATGAATGTACTCAGTCAGGCAGTATGGCCCGCTCAGTACCCGTTTGGTTACATAGTTTTATCGGGTAGCCTTGTCGGCTCGTACCCCGGTTCAATTTAGTGATGCATATATATATATATATATATATATATATATATATATATATATATATATATATTATCTTTTTGAGGACTATGACTCTCCAGATTATGATATTTATCAGTCAGCAAATCATGTTGTGGGCACCCTCAGGTGGCCCAGAATGAGCAGAAGCAGGTATGTTATGTATGTTTTGTGGCATCTAGGAGGTCAGCTTCTGGGTGTCCATCATAGCCCTCCGGTTGGGCTGTGACAAAAGTGGTATCAGAGCAGTTCGTCCTAGGGTTGTCTATGAACCGTATCCAGCAGAGTCTTTTCTATGGGTGTGTTGTGCACCACCCTTATAGGCAGGAGGCTGTAGGATATTTAGGATGGTCATCTATCTTTCTGATCATAGATCGTGCAGCAGAGCCAATGATAGGAAAGCTCGTTCTTGGTACGATTTTTGTTAAATTACAGTATTGTATTGGAGAAGAGGACAAGTTCAGTTAATGGGAGCGTAAGTAAGGCTCCGAAGGTGGACATGAGACCCGTACCACCCGTCGACTCAGAACCGAGGATGTCAAGAGGTATAAGAAAGAGCATCAGATATTCCATTGAGACGGATCCATCGGAGGATGTGGCTCCAGTAGGAGGAGACCCGACTAAGAAATCATATAACAAAGACCCGTTTATGGGTTCACGAGACTCCTGTGGATGAAGACGCAATTGAAGAAGTACAGAGCTTGGCAAATCCAGATTTTCCCTACATTTTAACATTATGTTAGGCCAGGTACTGATGTTAGTATCACAAAGGTACTTAGTTCTCTATCTTGGGATTTAGTTAACCAGGAGTTACCCATAGATCGTGGGGAGTATGAGATAGAGGAAAAAGAGAGTCAGTTAAGGAGCAGTACTTTTAATAAGGACAAAAGGGCTTTATTTCCAGATATATCCGACCTAAGTTCTCCAGTATCTTATTTACAGGTAAGTGGCTCTTTTCATCAGAACCAATTATGTTTTATATGTATATGACCTAATCTCGGGACATCATCAATCATTCATTACTCTGGGGCTTCAGAAAGTTTGATAGTGGATTGTTCTTATGAATAATTATAATCAGGACATCGTTATTATAGACATGGATTTTCAAGTAAGAATTGAGATTTTAAGTCATATAAGTTTATGTGCTCTCAGAGGGATTTCTCAGGGATGGATACAGAAGTTGTAGTAGAACTAAGATAAGATGATATTTCATTCCCTACATTTATTAGCAGTATTAGATTGAAGCACCCTGGGCTTATAGTATATTGGCCTTTAAGAGAAAAGAAACGGAAAAGAAGCCGAATAAAGGAATAAGGCACCAATGATAGAAGGTGTAGTAGATACGAGTAGATGAGATTTGCAGATACCAATGCAAAAGGAGTGTAGTATGTAATCAGAGAAAAGGATAATGGATGATTTGTATGAATACTAAATGTAAATCAAGGCTTCATAGACCAAAAAGTAAGGAGCAGGATCAGAGAGTGAGTTAATCAGTGAATTTACGGTCCTTCGCAAGGACTAGATTATAGAATATATAAAATTTTAACTAAGGATTACAAGATGGTTATAAGGTAGCTTGTGGGAGTAATTGGTAAGGTCAACGTCTTGAAAGATTGCGAGTTTTGTGATATGTAAAGAACCAAGTCATGGAAAGTCAAGGGGCGAGTCATGCGTTCTACTAAGGGATATGTTCTAAGGTGGGATAGCGAATACGATATTATGTGGGACATTATATGAATATCTGTGAGTAGCTTATAAAGTATATAGTATGCTTTTCAAGGTATACGGACCAGAATGATATGGTCTATAGAAGAAATTGGTTGCAGACCTTCGAAGGCATTCAAGTCATGCAATGTTGTAAAAGCACCAAGGAATAAGTTTATCTCCTGTCATAATATCGAGAAGATGGATAAAAAATAAGTATGCATCTCATATGATTGGAGTTCATATTATGAATGTCAAGCTATCAACCTCCCAGTTTACCTTTATGGTTCATAAGTTTTAGGGATGTCCGAGGGAAACCCCAAGACTTCCTCTAAGTAAAGGATTAGTTGTGCTGAACAAAAGTAATGTCAAGTGCGTAGCCAATATTTACTTTCCTTATACACATGATCCCTACAAAGTTTAAGAAAATGAAGATTATTTGAAGGATCAGTTGAATCAATTCGGTCTATAAGGGAGTAGGATAGCACCTTGCATATGTACAAGTGATTGTAAGCAGCAAAATAAGATGATAGCTGAGGATGAGCAAGTACAATTAATGGTTGACAGTTTGTTTTGCTAGCACAGAATGCTTCCTTAAAGATGGACATGAGCTCCAGTTATTCCCAGATAGAGGTCAGAGGAAGGGCGTCCCAAAGACAACTTTCAGGATCAGGTAAGATACCTCGAGTTTTGAGCAACGTCATTTGGACTGACTAAGGCCCCAGCAGTATTGTGGGCTTGATGAGTAAGTGTGTTTTGACTCCTTCGAAACCTATTCGTAATAGTTTCCCTAGACAATCTTGGGGTTACTCTTTCTCAAAGTCAGAGCATGTTGTTCGTTATGTGCAGACCTATAATTCTTAGGATCGGGAATTGTCGGCTCAGAAGCTTTTCCAAATCAAATAGTATAGTGCTTCTAAGGTAAGAATTAAGGAGAGTTGAAGCTATACAGAATTTCCCAAGGGATAGAAAACTCATAGAAGTCAGTGATTTCTTGGACTTAGCAAGTTATTATTGGAATTTTGTGAAGGATTTTTTTCCCACGCCACTGATAAACTGGCCAAGGAAACAACCAGACTCCAGAGGACTGATAATTGTAAGTCTTAGTTTCCAGAAGATGAGTAACAAGTTAAGTTTCAGCATCAAGTGTAACATTTCTAAAGGGACCAGATAACCATATCACGTGTTATGATGATTCAAGCATTGAGTTAAGTTATGGATTGATACAGCGTGGTGAGATTATCGCTCATGTCTCAGGATAGCTATAAAGGTACAAGAAGAATCATTCGACCCATGCTCTTAAGTTAGTTATAGTTATGTGTACAGGAAAGGCTATATTGGGATAGCGTTGATATTAATTATATAAGTACTCTACGAGATTTTAGCGCACCCTTACTAAAGATAGTTGAGTTACGACCAGGTCAATAAATAGAATGATGGAAAGACTCCGATGATTGCGAAAGTCAATGGATGCAAAGAAAGTCACTAATGTTCGAGCCACAGATCTAGAGTAACTCAGTTTATGTTAAGATAAAGAGGAAATGTTGAGGACTTATGAGTTCAGCAGTTCGTCAGTATCAGAATTGATTAGTAAACTTAGATTATGGCATCTATCTGAGGCATAGCCTTATTAAGTCAAGGAAAAAAAAGAGTTCGTTGAATTTGATGTCAGCTCATTATAAGTGTCACGACCCAAACCGATGGGCCATGACTAGTGTCCGAATTGGACACTCGTATATGAACCTGTTAGATATAATCAGACTGATACTAAGGATAACATGGAAATCTGTAAAAACATGTCGTGGACTCATATTGCCATATATAATGATGAACCTGTCTCATGAGCAGTCACATTTAACCCATCAAAAACAAATATGCAAGCCGAGAAGGCTGCCACTATACCTGCGAATATCCAAACGAACTACATCTATATAGCTGACCAGATCTTACATATACAACCCACATATGTCTACAGACCTCTAAGAGTATAGCAGAATCTATATCAAAAGGATTTGTACCAAAATATCTCAAGCTCCAGAACAATGGAGCTCTCCAAGCAGCTAGGTAGAAGTCCTAAGCCGAAGGATCACCAAACTGGGTGTCTGTACCTGCGGGCATGAAACGCAGCCCCCAAAGAAAGGGGGTCAGTACGGAAAATGTACTGAGTATGTAAAGCATGAAATACAATAAAGAAGATCATGGGTGAACAAAAAGTTGACAGGAGACGAGTATGATAATCAAAGATACCAATGCATCTGTGCCTTATAAGATGAGTCATGCATACATATATAATATATCGCACCCGACCCTCTAGTGAGGGACTCAGTGAAATAATCATACATATACCGTACCCAGCCCTCTAGTGGGGGACTCGGTGAAATATAATACGTACCCGGCCCTCTAATGAGGGACTCGGTGAAATGTAATACGTACCCGGCCCTCTAGTGAGGGACTCAGTGAAATATTTAATATACATACCCGACCCTCTAGTGAGGGACTCGGTGAACAATGCAATGAAACTGTGCACGATTACGTACCCGGCCCGAGACTCGATGAATGATATATTAACGGTATGCACGAGTAGAATATCATGAGCAACCATATGCAAACTAAATCATCCACTAAGATTCAATAGAATTATTAGAATAACCAACACTTGAGAATCAAAGACAATTATCAGGTCAAGTACCACTGAGAATTAGAGTTCATTGGAGTCATGTATGTTCATCGTTCGCTCACTTTAAGTAGTTCATGCCAAAAAGAAAGAAGGGGTAACTTTACATACCTTGAAGCTTATCTATTCGCTCAATTTCTACTTTTCGAACTCGCAAATCTAAAATCAAGGGAATTCATACTATCGTTAGGCTTGTTACCAAATGCTTATCCTAAGCTTTTAAATTAACTCTTTCTAGGATCTGCCGAAATTTCGGCAGCACCTCCCCTGTTTATATCCCTAGCCCGAATTCTTAATTCATCAACCAACAATAACAACAACAATACCAATACCAATATCAATAATATCATTTCCCATATCAAAGTATTCCATAAAACAGCTCACACGCTATTTTCCAACTTCCATAACTAAACAACTCACTATACAACCATTTAACCGTTCTATCTTTGTAAATAAACCGGTATCAATATAAATAGGAAGATATCCATACCTTTATCCCGTTAATATTATTGTATCTTAACTTTTCCACCGTAATTTTAGGCCACAACACACCGCTATATGATTCTGCAGCAATAACTATACGCTATCCGGACCGGAATTTGGAAATTATACCTGGTTTGGGCTAAAGAGTGTGTGTGGGAAGGTTGGGAAATTTTCTAGAGAAGTTGGGAAGGTTTTGGGTGTGTTTGGTTGAAAATAGGGGGCCTCCCCCTTTTATAGAACGGTCCAGGTTCTGACTGGACCGACTTATTTTTCCTTCAGCGCGTTCGCGCTATTTTATTTTTTCCTGACTGCACCTTCACTGAGTAAAAAGATCCTAACTCTTGATCCAGATGGCGTGTGAGGGCCCACGACATATGGCAGGCTGTTTTCCTAGCCTACCATCCCTACTTTCAACGTCCATATTTCCTTACCCCAATGTCCTATTGAGGGGCGGTTGACGCCTACGGAGCTCAACGTTCAACCACGAGGTGTAACATCCTCTCCCCTTTAGAAACATTCGTCCTCAAATCTTTATAATAGGTCTCATACTATGGAAATTTCGGTAGAGTCTTCTCTGTAACTATACCTACCAACCTGCATTCAGCAAACCCACCGGTGCCTCATATGGCCACAATATATCATATAGTTTCATTTACCCATCAATTTAGTCAAATAAGGAAATGAATTACCTGCAGGCATAGGGAACAAATGGGAATACTTATTCTTCAGTTCATCTTCGGCTTCCCAAGTCACCTCTTCCCTATTGTTATTTCACCACAATACTTTGACAGAAGCTATATCCTTAGTACGTAATCTTCTAACCTGGCGATCAAGTATAGCTATGGGGCTCTCCTCATAAGACAACTCCTCCGTCACCTGGACATCATCTACAGGAAATACTCTGGAAGGGTAACCGATGCATTTACGAAGCATTGATACATGAAATACTGGATGTACTGCTTCCAAATCTGATGGTAAGTCCAACTCGTAGGCAACCTTTCCTACCTTACGAATAATCTGATAAGGCCCAATGTACCTCGGGCTGAGCTTCCCCTTCTTGCCGAATCTCATCACGCCCTTCATGGGTGATATCTTCAGGAATACCCAGTCACCAACCTGAAATTCTAAGTCTCGACGTCAATTATCTGCGTATGCCTTTTAGCGACTCTGGGCTGCCAATAATCTCTCCTGAATAAGCTTCACCTTATTAACAGCTTGCTGAATCATGTCTGGGCCTATCATCTTCGTCTCACCAACATCGAACCAACCAATAGGTGACCTGCACTTCCTCCCATATAAGGCCTCGTACGGTTCCATCCGAATACTAAAATGGTAGTTATTATTATAGGCAAACTCAATCAGTGGAAAATGATCATCCCAGCTACCTTTGAAGTCAATAATACAGGCTCGAAACATATCTTCTAGCGTGTGAATGGTACGCTCCGCCTACCCATCAGTTTGAGGGTGAAATGCTGTGTTGAGACTCACTTGTGTCCCCAATCCCTTCTAGAATGATCTCCAGAAGTTAGTTGTAAACTGATCTCCTCAGTCTGAAATAATGGTTGTGGGAACCCCATGAAGTCTTACTATCTCCCTGATGTATAACCTCGCATAGTCTTCAGCTGAATAAGTAGTCCTGACTGGAAGAAAGTGGGCTGATTTTGTTAGCCTATCTACAATAACCCATACAGAGTCATACTTCCGCTGAGTGCAAGGTAAGCATGTAATGAAGTCCATATTAATCACTTTCCATTTCAAAGTTGGGATCTCCATCTCCTGCAATAATCCACCAGGCTTCTGATGCTTGACCTTAACTTATTTACAATTCGGGCACTGAGCAACAAATTCTGCTATATCCCTCCCACCAATATAAGCATTTGAGGTCATGATACATCTTCGTTGACCCAAGATGAATAGAGTAACGGGCATTATGTGCCTCTCCCATAACCTGCCATTGTAGCCCGGCAACATCAGGTACGCACAACCTTCCCCTATACCGTAGCACGCCGTCAGGTACAACCTCGAATGGGGTCTTCTCCTTTTGAAAGGTTGTATCCCTATACTATGCCAGAACAGGGTCCTCGTACTGACGTCTCTTCGCCTCCTCTATGATGGAAAACTCAGCAACTTCTCGAACAGAAACTCCAACATCTCCAGAATTAGCCAAACGGACCCCAAGGCTTGCCACGAACCATCTCCTTCCTTTCTGGCTGCACATCCGTCAAGATGCCCATAGATTTACGGCTAAGTGCATCTGCTACAACATTTGCTTTCCCCGGATGGTATAATCCTTTAATAACTCTAGCCACTGTCTCTGTCGTAAATTCAGCTCTTTCTGCTTAAAGATATATTGAAGACTTTTGTGATCCGTATAGATATCAACATGAACGCCATATAAATAATGCCTCCATATCTTCAAGGCGTGTATCACTGCTGCCAACTCAAGATCATGAGTAGGATAATTTTTCTCGTGCTTTCTGAGCTGTCTGGAGGCGTAGGCTATAACCCTTCCATGTTGCATCAATACACAACTTAGTCCAATACCTGAAGCATCACAATAGATAACATAGCCATCTGGTCCCTCAGGAAGAGCTCTGGAGCCGTCGTCAACTTGTCTTTCAGTAACTGAAAGCTTTGCTCACAAGCATCCGTCTACTGGAATTTAGCCTCCTTCTGAGTTAGCCTTGTTAAGGGCGCTGAAATCGAGGCGAACTTCTCTACGAATCTCCTGTAATACCCTGCAAGCCCCAGAAAACTACGTACCTCAGTAAGAGTCGTAGGTCTGGGCCAAGTCCTTACTGCTTCAATATTCTGCCTGTCTACCTGAATACCGTCAGCTCCAATAATATGCCCCAAGAATGCTACTAAAGTCAACCAGAATTCGCACTTAGAAAATTTAGCGTACAACTTCTGATGCTGAAGTACCCTAAGTACCGTCCTCAAATGGTCTGCATGCTCCTCTTCTGAGCGTGAATAAACTAGAATATCATCAATGAATACGATAACGAACGTATCTATGAATGGTTTGAATACTCGGTTCATCAAATCCATAAACACTACTGGGGCATTGGTCAGCCAAAAAGACATTACTCTAAACTAGTAATGCCTGTATCGGGTCCTGAATGTCGTCTTTGGGATGTCTGTCTCCTTTACCCGCACCTGATGATAACCTGACCGCAAGTCTATCTTTGAAAAACATCTACTGCCCTGCAACTGGTCAAATATGTCATCAATCCTGGGGAGGGGATACCTGTTCTTTATCGTTACTTTATTCAGCTACCCATAATCAATACACATCCGCAGTGATCCATCTTTCTTCCTCACAAATAGTACCGGTGCTCCCCAAGGTGATGTACTAGGCCTGATGAAGCCTTTTTCTAACAAGTCTCTCAGTTGCTCCTTCAATTCCTTCAGCTCTGCAGGTGCCATCCTATAAGGAGGAATAGATATAGGTTGGGTACCTGGCAATACATCTATAGTGAAATCAATCTCCCGTTCTGGAAGGAGACCTGGGAGCTCATCGGGGAATACATCTGGGAATTCATTAACTACCGGGACTGACTGAAAAGTCGGTACCTCTGCTTTCATGTCATGTACTCGAACCAGATGATAAATATAGCCCTTCCTAACCATCTTCCTTGCCTTGAGGTATGAAATAAACTTACCCCTAGGCGATGCTGTATTTCCTCTCCACTTTATAATCGGCTCTCCTAGAAAATGAAACCGAACCATATTTTCTCTACAATCAACATTAGCATAGCAAGAAGCCAGCCAATCCATACCCATGATAACATTAAACTCTGTCATGTCTAACTCTATCAGGTCTACTATTGTATGACGAGTATATATATCCATCGAGCAATTTCTATATACTTGCTTAGCTATGACCGAATCTTCTACCGGTGTAGCTACCTAGAATGGTTCTATCAACTCAAGTTCTATTCCGATTCTACTAGCAACAAAGGGGTATATATATGATAAGGTGGAACCTGGATCTATTAGTGCATATAGGTCCCGGGAGAAAATCGATAACATACCTGTAACCACCATCGGTGAGGCCTCCTGATCCTGCCTACTATCCAAAGTATATATGTGGTTCGAAGGACCATTAGAACTGGAAGCTCTGCTACGACCTCTACCACAGCCTGCTGGCGTCTGAATACCCTGCCTCGTAGGGCGCATGGCTATAGAAGAAGATGAACCAGCAACCAACCCAGTAGGCTGAGCCATACCACCTGCACTACCTCCATAAGGACACTCTTTAATCATATGGCCTTGACGGCCGCAAGAAAAACAAGCACCTGTAGCCCAATGACATTCCCCAAAATGGGGCCTACCACACCGAGAACACTGAGATAAATGCGGCCTAGACTGACTCGGACCACTTTTGTCACGACCCGTCTAGGGGGCCGGACGAGCGCCCGGTGCTAGCCCACCCCGGCACCCCTTAACTCACACTTAAGCTTACATCTAGGTGAACCACACAATTAAACACATAATTCTACTCATTCATCATGCTAGTCCCATGGACGACAATGCTTTCATATCATGGTTGGCATCTATACCACGTCAATGTACATGAGCCAACAAGGCTATCAAAATGACATACAAAATATATGCCGACAAGGCCAGACATATGTTACCATATACACGTGACTACGAGCCTCTAAGAAGAATGTAACATATCACATGAGCAGGACAAGACCTCGCTATGCCCATAATTATGTGCACAAAAGAATAAGTACCCAAAAGCTATGGCTCCGAATGAAATGGAGCTCTGCTATGTAATCTCTGAGTAAGCAGCTATGGATCAAGCCTGTCTCCCTGTGGACCTGCGGGCATGACGCAGCGTCCACAAACAAAAGGACGTTAGTACGAAGAATGTACTGAGTATGTAAAGTATGATCAACATCAATATAGAAGCATAGATAGCAACATAAGAATTAGCATCGAATGGGATATGGCGATATCATCGTCATATGCACTTGCTTGCCTTTAGTTGGAACTTTCCATTTCTAATACGCGTTTGTGTACATACATCATTATCCGCATTCATAATAGTACCCGTACAATATTTGCGCTCGTATTCGTATACATGCCCCTTATTCACATTCATATATATAGTCATATCATATTCGTATTCATATCATATACATGATCATATCATATACATAGCATTTACATAGCATACCCGACCATGGAGGATCGGTGTTTCATACATACTTGGCCAACCAAGGCTCAAGGTTACTCATACCTTACCCTACCAAGGCTTCAGGGTTACATCTACCTGGCCCTACTAAGGCGTCAGGGTTGTTCGTACCATCTGCAGAGGTGTGCGCGCGTTTCGTAATCGTATACATACTTATTTACATATCATACCCGGCCTCATACTCTCGGGGTTCCATAATAGTCATACATAGGTACATATATATACTAGCTCATAAGCATCATTTCTATTAACATCATTATCATCATCGTCATCATTATCGTCATCGATATCATTATCACTATTATTGGCATTCGTCACATTTTCCTTAATGGTCCTACTTGTCATACGAGGAATTTAGTACAATCGTAGTATATCGAGAATCCTAAACTTAGTAGCTTTGAAGCATTTGGAGAACATCATAAGCTCGTAGGAGATATAGATGATTGGCCAAAGAACCATGCCTTATGAAAGAAGGGTTAGCATTACATACCTTTTCCGTTCGACTATTTACCACTTGCACGTTCTCTTTGAACGGTTGCGTTTATACTTTCATTAAAGTCATACTATCATTAGAATCGACAACTAGCACACATGGCTAAAGCTAGAGAAAATCGGACAGCATCTCCTTTATTTATACAACATTCCTCCCTATCGTAATTCAACTCCCAAACGTCAACAATACATTCACAATACCATAACAATGGCCATTAATCATTTACGTTAACCACATTATCTAGGTTTCTCAATTCGCTCCCAATTCACCCATATTCATGGTCATATCACCCGACTTCGTCCATTCATATACAATGCCCATTTTCATGATCTTAACATCATTTATAACACATTCATGTCACAACACAACAAGAATCACAATTCAATTCAAACTATTTCTCAAAACGTCACTATTCATTATTCATGACCCATTTTTCTATACTCATCTAATGTCCAAGCATTTTAACTCTCCAATACCTTAAACAACATATAAATACCATAAATCTTACATTGGATTTTGTAGGAACGAGCCTTGGTCGAAACACTCCACTTGAGCAAAAACCCTAGTTTTCCTTCAATAAGATTTTCTTGACTTGAATGATCTTAATGGGTTTCCTTACACTTGATTCACTTGATTAGTGTTGTTGATGACTAATAACCCTTGTAATCTTGTGGAATAAATGTAGAGAGATGTTTTAGAGAGAAGGGATGAAATGTGGAAATGAAATAATAAACTTGGTCCCTTATTTAATAACCCAAAATCTGATCTTAAGTGAACAGCACAGTGGTCGTAAACTTGGTTTACGGTCCGTATTCCAGTTTACGGACCGTCCTTCGTGGTCGTATTTAATCATAACAGAACCAGAAACTCAAGCTGAAACATGGTGATTTACGATCACGGTTTACGGGTCGTAAACCACTTTACGGTTCGTATTTCAGGTCTTATTTAACTATTTGATCATTTGGCAGAAACTTGAAGTTTTGGAAGCCAAAATACGATATGTGTTATACCCCGTATGTTTATACGTCGAATTATTCGCAAGCAAATCGACCCAAGTTAAAGACAGAAATATTTTCGGACACGAAATAGGAACATTTAATTTCCAAGTTTAATTATCACATAAATTGTTTATAAATTCTATTTAGTATAAAAATATTATTGGAGATTAGGGATCAATTAATTGTGATTAGATTATTAAGTAAGAATTAGTGATTAATTAAATTAATTAATTTAATTTTTAGTTTGTGGGTCCCACCCGTTTTAATTAAAAAAAACAAATCAGCAAAATATTTGATGAGTCATGGTAGTGGACAAAGACACGTGTCCAATCAATGGACACCATATAAAAATACATGGCAATGATCAAATTGTTGTCATTTTTCATTTGCAAGTTCAAAAGAAAGAAAAAAAAAGGGCGACACTTCCATGGCTGCTCGGCCAGCCATGGATGGAGGAAAAAAATTTACTTTGTTGCTATTTTGGATCAAGTTCAAGTGATATACAAATTCAAGGAGGTGATAGCAACATTGGATTTTAAGTCGGAGAAGAAGAAATTGCGAAATTGGAGCAATTAAGAGTAGAAATTCCTCCGAGAAAATTAAGGTAAGATTTTCTTATTTTATGATGTAATTGTGTTAATAGTGTTGTAATGGATTTATTAAAATTGGATTGGACAAAATTGGAAGTAAGAAAATGCATGAAATCGATGTTATAAGAAATTGTGGGTTGAAATGGATTAAGAGAAGTTGTTGGGTTGTTAGAATTGTTATGGGCTGAATTGTGAGAATTTCGTATGTATATCTCTATTGTTGGTATTTATGTGTTAACAGGAGAATAATTGGAAATTCGGGTTAGGCGAATATATAGGGGAAATGCTGCCCGAATTTCATTAAGCCCTTACTAATGGAAAACCCCAAACGAGAATGTATAGGTTAAAGAACAAGTTCTATAAAGTGATGGGCTACGGATTTACGAGCTAGAAAGTATAGTTACTAACGATAACGTTACTTTTACGTTAAATAGGCTAAAAGAGCGACGAAGCGAACGGTTTTACGATTAGTCGTCAACAGGTATGTAAAGTTGTCCCTTCTTTCTTTTGGTATGTCTTAGATTTAAGTGATGAATGATATGAACTTTGGGGTAATTCCATTCATAAGCTTTGAGTGATATTTCCGATTCTTATTCACTTCTTGATATTAAAATTTTCAAGTGATTGAGCCTCCTTCTTCAGTTTTCTGTACGTTGGATAGTAGTCGATACATATATAAGCTCCTACTCTTGGAAACTCTATGATAGCTAATGTCCTTGAATTCTATAAGCTATTTCATACTATATTGACATGTGTCCATGATTCCTAAGGCTCTTTTGATATTATTTATGATAACATTCGAGGAATATTTGATATGATTGTCGCTATTGATACTCAGGTGTTAATCCCTTCTTCTTATTCTGGTTGAGTCTTGATAATGTTTTAAATTGCATATGGTTTCTCACTACTCTGCTCGTGCATGCCTCAATATGTCTTTCACCGAGTCCCGGGCCGGGTATGTTATCGTGCATAGTTTCACTGCATTGTTCACCGAGTCCCTCACTAGAGGGACGGGTACGGTATATATATATATGATGATATGATGTTATGATGATATGATGATGTGATGACATGTTATGGCGGCCAGGAGGGCATATGATGACTTTATTCACCGAGTCCCTCACTAGAGGGCCGGGTACGGTATATATGTATATGATGATGATATGATTATGTCACCGAGTCCCATAATGGGCCGGGTATGATATATGATATTGACATGCATGATTTATGTTTCAAAGGCAAGTGTTTTGGGTATTCTGGACATTGTACTTGTTTTCTGTACTCCTTATTTCAGTTACGATCCTGTTTACTGTATTTCATGCTTTACATGCTCAGTACATATTACGTACTGACCCCCTTTCTTTGGGGGGGATGCGTTTCATGCCCGCAGGTACAGATACTCGCTTTGGTGATCCGCCAGCTTAGGATTCCCTTTCTGCTGTCTTGGAGAGCTCCATTGTTCCGGAGTCTAGACTTTTGGTTTGAATCTCATGATATATATATATATATATATATATATATATATATATATGTATATGTTATCCAGGGGTACGACGGGGCCCTGTCCCGTCATATTTCGCTATTTGTACTCTTAGAGGTCTGTAGACATATGTGTGAGTTATGTATGGGTTCTGTTCAGCTGTGTCTATACGATGTGCTGTGGTATGATGTTCGTCTATAGTAGCAGCCTTGTCGGCTGGCGTATTATTTCATGATATGATTAGTTGTGACTCCTCAGGAGGCAGTTGATCTGGATATATATATATATATATATATGACGATGTTACGAACTTTGGAGTTCCTTTATAAGTTTCCGTATTGTCGCAGTTCTAGTTGATATTATATGTAACAGGTTGGTATATGGGTGTCCAGTTCGGGCACCAGTCACGGCCTACGGGGTTGGGTCGTGATAAAAGTGGTATCAGAGCAGTTCATCCTCGGGGTGTCTACAGACCGTGTCTAGTAGAGTCTTGTTTATCAGTGTGTTGTGCACCACATCTATAAACAGGAAGCTACAGGACATTTAGGATGTTACCTTTCTTTCATATCTAAGATCATGCGATAGAGCCCAACCATAGGAAATGAAATTCCTTATACTAACCTTTGATTTCAGCTGAAGAACGACATCGACAGAAGAAAGCGATCGATGATATTGGAAGCCACACAGTACACAGGTAAGCAATGGTGCGAAAGAGGCATGTCGGATAAGGTATTTCCATGATTGAACCATTATGTTGGAGGATGAAAGAAAAGGTTGATAGGAAAGTATAACCGAATAGATCATTAAAGGATCAGGTATGTTTCAAGGTGCGATATGTGAGGTAAGTCCCGACACGTTTATACTTTTACTGGGAAATTGGGAGCCCTGTGTGGCTATGATACGATACGATATATGCGTATATATGTTGGCCCTGTGAGGAACTGTTGGTATTTCCTGCGTGCATGTTCTGGGATAGTAAGAAATACAGAGGAAACTCTACCCAAATTTTCCCAGAAATAGGAAAAAGAAGAGAATGAGATATAAGGTTCATAACATGTCTTGGAAGTTGATACCGATAGGGTAAATTTATTATGTTGGAATAAAGCTTTAAGAGATACCCTCCATGTTATCTGTAAGGGGCACCATTCTTACTTGGAAAGTTTTATTTCGAAAAAGCATATATGAATAGAAAAGTTTGGAATTCATTTGGACGGACCAGGATATTTTCCAGCCACATTTTTGCTTTAGAAAAAGGCTCATGTTGAAGAGTAAAAACGTCCACAATTAAGTTTCATTTTTATTGGAAGATTACAAAGCATACAACGAGTAGTTTATGAACTGAATAATTCATTCACGACTCAAGAATAAACCTGGAGGTAAACCATGTGAATCGAGCACTAAGAAGTCCTGTGGTGCTTGTCGGATTCTAGTTTTCTTCTGATGGTGGTTGGAGAATATTTCATAGTAACGTTTTATTAGTTTTAATCAACTAATTGGAGATGGAATTCGTGGAAGGAAAACTCAAACTTGTGAGCTGTCATGGATCATGTGTTCCACGTGTTATTGATGAAATGCTAGGATGATTCGGAAGGGCTTGTGATACTAAGGGATGATTTAGAAAAAGGTGCCAACTCTTAACAAAACATTTTATTGAGGTATCGAGTGAACCGATAAGTAGGGGTAAATTACGACGAGTTTATAGTTAAAAGGAGTAGTATTATGATTGAGATAAAAGTACGGAGGAAGAAACGTTATGACAAATTATGAAGGTATTGATAAGACAGCTTGTGAGATATTAAGGATAAGATTGATCAGAAAGGGTGAAGGGTTAAGTACGCCTAGTCCACAGAGTGTAATTAAAACATAGAAAGAATCGTGAATAAGCTTAAGAAATTTTTATAGGAAGGATTACGAACAGGATATAATGTGAATACCATAAGGGTTGTTATAGAAATGAGTAAAGCCTAGCAAGGAAGTAACAAAAAAATGTGATGTGATTAGTGTGAAACGGAAAAGCAAATATAGAACGAATAAGGAAGACCTACCAAGTCCTGTAGGGAAAGTTTAGACTAGAGATCAAGTGGTAATGAAAGAGAAAGCGAGCACAGGAAGAGCAGAAGTTAATTAAAAGCAGAAGATAGGAAGAAAGTGAGTGGGTTTACAGTGTAGCGATGTGTTATGACGGGTATAGCTAAGAAAATGAGTAATATAAACGACAGAATTGCGAAAGACTAACCTAAAGGAAGATGAGCAACGAGACAGAATGAATGCCAGAATTGATGGGCATGATAAGAACAAACAAAAATGAACAGAATATGTTTTGAAAATGAGAAAAGGGTTATGTAGAAGTAATGTTTTCCGAAGGATACAGGAGCAGCATGAGATTCCTCGTGCGCAAATTGAAAGATCGAAATAGACTGGAGAAATGAAAGGAATACTAAAGGCAGCACCCAAGACAGACGTAATTAACTGAGTACGAGTATAAAATAGAAAGGGAAATATATAGCTATGAACTTAAGGTGTAGTATGATGAGAAGGTGATAAGGCAAGATCACTATTAAGACCAATTTGATATGATTTTGAGTAAGTTAGAAGTTAGCGTTGGGTATACAACAAGAATGAAAGAGCATGAGGCATAAAGGAGTACTACGTGTGTGTGACTTCACCTCGGAGATGGTGAGATCCTTAAAGGTCAAGAATTGTGGATTTGTGAAACAACTGATGTATTGTGAATTTATTAGAAGAAACAGATGATATTCGTTGGGATAAAGACGGTGTTATAGGAAAGCTTGGGACACTTATCATTAGAATATAAGTGCTACCGAATGGAAAAAAAAATTGAAACGACTATAAGCACTAGCAAATCACTGATTGGAATAAATGGAAGGTGGCTTCGGATAAATTGCTACATTAATTACATTACTCAAGTACCAATCATCAGATAAGATTTTGTACTATATATCGAGAGTTCTCATCGCCTCGTGATTTTGTTGGAGTTTCATACATGGGTAATCTAAGTTATAGATGATATAAAGGAAGGCATGGATATGGCGCAGTATACCAAATGTATTGGAAAAAGAATCATATGAATTTGGAAATTGGAAATGGAGGCATAGAGTAGAGTATAAATAGATAATGATGTGAGTACACCCAAAAAGAGGGGGAGCGGATGAGAAAAAAAATGCAAGTGTAAGATGCAATCAACTGACACTGCAACACGTTTAATGTGAATACTTAAAATTTAAGTGAGATCCCTTGCTGAAACAAGTTAGTGAGATTTGAAAGCCAGCGATAAACGGATAGAAGTCAGGATGGTGTTTGAGACAGTGCTAAGAATTATTGGTAAACATCTTGGATAATATGACATCAGAAGGTGGATGCGTATAAAAAGGGAGAATACGACAAGAGAATCATAACGAGTAACTTAAAATATATTATAAAGGATAGTAAGGCCGTACTGGATTAGATATTAAAATGTTGGCAACGGAGTTATTGGCTAATGACATTGTGACACATAAGTAGCAAAGGAGAAAGGATAGGAAAACTTTCCTATAGAAGGATATGAGAAAACCAAATGGTGAATAGAGGAAGGGAAAGGAATATGGCAAGACAGACAGCAAGTGAGTTTTAGTGCAAATAGGATGTATAAAGCAGAATGGACCGGGAGAAGGAACGACCATAACTAAGATTGGATATACTTGATACGAGTTGTACCAGAATAGTTATGCAAATATGTGTACGCTAAGGATGAGACCAGTGAGTACTTGATAAGAAGGGTAAGAATTCAGTAACAACAATGCGGTTGCGATATTTTGGATACATCAAAAAAAAGGTGTAAGATGGTTTGAGGCAAAACTACAGAGATATAATTAGTACTGAGGGCAAAAGCCATAATTGGGCCTCGATACCATTAAAAGGTACGAGGGAAGAATGTAAGGCAAAGCACAAAGACTAGTGAGACGATGCTAAGGTATTTTCTAGGCTGATTTGAGCACCTACACATACTCGTGTAAAGATCGCAATAGGATATGTGATCGGGGAACTAAGAGAAAATTTGAGTAAAGAGGCAATAGAAGAGTTTGAGTCAAAAATAGAGAAGCGACACGAGATAATATGTCTAAAGTATGGCCAGTTAGAGTAACGGAAATTACAAAATAATTTAACCGAGACAATTAGGACAAGCAGGTTACTGGTTACTGGTTGACAGTAAAGCTATAATATGAGGGGACCCTAGCGCTATTTGACATCCAATTCTACATATCGAGATCAAGAAGTACAAACAAGTGATATTTAAAGACCTGTAAAAGCAAGTCAGAAAGCAAAACATAATGCTGAGGATTCCAGAATACGGACTGTCACAACGGAGTAAAGCAAGGATATTGAAGTACGAAAATGTTACCCTCTGGGAAATTTCATTTTCCTCGCATTGTCTATGAAGGGTCTACAAGTTACCAGAGGTATGAAATACTCTAGGAATTGTAAAGTCCAATAAACCAATAAGGGATGTCTGCACATGACGAAATCTTGTTTAAAGGTAAGAAGGTAAGGTGAAGTGAATGGTACATCGACTTAGGGGAGTAACTATAGAAAAACAACGAGTCGAGTCATGACTACATGCACCGTGAATACAAGTCTGAATCAATCGATGACAGTACCACTGAACAGTATGCAGATAAGAGAGACAGTAACACTTCAACAGAGCAGCTCGAAATGCAGCTGATAACCAACTGTGAAACAAAGAGAAGAGCAAAGACAACGGCGTGGAATAATTACCTCGAGAAGCAACAGAAGGAGGAGATATTACAGGAATGACTATGTGAAGACCTGGAATGCGTTATAATGAACTAAAGCGAGTCGACAAACGGAAGAGGTATAAAAAGGGCATAATTAGGTAAGAGACCACTTGAGAAAGTATTGGGAGTTCAGGACCAGTTCAACATTCGAGGAAGAATGTTCTAAAGGGGGGAAGGATGTTATACCCCGTATGTATATACGTCGAATTATTCGCAAGCAAATCGACCCAAGTTAAAGACGGAAATATTTTCGGACACGAAATTGGAACATTTAATTTCCAAGTTTAATTATCACATAAATTGTTTATAAATTCTATTTAGTATAAAAATATTATTTGAGATTAGGGATCAATTAATATTGATTATATTATTAAGTAAGAATTAGTGATTAATTAAATTAATTAATTTAATTTTTAGTTTGTGGGTCCCACCCGTTTTAATTAAAAAAGGAAAAAAAAACAAATCAGCAAAATATTTGATGAGTCATGGTAGTGGACAAGGACACGTGTCCAATAAATGGACACCATATAAAAATACATGGCAATGATCAAATTGTTGTCATTTTTCATTTGCAAGTTGAAAAGAAAGAAAAAAAAAGGGGCGACACTTCCATGGCTGCTCGGCCAGCCGTGGATGGAGGAAAAAAAATTACTTTGTTGCTATTTTGGATCAAGTTCAAGTGATATACAAATTCAAGGAGGTGATAGCAACAATTGATTTTAAGTCGGAGAAGAAGAAATTGCGAAATTGGAGCAATTAAGAGTAGAAATTCCTCCGAGAAAATTAAGGTAAGATTTCTTGTTTTATGATGTCATTGTGTTAATAGTGTTGTAATGGAGTTATTAAAATTGGATTGGACAAAATTGGAAGTAAGAAAATGCATGAAATCGATGTTATAGGAAATTGTGGGTTGAAATGGATTAAGAGAAGTTGTTGGGTTGTTAGAATTGTTATGGGCTGAATTGTGAGAATTTCGTATGTATATCTCTATTGTTGGTATTTATGTGTTAACAGGAGAATAATTGGAAATTCGGGTTAGGCGAATATATAGGGGAAATGCTGCCCGATTTTCATTAAGCCCTTAACTAATGGAAAACCCTAAACGAGAATGTATAGGTTAAAGAAAAAGTTCTATAAAGTGATGGGCTACGGATTTACGAACTAGAAAGTATAGTTACTAACGATTACGTTACTTTTACGTTAAATAGGCTAAAAGAGCGACCAAGCGAACGGTTTTACGATTAGTCATCAACAGGTATGTAAAGCTGTCCCTTCTTTCTTTTGGCATGTCTTAGATTTAAGTGATGAATGATATAAACTTTGGGGTAATTCCATTCATAAGCTTTGAGTGATATTTATGATTCTTATTCACTTCTTGATATTACAATTTTCAAGTGATAGAGCCTCCCTCTTCAGTTTTCTGTACGTTGGATAGTAATCGATACATATATAAGCTCCTATTCTTTGCAACTCTACAATTGCTAATGTCCTTGACTTCTATAAGCTATTTCATACTATATTGACATGTATCCATGATTCCTAAGGCTCTTTTGATATTATTTATGATGACATTCGAGGGATATTTGACATGATTGTCGCTATTGATACTCAGGTGTTAATCCCTTCTTCTTATTCTGGTTGAGTCTTGATAATGTTTTAAATTGCATAAGGTTTCTCACTACTCTGCTCGTGCATGCCTCAATATATCTTTCACCGAGTCCCGGGCTGGGTATGTTATCGTGCATAGTTTCACTGCATTGTTTACCGAGTCCCTCACTAGAGGGTCGTGTACAGTATATATATATATATATATATATATATGATATGATGTTATGATGATATGATGATGTGATGACATGTTATGGCGGCCAGGAGGGCATATGATGACTTTATTCACTGAGTCCCTCACTAGAGGGCCGGGTACGGTATATATGTATATGATGATGCTATGATTATGTCACCGAGTCCCATAATGGGCCGGGTATGATATATGATATTGACATGCATGATTTATTTTTCAAAGGCAAATGTTTTGGGTATTCTGGACATTGTACTTGTTTTCTGTACTCCTTATTTCAGTTACGATCCTGTTTACTGTATTTCATGCTTTACATACTCAGTACATATTCCGTACTGACCCCCTTTCTTCGGGGGGGATGCGTTTCATGCCCGCAGGTGCAGATACTCGCTTTGGTGATCCGCCAGCTTAGGATTCCCTTTCTACTGTCTTGGAGAGCTCCGTTGTTCTTGAGTCTAGACTTTTGGTTTAAATCTCATCATATATATATATATATATATATATATATATATATATATATATATATATATATATATATATATATATATGTGTGTGTGTGTATAGGTTATCCAGGGGTACGAAGGGGCCCTGTCCCATCATATTTCGCTATTCGTACTCTTAGAGGTCTGTAGACATATGTGTGGGTTGTGTATTGGTTCTGTTCAGCTGTGTCTATACGATGTGCTGTGGTATGATGTTCGTCTATAGTAGCAACCTTGTCGGCTCGCGTATTATTTCATGATATGATTAGTTGTGACTCCTCAGGAGGCAGTTGATCTGGAAATATATATATATGACGATGTGACGAGCTTTGGAGTTCCTTTATAAGTTTCGGTATTGTCGTAGTTCCAGTTGATATTATGTGTAACAGGTTGGAATACGGGTGCCCAGTTTGGGCACCAGTCACAGCCTACCGGGTTGGGTCATGACTATATGGCAGTTTACAGACCGTATACCACTTTACGGTCCGTATTTCATTTTACGACCAACGGGCCAGAATGCAAACCTGCATCTTTTCACATTTCCAAAACCTATAATTATTCATTATGGAGCATAACCTATCTCTTATTGCAATTGCCTTCGAAATCTTACTTAGGGTCGTCAAATGTTGTTTCTTACTCATGAAAACATCGGATACTCGTACTCCTCGCGGGTCCATTCATTGGACAACAATGGAGGATTTTTCCGAGGTGTAACACTGCTCATCTGTGAACCTGAAGCCCTAGAGCTCTAACCGGCTCCTGAATACCCTGTACGGTCGAATCCCTTACCCGTGAACCGTGGGGGTGCACTCCGTGTTGGCTGAGGAAAATATCTAGCAGGCTGCTAAGGCTGCCCGCCTCGAAACTCATCGGAATAAGCCGCCGACCTAGCCCTCTTATGATGGCCTCTGTTATGGTCTCTATCTGGGTGACGTTTTCTCTGTCGATCCTCTACCACTTGTGCGTACGCCTGTACCCGAGCCACATCCATACCTGGCTGAAGAGCCACTGCCATAGATCCATCAATAAAATAACGATCTAGTCCCATGACATAACGATGTACTCTATCCGCCATTTCAGCTACAATAGTCGGCGCATATCTAGCCAACGAATCAAACTCAAGACTGTACTCTCGGACGTTCCTGCCATTCTATCTCAAATACAAGAATCTATCGACTCTAGCTCACCTCATCTCTGGCGGTAGGAAGTGGCCCATGAAGACCTCCACAGACTCATCACATACTCCTGGAGGAGCACCCTCGCCCCTAGATAACTCCCAAGACTCATACCAATTAGCAACTACATCCCGCAATCGATATGAGGCCAACTCAACAGACTCAGTTTCAGAAGCCCTCATTATCCTCAATGTACGCTACATCTGCCAAATAAACTCATGTGAATCATCCTCGGGATTTGACCCAAAAACTCTGGAGGATTACAATTTAAGAAGTCACGAACCCTCAAACTATCCGATCTATCCGCACGGCCAACTCCTAGTTCATGCCTGCGAGCCTGCCCTGCCACTATTCTGGTCAGCAACTGAACTGCATCTCTCATGGCCCTATCCTCTGCCCCTGGCTGGGGAGCTGGAGGCTCAGTTGTTGGGGCCTCGAGAGCTAGCGGTAGCGCTGCCCCCTGAACCGGAGCTGTTGTGGCTCCAATATCCTCTGGAGGTGGCAATATAGCAGAGCTCGCTTGGTACACCTCGGGAATTCCCCGTGAATGTACAGTGGATAGACTAACTAAGAATACGAGTATGTGATGTTTTAATAAGAAGGGAACGACGTTTGACGACCCTAAGTAAGATTTCAAAGGCAATTGCAATAAAAGGTATGTTATGCTCTACAATGACTAATTATAGGTTTTGGAAATGTGAAAAGTTGCAGGTGTGCATCCTGGCCAGTTGGTCGTAAAATGAAATACGGACCGTCAAGTGGTATACGGTTCGTAAACTACCATGTCGTATTTAAGCTTCCAAAAACTTCAACTTTCTGTCAAATGCTGGAATGGTTAAAGATGACTTGGAATACGGACCGTAAACTGAAATACGGCCCGTAAACTGAGTAGTAAACCACCATGTCCTCGGCCTAACTTTCTATTTCTGTCATCCTTAAATACGACCACGAAATACGGTCCGTAAACTGGAATACGGACCGTAAACTGTGTTTACGACCACTGTGTACTTTTGACGACTGTTCATTTAAGACCAGATTTTGTGTTATTAATAAGAGACCAAGTTCATTATTTCATTTCCACATGACACCCCCTTCTCTCTAAAACCTCTCTCTACATTTATTCCACAAGGATTCAAGGATTATTATTGAACAACAACATAAACTAAGTGAATCAAGTATAAGAAAACCCATTAAGGATCATACAAGTCAAGAAATCTCATTGGAGATAAACTAGGGTTTTGCTCAAGTGGAGTATTATCAACCAAGGCTTGTTCCTAGACATCTAAGGTAAGATTTATGATGTTTCTATGTTGTTTAAGGTATTTAAGAGTTGAAATACTTGGATTGTAGAGAGGTATGGCAAAATAGGTCATGAATGTGGAATAGTGCCATTTTGAGAAATAGTTTGAATTGAGTTATGAGTCTTGATGTATTGTAATGTAAATGTGTTATAAATTATGTTGAGAACATGAGATGAGCAATGTACGTGAATGGACATAGTCTTGCGTTATGGCCATGGATATAGATGATTGAAAAGTGAGTCTAGAATATGGATAATGTGGAAGAATAATGACTATTGTTGTACTATTGTGAATGTATTGTTGACGTTTGAGGGTTGAAATACACTATAGAGGAATGTCGTCTAAATAGAGGAGATGTTGCCCGATTTTCTCTAGTTTAGTCATGTATGCTAGCTATCGATTCTAATGATAGTATGACTTTAATGAAGATAGAAATGTGAGCTTCGCAGGAGAACGTGCAAGTGGTAAATAGTTGAACGGAAAGGTATGTAAGGCTAACCCTTCATTCATAAGGCATGGTTCTTTGGCCAAACATCTAAATCTTCCATAAGTCTATGATGTCTCATAAATGATTTGATCTTCCGAGCTTTTAAGCTCACGATTTTTGATATGCTACGATTTTACTAAGTTCCTCGTATGACGAGTAAGCCTATAAACATAAGTGTGATGAATGATGATAATAGTGATAATGATATTGATGACGACTATAGTGGTAATGACGATGATGATAGTGATGAAAGTAGTAAAGATGCGTATGAGTTGTATGTATGTGTGCCCATGTAGGCTACTATGAACCCCGAGCCTATATGGCCGGGTAGTATGTGTATAGATGTATATATATGTATGCCTACGTAACGCGCGCACACCACTGCAGTTGGGTACGGATAACACTGAGCCCTGGGAGGGCCAAGTATGTGTAACACTGAGCCTTGGTAGGGCCAGGTATATGTAACACTGAGCCTTGGTAAGGCTAGGTATGTGTAACACTGAGCCTTGGTTGGCCAGGTATGTATGACCACCGAGCCTAGCTATGGTCGGGTACGTGAAACACCGAACCTTCGAGGTCAGGTATGTTATGTAAATGTTATGTATGTGATATGATTATGTGTACAATATGAATGTGAATAAGTGTATGTATACGAATACGAGTACTAATATGGAACGGATACGAATATGGATACGGATATGGAGGTATGAGCACAAATACACATTAGAATGGAAAGTTTCTATGAAAGGCAAGTAAGTGCCCATGGCGATAATATTACCATCTCCCATCTTGTGCTATTTCTTATGATGTTCATTATGCTTCTACATTGATATTGATCATGCTTTACATACTCAGTACATTCTTCGTACTGATGTCCTTTTGTTTGTGGATGCTGCGTCATGCCCACAGGTGCACAGGGAGACAGGCTCGATCCATAGCAATATTCTCAGAAACCACCTAGCAGAGCTCCATTTCATTGGGAGCCATAACATTTGGGTACTTATTCTTAAGTGTACATAATTATGGGCATAGCGGGGTCTTGTCCCGCTTATGTGATGTGTTATACTCTGCTTAGAGGCTCGTAGTCACGTGTATATAGTTAGATATGTCTGGCCTTGTTGGCCTATATTTTGTATATCATTTTGTTAGCCTTGTCGGCTCATGTACATTGATGTGGCATAGATGCCAATTGTGATATAAAGGCATTGTTGTCCAATGGGACTAGCATGATGAATGAATAGAAGTATGTTAAATTATGTGGCTCACCTAGATGTAAGTATAAGTGTAAGCCAAGGGGCGCCCGGGTGGGCTAGCACCGGGCTTCGTCGCTGACATCGCTGACTGAAGTACCGTCTCAAGCATCAACTGGGCATGGGCCCTAGTAACTCTCCAAGTCTGACTAGTATCTCCTGCTACTGATTTTCCCTTCTGGGCAGCCGTCGCGTTCTTTGGAGGCATAGCTGAATACACCATAATTCGTTAGAGGGGATTGTCCTGATAACATGGCTCTATCGCACGATCTAGAGTAAGAAAGAAAGATAACATCCTAAATGTCCTGTAGCTTCGTGTTTATAGATGTGACGCATAACACACTGATAAACAAGACTCTACTAGACACGGTCTGTAGACACTCCGAGGATGAACTGCTCTGATACCACTTTTGTCACCACCCAAACCGATGGGCCATGACTAGTGTCCGAATTGGACACTCGTACATGAACCTGTTAGATATAATCAGACTGATACTAAGGATAACGTGGAAATCTGTAAAAACATGTCGTGGACCCATATTGCCATATATAATGATGAACCTGTCTCATGAGCAGTCACATTTAACCCATCGTAACAAAATATGCAGGCCGAGAAGGCTGTCACTATACTCGGGAAGATCCAAATGAACTACATCTTTACAGCTGACCAGATCATACATATACAACCCACATATGTCTACAGACCTCTAAAAGTATAGCAGAATCTATATCAAAAGGATCTGTACCAAAATATCTCAAGCTCCGGAACAATCGAGCTCTCCAAGCAGCTGGGCAGAAGTCCTAAGCCGAAGGATCACCAAACTGGGTGTCTGTACCTGCGGGCATGAAATGTAGCCCCCGAAGAAAAGGGGTCAGTACAAAAAATGTACTGAGTATATAAAGCATGAAATACAATAAATAAGATCATGGCTGAGTAAAAAGTTGACAGGAGACGAGTATGATAATCAAAGATACCAATGCATCTGTTCCTTATAAGATGAGTCATGCATACATATATAATATATTGTACCTAGCCCTCTAGTGAGGGACTCGGTGAAATAATCATACATATACCGTACCCGGCTATCTAGTGGGGGACTCGGTTCAATATAATACGTACCTGGCCCTCTAGTGAGGGACTCGGTAAAATGTAATACGCACCCGACCCTCTAGTGAGGGACTCGGTGAAATGTAATACGTACCCGGCCCTCTAGTGAGGAACCCGGTGAAATATTTAATATACATACCCGGCCCTCTAGTGACGGACTCGGCGAAAATTGCAATGAAACTGTGCACGATTACGTACCCGGCTCGAGACTCGGTGAATGATATATTAACGGGATGCACGAGTAGAATATCATGAGCAACGATATGCAAACTAAATCATCTTCTTAGACTCAATAGAATAATTAGAATAAACCAACACTTGAGAATCAAAGACAATTATCAAGTCAAGTACCACTGAGAATTAGAGTTTATTGGAGTCATGTGTGTTCATCGTTCGCTCACTTTATGTAGTTCATGCCAAAAAGAAAGAAGGGGTAACTTTACATACCTTGAAGCTTATCTATTCGCTCAATTTCTAATTCCGAAATCGCAAATCTACAATCAAGGGAATTCATACTATCGTTAGGCTCATTACCAAATGCTTATCCTAAGCCTTTAAATTAACTCTTTCTAGGATCTGCCGAAATTTCGGCAGCACCTCCCCTGTTTATATCTCTAGCCCGAATTCGTAATTCATCAACCAACAACAACAACAACAACAATACCAATATCAACAATATCATTTCCCATATCAAAGTATTCCATAAAACAGCCCACACGCTGTTTTGCAACTTCCATAACTAAACAACTCACTATACAACCATTTAACCGTTCTATCTTTGTAAATAAGCCAGTATCAATATAAATAGGAAGAGATCCATACCTTTCTCCCGTTAATATTATTGCATCTTCAATTTTCCACCCTAATTTTAGGCCACAACACACCGCTATATGATTCTGCAGCAATAACTATACGCTATCCGGACCGGAATTTGGAAATTATACCTGGTTTGGGCTAAAAAGTGGGTGTGAGAAGGTTGGGGAATTTTCTAGAGAGGTTGGGATGTTTTTGGGTGTATTTGGTTGAAAATAGGGGCCCTCCCCCTTTTATAGAACGGTCCAGGTTCTGCCTAGACCAACTTATTTTTCCTTCAGCGCGTTTGCGCTGGTTTATTTTGTCCTAGCTGCACATTCGTTAAGTAAAAAGATCATAACTCTTGATCCAGATGTCGTGTGAGGGCCCACAGCCTATTATTGGAAATATAATTCAATTATCTACAATTTTTGTTCCTGGTGTTTGTCCAAATTCCAAACCTATAATATCGTATTGGCCCCTCCAAGTCAGATCATCCGAAAATGTTCCTTAAATCGTCCTTTTGGAAGGCTTATGCCCATATTTGGCTTAAGGGTCCTTCTTAGGACTTGCTCAACTTTCCATGTACTACTCATATTTCTCTTCATATGTCCTTTATAAAACTCCAGCGTGTGGGCCCCACTTAGCCTATAGCAACGAGGGCTTCGCATCAAGTAACATATGAACTAATTTACACTACGGTCTCCAAATGTCATATATATATATATATATAGTCTTATGTTCAGATCATAAAATCTGCATCCCTAGCCCGAGCCTGAAATTTGCTCAGCGCGTTCGCGCTGAGTTGGCCCATGGCCTCCTGCGCGTTAGCGCCACTCCCCGGCGCGTTCGCGTAGATTATTTTCCTAGCCTACCATCCCAACTTGCAACGTCCGTATTTCATTACCCCAATGTCCTATTGAGGGGTGGTTAACGCTACGGAGCTCAACGTTCAACCACGAGGTGTAACAAAAGTATTACGGACCCTCAAGGGAGGAGCTATCTTTATACATCCTATAGACTGGAATTATACTGAAGCAGATTATCCAACGTGATTAGATTGACGATTGATCAAAGGAAAAGCTTATTGCCTCGTTATGCTATGCAGGTGAGAATAGCAAGGACATACATTAATACTACTAAGAAGGGAATGAGGAAAGACATACCAAACTTCATAGTGCAGCGAAAGTTAGATATCAGAAGTTCAGTAAGTTATAGTAAGTCATTGAGACTCCAAACCATCAATATAGATGACCATGTTTACCGCGGAAGGTTACCGCAGTTATGGAAAATTACCAGTAGGCCTATGGAATTGGCCTATTAACTGTTCATCAGGACTACTTGTACAGCAGGGGACTACGTAAATCCTATGTCAGGCAGGGATAGTATGATGTGTCCATTGCTTATATCTGTCATTCAGATAAGGGAACTCGCAGATTATAGCTCACTCTAAAGGGATTTAGAGTACTCTAGATAAAACTTGCTTAAGTTGAGCATACCATGAGATACTTAAGGATGCGCCAAAAGAATGCGTGACATATTTCAAAGGTAACCGAGACGACCCCTAACGCTTATTGAGTTCATTATTTCGGTATTCAGATGAATCTATACAAGGCTTGGACGAGATTTATTTATTATTAATAGCAAGCAGTAGAAGGATCTAGGATTCCCAGAACCGACAAGAGTTCCCTACCTATATCAGACTATGTACTCTGGAGAGTACCATCTCAGAAGAACGCGACAGCATTCAGAAAGAAGAGCAAGCTTAGCCTCTGATATATTGAGCCTTACAGATTATACATAGGCCAAAGATTTAAAGTCCTAGAGTCAGTGCCCAAGATTTATATGTCAAATTAGAAATTCTTTCAGAATTATGCCAGTTAATGATAGTCAGATTACAGAGCAGCTATGTGCAGTTACAGCATGACAAAAATCCAGCGCTATATTTGATAGCCAACACCAAAAAGTTTAGATTAAGAACTAGAAAGTAAATTTGAAGTCCTGTAAAGAAGTCAAAGAGTAATGTATAAGGCTGAAGATTCCAGAATATGGATTGGAACAGTTGGACTATGTAAGGTTATTGAAGAGAAAATTTTGTATAATTCGTAGAGCCTGCGAATGGCATACAGGTTACCGAGAGGTATGAAACACTCCAAGGGTTGTAAGGTCTCTAATAAATCGATAAGGGACGTAGGTGAGTTATAAGTTTTGTGTAAAGGTTAAGAGGTAAGACGAAGTGAACGATACATCTTGAAGGAATAGCTTATAAAAGAAGGAGTTGAGTTATGACTAAGTATTCTAATATGCAAGATATAAGAGAAAGAGGATAACCGAAAGGAATTGAATAAGGTGAGTTCGTTGAAATTTCACATTAACATCCCCTATAAGGTTTCTGATAAGGACTTCAGTTATGTCGACATTCGAGGACGAATATTCCTAAGGGGGGAGGATGTTACACCTCGAAAACAATTTCGCGTCATGTGTGTTGTGAGTAAACTAAAGTAAGCTCGAAGAGGTCATGGAACCCTTATAAGTTTAATGAATACTCTTACCAAGTGTTAAGCAAGCGTTTAAAGGTTCCAGGATCAAGCAAATCGAAGAAAATAAGTTTGTCGAAAATTTGGAAAAAAGTTCATAGAATTTTGTGTCAATTTTGGAGAGGTATATCTCCTAGTATATTGGGAGTTTTAAGGTGTTTCAAAAGCCTAAAATGAAGTTCGTCGATTCTAGTTTTCAATGCAACAAACCTCTCTTCGATATGACATCGGAGTAAAAAATTTTGGACCTTACAAGTTAGGCTGATAGAGCAGAAAACGCGTGCTACAGCAGCCGCGCTGCTACTGTAACCGCTACAGTGCCACCGACTTTACCCACCTATAAAAGGGTAAAGACGCCATTTTCTGCACCAAAAACCGGTCCTAAAGCCCAGCGCACATATAGGGGAAAATATGTCATAAAAAGTGTGAGTTTGAAGTGATTTTTGGCTAATCAAGGCTCGGGTAACGCATAGTTACGGTTATAGAATTATTTTGTGGTGGATTTTGGGCTTGTATTCAAGGTAGATATTGAAGATATTGCTGTTTTAACCAGAATAAGGCATGAATCTCTCCTTATTAAAGTTACTTTAGGTTTATTAACGAAGATAGAGTGATTAAAGGGTTGTATAATAAAGTTGTGGGTTGAGAAATTGGACAAACATTGTGTGGGATGTTTTATGGCATATTTTGATGTTAATTATGATGTTAGTATTGTTGTTGTTGTTGTTGGATTTTGGTATTGTGATTTTGGGCTAGAGGTATAAACAGGGGAGATGCTGCCCGAATTTTTGGCAGACTTTAAGGGATTTACTTTGAAGGCTTGAGGAAGCACATGATGATAACCCTAATAATAGTATGAATAATTTTATATGTAGATTATGAGACTACGAATGATCTTATGTAGATTGCAAGACAAGAAGTAAGTTGGAAAGTCGAGAATTAAGCTTCCAGGTATGTTAAGGCTTTCCCTTTCTTTCTTTTTGGCATGATCCTATGATATCAGCGGACAATGAATACTCGAGTGTCCATATTACTCTACTCTTAGAAGTATTAGGAGTATACCCTTCTTGATGTTCATGTACCCCTTTGTTATGGTTGTTCCTTCTGTTCATGGGTCCTGAGTTTGTATTATGATAATGTTAGTCCACATTTATGCATTGCATGCATTTACATATATGCATATTGACCCGTGACAAGAAGTCGTTATATACGCGCACACACACACACATATATATATATATATAGGATATGGGAAAAGAGCGAGGCGTTATATACGCATTACCACCTGATCAGCTGGTGCACAGTGATGATGATTATGATGCCCGAAGGGGCCTGTGTGATGATGGGATATGGATCGGGCCGTACGTTCCTCGGCCCTATGACCTATGCATTGCATATCATACGCCCTCAGAGGCATTTTCAGTAAGCAGAGATATACAGATATGTTAAAATATGCAGACATGTAGATGCATTCATACAGATATGTTTAGATAGTCAGACATATAGATGCATTCAAACAGATATGTTCAGACAGTCAGACATACAGATGTATTCAGTCAGTCAGTTTAGTTTATGACTTTCAGATTGTCTTCATGACTCATATGTATATGTTACTCTTATGTCTTACATACTCAGTACATTATCCGTACTGACTCTCCTATTGTATGGGGGGCTACATTCATGCTCGCAGGTTCAGATATCCAGGAAGACTGATCGTATCCTCAGGCTGCTTCTTCAGCTTGATAGTGGAGCACTCCTCTCTTGTCGGAGTTGCCACCTAGACCGAGTATGTGTCCTGATGTTATGGGTAGGGCGGAGGCCCCATCCCGTCCACAGCATGTCCAGTATGTCAGTAGAGTCTCATAGACGCTTGTACTCAGTCAGACAGTATGGCCCACTCAGTACCCGTTTGGTTACATAGTTTTATCGGGTAGCCTTTTCGGCTCGTACCCCGCTTCAGTTTAGTGATGCATGCATATATATATATATATATATATATATATATATATATATATATATATATATATATATATATATATATCTTTTTGAGGACTGTGATTCTCATGTTTATGATATCTATCAGTCAGCAAATCATGTTGTGAGCGCCCTCAAGTGGCCCAGAATGAGCAGTAACAGGTATGTTATGTATGTTTTGTGGCATGTACGAGGTCAGCTTCTGGGTGTCCGTCATAGCCCTCCAGTTGGGTTGTGACATTTATATTCATGTGTCCTTATATTCGTACCTCCGTACACATCCTTGCCAATATATTTTATGTGATAAATGGCCCTTGTCGACATCTAGCTCTTTTAGTAACGTACATCGTTCTCTTACCTCGGTTACCCCTTTGTACTCAAAAATCATTAGCATATTTATACTCAAGGGTCGTATTTAAACATATACTTATCCATTCCACTTCATACGTTGAGAAGAAGTTACAACTCCCATCTAATCATCCTGATGCCTCTATAATGAAACACTTTGAAAGGTTTAATCGACTCACGTTTTGCCTGGATCCGACCAGCAATATAAGGAGTAACAAATAGCAATGTAGGACTCGGACCAGTCAATACATATACATCATAAAGAAATATTGACAATTTACCTGCAACCATGTCGGGTGAAGACTCAAGACCCTGTCGCCTAACCAGTGCGTAGGTATGATACTAAGGATCACTCGACCTGGACGCTTCTCTTTGATATCTACCCTGGTCTGCTGATGTCTGAGAGCTTTACCCTGAAAGGAGTACAAATGACGAAGAATCGGCTGTTGATCCTGGCGGTAGGACCCTACTTTTACCACGCATCCATGGATATTCTCGCCTAATATGGCATGGCCGAGCACAAGCATAGAAAACATCTAACCCAATCGGCACGGTCTAGAATGCAGTTTACCACATTGGGTACATCGTAGTATAGGTGGTCTCATCTGACTGGAACCAATCCCAGAATAAATGGATCTATCAAACCCGGGTCCAGGAAGCTGTGGAGGCACACTAGCTATTGAACGAGCTGAGTGCCTAGAGAACAGCTATCTCGGGCCACTTCTGAACTCACTTCAATCCTTGAGGACCTGAACCTGTTCCTTTGACCCTTATTACTATGGCCCGCACCCTGTTGTTAATATTGAGCTTCTACTAATCGGGTCAGCAAAAGGATAGCTTGTCTCATCTCCTAGTCCGTGGCACTTGGTGGAGGAATTGGGGGTGCTAGAGCCGGAGTTGAGGCCCCTTCGTGTTTATATGAAATGGGTGAGGTATGAGAGGTCTGAGATGGAGCCTCATTATGGGACTCACCCCTCTCCATGTCTGTCGGCAGTTCTTGCTCAATCTATCCTCCAACCATTATCTTGCCCTTCTGGGCACCTGTTGCTTTCCTCTTCATAAGTGTCACTGAAATCATAACACATGGTTAAGAAAAGGGAATCCTGATAACATAGTTCTACCGCACGATTTAAGATGAGAAAGGAAAAGGAAGGTCAATCATTCCTAAATGCCCCGCAGCCCCCTGTTTATAAGTATGGCGCACTTCACACCCATAAACAAGACTCTGCTGGACATGGCTTACAGACAACCCTAGGACAGACCTGCTCTGATACCACTTTGTCACATCCCAACCTTGGTGAGGCGTGACTAGCACCCGGATTCTTACAGAAAACGAGCGAACAAACTTATTAGTGGCATTCTCCATGTCTCAAATGGCAAAATAGGGCCAAGAAGGCCAACTATGAATATGGTATCATGCATACGTATAAGTACCGTATGCTTATGATGTCAACATCTCCACTTAACAAAACATAACTGAGCTGTATACAGGAATCTGTCTGCAAAGCCTCTATGAACATGACTGAAGAACAGAAGTTAGGACAGGGCGCCCGACATACCCTTGATAAAAAATGTATATACAATCTAGACTCAGCAATGCTCCAGGAAGAAGTGGAGCCCACCAAGCAAAACTAGTACCTGAAGGCAGCTTACTGTGGAGGGTCCTTGTCTCATCTGTCTAAACCTGCGGGCATGAACGCAACGTCCATAAGAAGGGACGTCCGTACGAACAGAGTACTGAGTATGTAAGGCATGAATAACAGCATAATAAGAAGTATGGAACATAACATGAGATAAAGAGATAACTCATATATCTGATTACCTCATAAGGCAGATATCATGCATGCTTAGTTTTTTTTAAGAAAAGCCTTTTCTCATATACATATATAACATAATAGTGCTGCGGAACGTGCAGCCCGATCCATAAATAGATTATATTGTTGTAGAACGAATGGCCCGATCCATAAATATATATATATATATATATATATATATATATATATATATATATATATATATTATATTGCCGCGGAACGAACGACCAGATCCATATATCATATAATAGTGCCAAGGAACGAACGGCCCGACCCATATACATATATCCCACGTTCGGGACGATGTCATAATATACCAGCTGATCATGTGGCTATGCATATATAACACCTCTCCCTTTTTCCCATATCCCCTATATACATATTTGTATAAATCATATACATATATAATATAAGTAGCATGCATGAGAGCCCAACTAAAAGCTATGACTCTATCGGAGTGATGTAAGGTCGGTAACCTCCGATTATATTATGGAGAAATCATCATCGCTACATCTCACCTTGAAGGAACAATGATTATAAGGTGAGATCAACAACAATGAATAAAATCAAGGAAATCATGAAATAAGCTCAATAATCTCATAATAGCATTCAAATCATAAGCTTTGGAATTTAATAGCTTTAAAGTCATAACTTTGAAACTTCTAGGAATAGGATCATCATCATCATCCTCATCATGAAAACATAATCATCTTTAATGTCATAAGAAACTTTAAGAATCATGAATCTCTAGCTTGTGAGGATAAGGACGTCATGGAAAAATATATATAAGTTCGTAGGAAAAGAGTCATCATTGTCATCATGGTCATTATAGAAAACATTTTGTTTTTAATATCATAAAAATCTTGAGAATCATGAATTCTAGTTTTTTCGGGAACAAGGATGTTATGAAAGACATGTATGGAATCATAACGTAGGAATTATGTCTTTTGAAAGAAAGGGACTAGCCTTAACATACCTGATTGATCTCCTATGAAAAACATCGAGGACATGCCCAAAACTGACGGACAAAAGTGGACATCAAATCCGCAACAACGACAAGCAAAACCAAATAAAGCCTCTCGAATGGCGAAAGCCAAATTGCTACACTTTGAACTCTCTTCTTCTCCTTTATGAATACATTGTCGTTTCTTTTGACTAGCTTAACGCCTTTTTGCTTCAAGTTTTGCAGAAAGTCACCATCAATTCAGTAATGACTTCCCTTGATTGCAAATAGGAGCAATTTGTTGACAAGGAATACCAAACTCTTCGGGAAAAGCAGAGATCCTACAAAATGCGTCAAGGACCACCACGAAGAAAAAGCATGTAAAGCGCAGCCAGCCTCTACAACGAGCAAACGATGCTCGATGGGGTAGGACCATCACAATGGACTTTAGCAATACAATTCAAAATTTAAAAAGGCATCAAGATGATCGCCACATAACAAAGGCTTCAAAGAAAGAAAATGAGAGAATTTTGGCCACCCACATCGACAATGAGACATAAACCATGTAAAACACATGGTTGTCGTTTAAACATGCTAAGGATATGACACATACAGTCAAGAGGGCCATTCATTCAAATTTCTAAGAAGGCCATTCATTCAAACAAAATGCCGAGCGGGCCATGAATTTAAGACAAAATTCAAAGGAAGAACAATAGAAGCTGCAATTCAACGAAGGAACACCTGGAAAGGGTAACAAGGCTATTTAAATAGATTTTTCCACTAACTTGTTTGTTCAGTGATTGAGATAGGAAATGGCGCTAGCGAAACAAAACAAAGAAAAAACCAAAGGCGAAACAACAAAAGCTAAAGAAAAGACAAAAAATTTAAAGATAAAGCAATAAAAGCGAGAAGCATCTGAAAAGGGAATAATGATGACGAAGCAAAACGAAGACAAAAACTTGAAGAGATCTGATAAAGCAAAAGCATCCGAGAAAGGGTAATGAAATCCTCCCTAAGTAAAGTTTGTTTTGCACTAACAAGTTTGTTCGTTTTGCAGAGCACGAAGATTTTTACAAAAGAAAATTTTTATGATTACAAAAAGATATAATCATGATTACTGAACTTTGGTCTCCACTAAACAGTATTGTATCAAGGTATTGAGACCCCGGCCTAGACGTCACATGGCTTGCCTTGATACATTGACTGATTAGACGTCATAAAAATCTAAAAATTTAAGACGACGCGTTGATATCGGTATTGAAATGATGTATTGACAATCGAGTCTAGTCCTTTTGGAAGATGTGAACCATGACGGGCGGGTATTCTTTACCGGAGTCAAAAATGGAAGGTGTCAGTCTTGCCACCGAGGTAAGCTTCATTCCTCAAGATAATGATATGGATTAAATGACTACATGACAAAGAGGCTGAGTCTCCATCCATATATATAGCAAAAATAGGTAGCATAATTCCGAGGTTGATGTCCACAATCATTGAAATACGAATGTGATTCCTACTCCATGATTTGCGGTCGCTACTGCAGTTATTTCAAGTTAACATAATCATGGTTCAGGGATAGTGGTAGTCATGAGAAAAGGTGTCATGACCCAGCCCCGTGGGTCATGACTAGTGCCCGAGCTGGACACTCATATACGTACCTGTTAGATATAGTCAAACTAAATCTGAGAACAATATGGAAACTTGCAAAAGAACTCCAAAGGTTCATAACGCCATCATATATATATATATCCAGATAACCTGTCTCCTGAGGAGTCACAATTAATCAAGACATAGTACGATACGCAAGCCGACAAGGCTGCCACTACATGTCAATATCATACGTAAGCCATATAGACATAGCTGAACAAAACTTATACACAACCCACACATACTCTCCAAGACAGCTGAGTGGAAATCCTAAGATGGAGGATCACCAAATAGAGTATCTGTTCCTGCGAGCATGAAACGCAGCCCCTCCCCCCCCCCCCCCGGAGAAAGGGGGTCAGTACGAGATATGTACCGAGATAGCGATCACAGGAGACAAGTATGACATTCAAAATACCAATACACTTGCCTTATCAAATGTAAATCATGCATATCAATATCATATATCATACCGGCCCATTATGGGACTCGGTGAATAAAGTCATCACATGCCATCCTTGGCGCCATAATCACATCATCATATCATCATATCATCACATCATCATATCATATATATATATATATATATATATATACCGTACCCGGCCCTCTAGTGAGGGACTCGGTGAACAATGCAGTGAAACTGTGCACGAAAACATACCCGGCTCGGGACTCGGTGAAAGATTCAATGAGGCATGCACGAGCAGAGTAGTGAGCAACCATATGCAAACTAAGTCATAGCTGAGACTCGATAGAATAATCAAAATGGACTATCATTTGAAAATAAAGACAATAATCATATCAAGTATCCTTCGAATGTCACAATGGATTATATCAAAATAGAACTTCTGGAATCATAGACACATATCAAGACATAATGAAGAAATTTCGAGGAATCAAGAACATTAGCTATCCTAGTGGCTCTAAGAATAAGAGCTCCTTTGGAGTCATATATACGTCGTCTGTTTGTTTCATAAAGATCATGCCAAAAAGAAGGAAAGGTTAGCTTTACATACCTTTGGCGCTTAATCCGTGACTCGATATGTATACGTTGTCCAAAGTATCTCAACCTATATTAAGACGTCAAGACTATGGTTAAGCTACGAAAAGGCATAAAACGTACTTCAATGTTAGTAGCTTATTTCAAGACAATTGGGCAGCACTTCCCCTATATTGTTCAACCATACAACAACCAACATAGCAACAACCAAAGCACGTCTAAGTTATCGCATTAAGAACTAGACGAAACAAGATCCGAGGATACTCCAAAACAGCCCACATAATTTAAGAATGCCCGATACACCTCAAATATCTAAAATATGCACCCACCAAGCCACATACGCTTCACATACGATATTTTATATGTTCTTTCTTAAAAAATTTGTGATTCACATTAGCAACAACACAATAACGGCCTCAACTTCCATACGCAAGAAAATTATCTTAACATTAATAAGTCCTAAAGCAGTCCATCAATTATAACACCTCAATACAAGCCTTAACTAGACTTAGTCCTCCAATTTTCACAAGAACAACATCCATAACTTTAGATATCAAATTCCCTCATTTTCATCATATAACACATGACAACAATAACGACAACAGTAATCACAATTAATCCGTCATTACTAAATTGGAACAACACCAACATGGTCCAAACGGAACCTTAACGTTAACACATATAATTTCTTGCATTCAATCCTACTTAATGAGAATTAATCTCTCCATTGCAATGTCATCTAATCCAATTATACCATGAAAGAGAAGGTCTTACCTTAATTTAATTGGAGCAAATTCTACGCTCACTTGCACCAATTGCACTATTTCCTCTTCTTCGATTCAATACCTTGTGTCGTTGCTTTCCTGATCGTGTAGAACATTTTTTTTTGGAACTATAATTCTACTTCTTCCACAACTTTGGAGCTGGCCGTGCTCAAGGAGCTGCCATGGCTGCTCATATGTTTTTTTTTCAACGTTAGGAGCTTGGCCGTGAGAGCCAAGATGTTGCCATGGCTATGTTTCTTTCTCTAGATTAGTTAGAAATGTAAATGAAGTATATGGACATTTGTTTAGTCACCAATTAGATATATGGGCTACCCATTATATTGACACGTGTCCACTACCATGACATGTGTCCCACCATGTTGACACATATCAGTGGGGTCCATTTAATACACTTAATTAGGCTAATTAATCCTTAATCCTCACTTAATAATCTAATCATTTTTAATTACTACCTAATCTCCATTAATATTTTTATACTAATTGGAATTTACAAACAAGTCGTGCCATATTAAAAATCGGGATTAGAAAGTCCTTGTCTCATATCTCAAAAATAACCTTGTCCTGGAATTCATGTCGATTAGCTTACGAATAATCCAACGTACAAAAATACGGGGTATAACATCCTTCCCCCCTTTGGAACATTCGTGCTCGAATGTTAAACTAATCTTACACTCCCAATACTTCCTTAAACGTTCTTTTACTGAATTATGCCCTTCAGATGCCCCTTTCATTGGTCGATCCCTTCACTTTATCATAACGCATTCCAGCTCTCTCAGTAACCATTTCCATAATATTTGTTCTTGCTCTTGCCTCTCGAGGTGGTAATTCCACGTCGTTGTCTTTATTCTCCTTTTCATTTCGCAGTTGGTTGACAGTTGTATTACGAGCTCTTCCGCTGAGATCTTACTCTCTCCCTGGTGCACTTAGTCTTAACTCGACTCTTTCTTCTTCTATAGTTACTCCTTTAAGACGTATCGTTCACTTCATCTTACCTCCCGCGCGTAGACGTCCCTCGTCGATTTATTAGACTTTACAATCCCTAGAGCATTTCATGCCTCTGGTAACATGTAGACCCTTCGCAGACTCTACGAATAAGACGAAATTTCCCAGGGTGTAACATTATTTTACTTCAATAACCTTACATTTCTCTACTGTACAGTCTATATTCTGGAATCTTCGGCCTCATGTATTATTCCTTGACTTCTTTAAAAGACTTTAACTGTCACTCTACTTTTTAGCTCTTAATCTTAATCCTTAAAGTTGGCTATCAAGTAGCGCGGAAGTTTCCTCATATTATAACTTTACATAGCTGCTCTATGATCTGTCTATTATTAACTGGTATAATTCTAAAAGAGTTCTTGATTTGACATATAAATTCACTGTCTTCTAGTAACCAGCTCGTTATGTTCGTCTCGCTTCAACCACTTCGCAATTTCCCTTGATCCAACTTGTAACGCTTTAGGCATATCATATCGTGTCGTTTCTTTATCTTTAATTCAAACTCTTCAATTGCCTCTTCACTCTGATTTTTCTCTTAGTTTTCCTATCACGCATCATGTTGAAATCTTACATGAATATACGTGGGTTCTCAAATTAGCCCAAGAAATACCTTAGCGTCGTCTTACTAGTCTTCATGCTTAACCTCGCCTTCTCCTCTCGTATCTTTCAATCAGTATCGGGGCTTAACTGTGGCCATGTTCTATTTGCCCTCTGTACTAATTCTATATTGGTAATTTAGCTTAAACCATCTTTACATCCTTCCTTAATGCATTCAAAATATCACAACCGTATTGCTACTACTGAGTCCTTACTCTTCTTATCAAGCACTCACTTGGTCTCATTTTTAGCATACAAATATTTGTAGGTTGCATAACTATTCTTGTGCAACTTGTATAAAACATATCCAATCTTAGTCATAGCTTTCCTTCTCCTGGTCCATTATGCTTTACATAATTCATCCGTACTAGAACGCGCTCGTAGTCCATCTTGTCATACTCCTTTCCCTTCCTTTATTCACCCCTTTGATTTTCTCATATCCTACTATAGGAGATTTTCTATCCCTTCTCTTTGCTACCTATAAGTCGCAGTATCATTAGCGGTCAACTCTATTGCCAAATCTTAGCCGCTAATCTAATATAACATTGCTATCCTTTACAATATCTCTTAAGTTACTCGTTACCATTCTTCTGTTGTACTCTTTCATTTTATAAGCACCCACTTTTTAATGTCATACCATTCAAGGTCTTTACAAATAATTCTCGGCACTGTTTCAAGTACCATTCTGACTTCTATCCATTTATTGCTGGCTTTCAGATCTTGCTAACTTGTTTCAGCAAGGGATCTCACTTAAAGTGTAAGCATCCATATCAAATATATTGCATTGTCAATTGTTTCCATCTTACACTTGCATTTCTCACACCCGCTTCCCCCCTTAAGGGTGTACTTATGCCATTGTCTGTTTGTGTTCTGCTCCATGTCCCTAGTTCCAATTCACTTGGTGTACTGTACCATATCCATATCTTTTCTTTATAATTTATAACTTTGATTATCCACGTACGAGATCTCAACAAAATCATGAAGCGACGAGAACCTCTCTATATATAGTATAAAATCTCATCTGATAATCCGTAATCGAGTAATTCAACCAATGTAGCAACTCATCCAAGGCCACATTTCACCCACTCCAATCAATAATTATTTAGTATTTGTAGTCGTCCCAAATTCTCAATTAGGTGGTGCTTATATTCCGATGACAAGTGTCAAAAGCTCTCTTATAACGGTATCTTTATCCCAGCGGATATAATCTGTTTCCTCTAATAAATTTGCAATACTTCAGTTGTTTCTTAAATCCACAATCCTTGTCCTTTAAGGATTTCACTATTTCCGAGGTGAAGTCATATATACGCAGTACTCCTTTATGCCTTATGCTCTTTCACCCTTGTTGTGTACCCAACGCTGACTTCTAACTTACTCAAAATCATATCAAACTCGTCTTAATAATAGTCTTATATTATCACCTTGTCGTTGTATTACACCTTTAAGTTCGTAGCTATGTATTTCCCTTTTATTTTACACTCGTACTCAATTAATTACGTCTATCTTGGGTGCTTTCTTTAGTATTCCTTCCCATTTCTCCATTCTATGTCCATCTTTTATTCTGTGCTCGAGGAATCTCTTGCTACTCCTGTATCCTTCGGAAAACACTACTCCTACATAATCCCTTTCTCTTTTTCAAAGTGTATTCTGTTCCTCCCTATTTGTTCTTATCATCCCAGTCATTTCTTGGCACTCATTCTACTTCGTTGCTCATCTTTTTTTTTATAGTTTGGTCTTTCACAGTTCCGTCACTTATATTATTCGTGTCCTCAGTTGTATATGTCATAACCTATTACTGCATTGTTATCTCGCTAGCTTCTTTCTTATTTCCTTCTTTTAATTACCTCTTTCTTTTCTTGTGCTCGCTTTCATTTCCGTTATCGCATAATCTTTATTCTGAACTTTCCCTATAGAACTTTATAAGTCTTTCTCATTCGTTCTATACCCTACATTTCCATTTCACATTTGCCTTTATACTTTACTCACATCGATCGCGTCATATCTTTTAGTCACTTCCTCACTGGGCTTTACTCATTCTCATAACAATCCTTATTATATTCATATTATATCTTGTTCGTAATGAATCCTATAATGTAACACTCTCTTTTTTTTTTTTTAACCCTATTCACGATTTTGACTATGGTTTAATCACACTCCGTGGAGTAGGCGTACTTAACCTTTTACCCTTTCTGGTTAATCTTAACCTCAATACCTCACAAGCCATCTTACCAATACATTCATATTTGTCGCAATTCTTCTTCCTCTGTATTCTTGTCTCAATCATACTGTTATTTCTTCTAACTATAAACTCGTCGTAATTTATCCCTACTTGTCAATTCAGTGATACCTCAATATAATACCCTATTAAGATTTGCCAGCCTTTTCTAAATCATCTCTTAGTATCTCAAGCCCTTCCAAATTATCCAAGCATTTCATCAACAACACATGAAACACATGATCTAAGCCAGCCCACAAGTTTGATTTCTCCTTTTTCAAATTCCATCTCCAATTAGTTGATTAAGAACTAATAAACTCAAGGGCATAAAGATATGATGAAATCTCACCTCAAGAACACAGGAACGCTCCAACTCCAAGATTACAACACCATGAAGCATTCTCCAAAACCGCCACAAGAATAAGAACTAGAGTCCTACAAGCACCACGGGACTTCTAATGCTTGATTCACATAGTTTACTTCCAGATTTGTTCTTGGGTCATGAACGAACTATTTAGTTTATAAACTACTTGCTGTATGCTTTGTACTCTTCAAATAAAAGTGAAACTTAATTGCTGGACGTTTTTGCTCTTCGACATGAGCTTTTTCTAAGATAAAATGTGGCTGGAAAGTATTCTGGTCCGTCCAAATGAATTCAAAACTTTGCTGCTCAAATATGCTTCTTCGAAATCAAATATCCCAAATAAGAATGATGCCTCTTATAGATGACATGGAGGGTATCTCTTAAAGCTTTAATCCAACATGATAAATTTACCATATCGATGTCGACCTCATAATTACTATTATTATCAATTCAACCGTTAACTTTATTTCTCGAAGTCAGACGTACTTGCAACTTAGTCAAATCTTACCATTACTGTTGACATGACCTTTCAAGACTTTTTACGAACTTATATCTCATTCTCTTTTTACTTTTAGGAAAATTTTAGCAGAGTTTCCTCTGTATTTCTTACTATCCCAAAACCCGCACGCAGGAAATACCAACAATGCCTCACAGGGCCAACATATATATGTATATACTATCTCGTATCATAGCCGCACAGGGCTCCCCATATAAATAACAATATGAAAATGATCAACTTACCTCGTATGTCCAACTCGAACTGTACCTGTTACACTTTCCTGTTTACTTTCCCTTTCAATCTTTAACTGAAGGTTTCAATCATACCTGCAACATTCCTACCGTATCTGGCATATACCCTGCTTACCTATCTTTTTATTAATTCCTTCAGCTTCTTCTGTTCACACTTTATAACTGAACTTATCAACAATATATATACATTCAATCCATTTTCTTACTATACTTCAATAACTTACCATGATGATGGCCAGCTTGCCATTCTGTATATACAATTTCTGATAACGTAAGCTCAATGAAATATTAGCCTCTGTAACTCCCAGTAGCATTATTTACCTTCTCTTGTCGACACCACTCTCTCGCTAAAATCAAAGGTTAGTATATAAAGAAAGGATATCATTTCCTATCTTTTGGCTCTATCGCACGATTTAGAATAAGAAGGAAAGATAACATCCTAAATGTCCTGTAGCTCCCTGTTTATAGATGTGGTGCACAACACACCGATAAACAAGACTCTACTAAACACGGTATGTAGACACTCCGAGGATGAACTGCTCTGATACCCCTTCTGTCACGACCCAGCCCCGTGGATCATGACTAGTGCCCGAGCTGGACACTCGTATACGTACCTGTTAGATATAGTCAAATTGAATCTCAGAACAATATGTAAACTTGCAAAAGAACTCTAAAGGTTCATAACACCATCATATATATATATATATATATATATCCAGATAACCTGTCTCCTGAGAAGTCACAATTAATCATGACATAGTATGATACGCAAGCCGACAAGGCTGCCACTACATGTCAATATCATACGTAAGCCATAGAGACATAGCTGAACAAAACTTATACACAACCTATACATATGTCTACAGACCTCTAAGATTATCGATAGTGAAATATGACGGGACAGGGCCCCGCCGTACCCCTGGATAAACATATATATGTACATCAAAAGGTCTGTATCAAAAGTCTAGGTTCCGGAACAACGGAGCTCTCCAACACAGCTGAGTGGAAATCCTAAGCTGGAGGATCACCAAATAGAGTATCTGCACCTGCGGGCATGAAACGCAGCCCCTCCCCCCCCCCCCCCCCTCCAGAGAAAGGGGGTCAGTACGAGATATGTACCGAGTATATAAAACATGAAATACAATAAAGGGGATCATGACTGAGATAGGGATCACAGGAGACAAGTATGACATTCAAAATACCAGTACACTTGCCTTATCAAATGTAAATCATGCATATCAATATCATATATCATACCCGGCCCATTATGGGACTCGGTGAATAAAGTCATCACATGCCATCCTTGGCGCCATAATCACATCATCATATCATCATATATATATATATATATATATATATATATATACCGTACCCGGCCCTCTAGTGAGGGACTCGGTGAACAATGCAGTGAAACTGTGCACGAAAACATACCCGGCCCGGGACTCGGTGAAAGATACATTGAGGCATGCACGAGCAGAGTAGTGAGCAACCATATGAAAACTAAGTCATAACTGAGACTCGATAGAATAATCAAAATGAACTATCATTTGAAAATCAAGACAATAATCATATCAAGTATCCTTCGAATGTCTCAATAGATTATATCAAAATAGAACTTCTGGAATCATAGACACATATCAAGACATAATGAAGAAAGTTCGGGGAATCAAGAACATTAGCCATCCTAGTGGGTCTAAGAATAGGAGCTCCTTTGGAGTCATATATACGTTGTCTGTTTATTTCATAAAGATCATGCCAAAAAGAAGGAAGGGTTAGCTTTACATACCTTTGGCGCTTAATCCGTGACTCGATATGTATACGTTGCCCAAAGTATCTCAACCTATATTAAGACGTCAATACTATGGTTAAGCTACGAAAAGGCATAAAACGTACTTAAATGTTAGTAGCTTATTTCAAGACAATTGGGCAGCACTTCCCCTATATTGTTCAACCATACAACAACCAACATAGCAAAAACCAAAGTACGTCTAAGTTATCGCATTAAGAACTAGATGAAACAAGATCCGAGGATACTCCAAAACAGCCCACATAATTTAAGAATGCCCGATACACCTCAAATATCTAAAATATGCACCCACCAAGCCACATACGCTTCGCATACGATATTTTATATGTTCTTTCTTATAAAATTTGTGATTCACATTAGCAACAACACAATAACGGCCTCAACTTCCATACACAAGAAAATTATCTTAACATTAATAAGTCCTAAAGCAGTCCATCAATTATAACACCCCAATACAAGCCTTAACTACACTTAGTCCTCCAATTTTCACAAGAACAACAACCATAAATTTAGATATCAAATTCCCTCATTTTCATCATATAACACATGACAACAATAACGACAACAGTAATCACAATTAATCCGTCATTACTAAATTGGAACAACACCAACATGGTCCAAACGGAACCTTAACGTTAACACATATAATTTCTTGCATTCAATCCTACTTAATGAGAATTAATCTCTCAATTGCAATGTCATCTAATCCAATTATACCATAAAAGAGAAGTTCTTACCTTAATTTAATTGGAGCAAATTCTACGCTCACTTGCACCAATTGCACTATTTCCACTTCTTCGATTCAATAACTTGTGTCGTTGCTTTCCTGATCGAGTAGAACATTTTTTTTTGTAACTATAATTCTCCTTATTCCACAATTTTGGAGCTGGCCGTGCTCAAGGAGCTGCTATGGCTGCTCATACGTTTTTTTTTTCAATGTTAGGAGCTTGGCCGTGAGAGCCAAGATGTTGCGATGGCTATGTTTCTTTCTCTAGATTAGTTAGAAATGTAAATGAAGTATATGGAAATTTTTTTAGTCACCAATTAGATATATGGGCTGCCCATTATATTGACACGTGTCCACTACCATGACATGTGTCCCACCATGTTGACACATGTCAGTGGGGTCCATTTAATACACTTAATTAGGCTAATTAATCCTTAATCCCCACTTAATAATCTAATCATAGTTAATTACTCCCTAAACTCCATTAATATTTTTATACTTATTGGAATTTACAAACAAGGCATGCCATATTAAAAATCGGGATTAGAAAGTCCTTGTCTCATATCTCAAAAATAACCTTGTCATGCAATTCATGTCGATTAGCTTACGAATAATCCAACGTACAAAAATACGGGGTATAACAAAAGGCTCCACACTTGAATATGCAGTAGTAAACTTGAATATTCTAACTAAATGTTGTAATTCTGGACACAGAGGTTAGTAGTCATCATGAAAGGAATATGATCCTGCACTCTAACGTGCAGTCTACATTTGGATATTTTTTACTATAATTGATGTGATCCTGAACTGGTATACCGCAGGCTTCATATGAGGATAACGATGCAGTCGACACTAAATTTGCGATAGTCACCGCAGTATGTGAAAATGATGTGAGTCCAAATTTTCAGGGTGGCTGATGTCATAAGAAACAAAAATGACCCCGCACTTGAAAACATGGTTTTCATTAGTAGCATCTTGCTTACGAAAATGACAATCAGACTGGGTGTGTAGGTTTCGCAAAAATGCGGTATAGCCCGACCCAGATCCCAACGGAAACTATCATTGAACAATGAAAACATTTGAAAATGACGAAAAAAGAGTCGGTCAAAGTATCATGATTATTATCCAGAGTAGATCATTTTTTAAAAAAAAATACATGGAAAACACACACTTACAGGAGAAAAGAAAGAAGACAGACAAACATTTGCGAAGAGGCGGACATAATATTTGAGGATGACTTTATTGTCAACAAAATGGCAAAATGCCATTCAGGTATGACTACATTAAAATCAAACTTTTCAAAAAACTAACACGCAAGACTCAGCATTTGGAGATGGATAAAAGCTACCGAGATAGTAAGCAAACGTCGGATTCAAAACATGTGGAGCGTACGTGAAACTTTTCTTGAGCATGCGGTTAAAAACCGTGTACGAGAGGCAAGCTTTCTACACCGGGGATTGGAGATCACTTCAAGCATCAACACTAAAAAAATCCTTTCCAAAAATCACCTCCTGTTCGAGATTTCAAACGGAAGTAGCCAAAGGGATTCCCACATAAAGGGATATTCCTTTCGAGCTATCGAGTCGAACTACAATTGGCCTGATTCCCAAAGCCAGGGATATCTAGACTACTCAATTTTCGAGGATCGGCCATATTCCTATAATTATGTCGAGACACCTCGAGGTAGTTTAAAGAAAACTCTTATTTTTCATAGTCCTCATAGAGTCAGAACTACAAACGGCTTGAATTCTCATGTGGCCTGAGATATGTAGGAATCCCAGAAATAGGGGTCCAGTCATACTTTCAAAAATTTGCGCAAAAGAAAGCTGTAATTTCTTTTATTCGGTGAAAATTAGATTTGTCATATTCGCAGCACAAGGGGCAGTTGTTGACACCTAATTTTAACCTTATAAAACGCGTATTTTAATTTTTAAAATTTTCGAGTCCAAGACGGAGTAAGGATGCCCTTAAAAAATTAAAAATTTAAAAATCCCAAAAAATTGCAAAAATTGATGTTTAATTAATATTTTAATAAAAAATAACAATTATAAGTTATTTACTTTCAAAAATGTGATTTGAAAAGAAGATACATATCCCGCTCCGTCTAACTCGGAAAAATTGTTAATTAAAGATGACGTATGAATTACGGTTCATTTTGACCGCATTTTTAATATTGTTCGAAAGTATATCAACATTCTCGTTTTGAAGTTCGTATTTTAAAACGATGTATTATAATTTTTATTTCGTCAAAATATTATTTTACGAGGGGCGTAATAGACTAATTAACCAAAAACTATATAAAAACTATGCTACATTTTTATAAGAAATAAGAAGGGGATACTATTTGGATAAGGTCTTTTTGGGGGGAAAAGTATGGCCAAGTGACCTATTTTTATTCATAGAATTCTAAATACTTAGTTGGATGATTTTGAATGAGGATTTTTGGGGGGAAAAGTATAGCCAAGTGGCCTATTTTTGTCCATAGAATTCTAAATGCTTAGTTGGATGATCTTGAAAATTTGAATAAGGATTTTTGGGGGGGAAAGTACGGCAAGTGGCCTATTTTTGACCATAAATTTCGAATTGCTTAGTTGGATGATTTTTAAAAATTTGAATAAGCATTTTGGGGGAAAAGCTATGGGCACATGACCTATTTTTGTCCATGGAATTATAAATTGGCTTGCCTACAAATAGAAGAGATGGACATTAAGACAAAAAAAGAAAAACACATTTTTTTTGGAAGAACATTTTTTTGGGTTGCTTAGCAACAAAAGATACAAATATAAGATATACATATGGAGAAAGAAAACGGGGTTTAAAGATTTGTGAAGTGTTTGGTGCTTGAAGTAGATTAAACCAATCCTCATTTTGATCTTTAGGTTGCCCCATCAAAAGGTAACCTCTCATTCTATCCTTTATTTCATTTCTAGTTATCATTATATATTTATTATGATACTTGTGTTAGTTAAGAATAATTCTTTTCTAGCTTAGTCTTGTTTGATGATTAGGTGGATATTATGTGAATTTGATACCATTTGAAAAAATGAAAATAAATTAGAAGTTTGATTTAGACAATGTTAAGTGATTTTAGTTTAGTTAAATTGATATCCTTTATTTCATTTCTAGTTATGATTATATATTTATTATGATACTTGTGTTAGTTAAAAATAATTCTTTGCTAGCTTAGTCTTGCTTGATGATTAAGTGGATATTATGTGAATTTGATACCATTTGAAAAAATTAAAATAAATTAGAAGTTTGATTTAGACAATGTTAAGTGATTTTAGGTTAGTTAAATTGATAAAAAATAAGAAAAAAGTTCATCCTTTATTTCATTTTAAGTTATGATTATATATGTTTTATGATGCTTGTGTAGTTGAAAAGGATTAGGTGCTAGCCTAACTTTGTATACATGATTAAGTGAGTATTCTATGGATTTATTACTATTTGAAAAAATGAAAATAAATTAGAAATTTAATTTAGACAATGTTAAGTGATTTTAGGTTAGTTAAATCGATAAAAATAAGAAAAAGAGATTTCATCCCGTATTTCATTTTAAGTTATGATTATATGCTATTTATGATGCTGTGTAGTTGAAAAGGAGTATGTGCTAGCCTAACTTTGTTTACAAGATTAAGCGAGTATCCTATGGATTTATTACTACTTTTGACAATGATAAGTGATGTTAGGTTAATTAAAATTGATAAAAATAAGAAAAATAGTAGCTTAAGTAAGAATTTTGACATTGTGTTGATAGGTTTAGTATGATTTATTCATTCTTGTTAGCTTTATATATATATATATATATATTAAAAAATAAAAAAACCTTAGTTCTTATGAGTTTGTTACTAATTCATAGCAACTATTAGGCCTTTTGCATAAATTGTCCTTTTATTTATAAGTATGATAATTATGGGCTTGGTTTAAAAGTATTGTAATTCATCTTTTTGGCTTTGTAAATTAAATAATTGGCCTCGGCCTATTACTAATGTTTTGTACACCTATCTTTTGTGACATCCCCAATTTGTTGGTGGATCTTTCGAGGCCCACTAATATTTCTAGATCGAGCCAACCCCTATCATGGACAGACTAAGGCATTGGAGCATAATTTGGAGTGAAAATATTTATTTATGCATTTTTCTATTGGGCTTGATCGGCTCAATTCCCTGCTCTTTATATTATTTACTTGATCATATATATGTATGCTTGTATATAAATTGGAATCCTAAATGAGATTATCACGCCTAAGAGTTGCTAAAATTGATTTTCAGTTTTTTTAAAAAAAACCGTTTAGGCAAATTTAGGATGGCAGATGATTTTGAGGATTTTGGATACCTTTGATATGATATTGAACTTTAGGCAAACTTTAGGACTACTCTGATTGATTTGAAACTTGAGTTGGAAAAGATGTTTTTGTAAACTTGGATTATCATTTTTGGGTGAACTGTTTTGACTATTAAAAAGGCTAATGAGTTAACTTTGAGAATTTTTGTAAAGATTAAAACCAAGAATTGGATAAAAGTTCCAAAAATATGGCTAACCTATGGAGTATATTAGTATGCCTATAAAACCTATTTTCAAAAACTATTTTCTATACTTAAAAACATCTGTTCTAAAAAACTTTTTTCTAAACTCGAGTGGGCTTACATAGCGTTCTACCTGGGTTAACGCCTTCGGGTTTTTACCTAGGTGTTCTAGTCCGAAATCCAAAAAACTCCCAATTTTGAGCAAAACTCTACCGTTTTTCGTTTCTTGAAATGGAGTGTTTTCGGCATGAATGACTAATTTCTATTTACGGAAATATAAACAAAAGCAGTTTTTTATCACAAACAATTTATATCTACAAAGGCATACTATTAGAACCCGTAGGTCAACCGTATTTTACGGATCCTTAATACTGGGGTGCCTAACACCTTCCCTGGTAGATCACCAGAACCCTTACCTGAACTTTGGTTAGATTAGGATTCTTTTAAAATTTAACTGTTTTGAATGAATCCTTTTCGAACTGGTTTTCTAATCTCCTATAAATTAGGTGGCGACTCTAAAATAAAGTCCATTTAGAGCATCATCCACGTAGAAGTATATTTTTTCTTTTTTCCAGGTACGATTGACAACCGTACTTCCTGGGACACTATCCTTTTTAAATGAGGCAAGTGCAAATACGAATCGGAAAAAATAGAACAACTACATATGTTACTTCTGTAGCTTTATTATGCCTGATTAATTTCCTTTTTTTTAAATAGAACCACTACATATGTTACTTTTGTAGCTTTATTATGCCTGATTAATTTCCTTTTTTTTTATTGGTTTAGTTGATAGTTCTGTGATAAATGATTCTTGTGTCTATAACAGTTTATATCATGAGTCAATCACATGTTAGCTTAGTTCTTATGGTACGATATCCATGCTTATGTATGTGAACTTCTTGCGGTAGCCCGCCTATATTTAAGATCATGTAGATCCTATCACTAGCATGAAATATGGAGTTTTAAAGTATAAATATGTTGTCTAGTTTTAGTCTATTTAGAATACTCAGTACATTAGTTGGTTGAGTCCTTGTGGGATAATCTTTGATGAGTCTGAGAGCCCAAGTTTTGTACTACTGCTCTATGTGTGGCTTTAGGTCTAATTGGTGGAGCCTGTGGTCTTTGTGAGCTTAATTACTGTAACTTGAACCCCCTATACTATGATCCAAATGCTATATTTTCTGTAGTAATTTTCAAGGGTCTATTCACACTTGTATTGCCCTGTTCTGAAACCAGTTAAGACCATGAGGCATGATAGTTTGGATGAGTGGCAAAGGATGATCCTACTTGGTTAAGTTCAAAAAATGTAAATCTGTCATTTAAACTATTTTCCCTAAGTTAAGTGTTGCCTGGAAGTTACCTGTGAATCTGGAAGCATGTGAGTGTCCCTTTTAGCTGAATAGTACTATGCTATGATGTGTGTCTATTTGTCCTGTGAAATCATTTATGGAACCATGCCTGTGTCACAACCCATTTCAGCCTAGTTCATACGGGCACCCACCCTTCCTATCTCGGTAGGCAAACCCTTAACTCAACATTCATAGTCAATAAAATAATAGCGGAAGAAGTAAAATGACGTATGTCTCACAATATGATATAATATAGATAAGTGTGTAAGTAAATGAATCCACCCCATTATCTGGTCTGGTCATACAAGAGCCTCTAAATCCGAATACTAAGTTCTGAATAATAATACATAAAATGTCTCAGTCATGTCTTGAGTGAAAAGTAAGACATAAGCAATAGAAGAGTCTTCGAGGTTAGCGGACACCATGCCCACCCTGGAAAACTCAAGTAGAAGCTGAGGAGTCGATCAGCCACGAGTCAGAGAAGTAGATCCGGCCTGATACTTTGCATTAATAAAAGAATGCAGCAAGTGCATGTCAGTACAAACAACAGTACTGGTAGTCATCATAGGCCGACTAAGCATAGTTACATAAAATAGCGCAGATAAACAAGTAAACCAATCACACATGAAATGCTATAATCGTAATCGAGTATCCGTCAACACCTATGTAAGTATCTAACCCCAATATAATAAGTCTGAGTATATCTAATCTTGAAACAATCACCACAATAGAATCATCACAGTCCAATCATCAACAACACAATCGTCACGATAAAGTCATCACGACATCTCACTCAAGTCATAATGCAATGTAGTGCAATAATGGTATGAATGTGATGCCATGTCATGCTATGCAAATAAGGTGTACATATGCACTCCGGACGGAAATATCAACATCTCGGTAGCGCAACCCAGCGTGACTTGTGAAGTCTAAGTGCCACCTGTCTTGGATCTTTGCTAAACAGACAGACGGGACCCTGGCTAATTGCTCACTGAGGGAGTCTCACCAGCACCACCTTGGGGGACCCGTAAAGCCTATGCACTAACAAACGATTCTGAAATAACATCGGAATCGGCCATGCAACAACGATGCCCAAATATAACCATCGGACATCGGCCTCCTCACAATCACTCAAAAAGTTGTCAAATATCAGTTTCATAAATCAATGATTCCGGAATTGAACCTCGGGCATCAGCCTCCTCACAATCACTTAAGTAAAAGAGTTTATCAAGTGTCAATTTCATATAAACAACAATTCCGGAATGGATCTTCAGACATCAGCCTTTTTCACAATTACTCAAGTAAAAGTGTTTATCAAATATCAGTTTCGCTCAATCAACAATACCGCATCATCACCGGATATCGGCCATGCATGATAAATGTGAGAGAATATGTGCAATGCATTTGTCAATGACCAACAGTCGAATTCAATATCACCAATACCATAACGGTTATGCCAACAACGTATCACATCACATTACCAACAGTGGGTATGCCAACATATATTCATAACTCAAGTACCAATAGTGGGTACGCCAACAAGATATCAAGTACAAGTACCAAAAATGGGTATATCGATCCTAGTCCAGATCAGGACAATAAGCAGAATTCTATATCTACCAACTACATATAGCATCAAGACAACACAGTTGAGAAATCGACACGCATAACGGGGTGGCTAGTCCCAACACACATTAGGGCCCAACCTAAGGCAATATCCATCCCAACTCCACACCCGAAGGTTCACATGCTGTCTCCGACATAATAATATAAATATGTGATTTGCTATACGAAGTCTCACAAAGGTAAACCATAACCTACCTGAACTACCGAACCGCAACACCAACAAGTCACTCTATCGCCTTGCCCTTCCTCTGAAGCTCAGAACCAAAGTTGTCTAAGCATAATTGAATTCTAAATTAGAAATCATGGAGCATGATACTAATATTCCGATGACATCAATTAGGTCCATTTTAACCCTAGAAATTGGGAAAATGGGAAATTCGAGAGCAAAATACCAAACTGAATCCTAGGTAATCATAACCCAATTATTAATTATTGATTTAGCTCAAGAATTATCCCCAAAACTTATTTCTAGTAAAAACCCCCAAATTGGGTATGAATCCTAATTCTCCACATCTGAAATTCATCGTTAAAAGTGGAAGATATGGGTTTACTAAGCATAGATTCATCACATTTTTTATTATTAACACCATCAATTTATCAAGTATAATCTTAGAGAAAAATCTCCCAAAACCCTGCTTCAAATTCCATTTCTAAGGGATCGGAAAGGGAAGGAGAAAGTCTAAGATGATTGTGATTAAAGAGAAGTAAAGGATTAGACAAGGTTTTACCTCCAAGATTTCCTTCAATTTGTCTCCAATAACAGCTTTCCCAAGCCCCAATATCAAGATATAAAATAATGAGGGCGTATGACTCATTAATTGAACAGTCACTGCCGGTCACTGTTGTAGCGTTAACTGGACCGCCCCAGCGGTCAAGGAAAAATGGCTGGGACAGCTTCAGCGGCAGGGCTACCACCCTAGCGGTGCCGCTGCTGTGGTGCGGGTGCCGCCAAAACGGGCACCAGACACCAGAAACTTGGCCTAATATTTTCCTTTGATCCGATTTTTTGACTAACTCCCGAGGCCATCTACTCACATACCAAATACCTAGTCCCATAAAAAAATGCACTATGAACGCGCCTGTGGCCTCGGAATACACAACGGAGGTCTCGTTGACCGTGTCAGCCACCGATGCCTTAATTCCCATTTCCCATCCAATGTCCTGAAATGCATTTGCATGTATTAGGAACTGAATCAAACGCACACACTAGTTCTAAATGACTATCTGGACCTCTCGAAATTGACAAAATTCTAAAAGGGTTTGTTTGCCATAAAGTCAACTTCGAGTCAACCACTTTCACTTTTAAGCCTATATTTTCACCCAAGTTACTTGAATCCAGTCTAAACACCTCGGGAAGCGAGTCAATGGTCCCCTCAGGTCAAAAGGGAGCTAATCAATGCTCAGGAGCGGGCGAAACTTCCAAAAGAACTATAACGACCAAACGGGTCGTTACATCAGATATCAATTGAACCGTTATTTGTCTCGAGCAAAGAAAAGAAAGAAAGTAGGAAAATAGCAGACTCAGTATCCCAAGTAGCCTCTTCCACAGGACGGTGCTTCATTGCACTTTCACAGAAGCAATCTCCTTGGATCTCAACTTTCGAACCTACCTATCCAAGATCGCGATAGGCTCCTCCTCATAAGTCAAATTCTCATTAAGCAATATAGAATCCCAACGGATAACGCAAGTACCGTTTGCATGGTATCTCTTCAGTATCGAAACATGGGAAATCGGGTGAACTCCTGCCAAGCCTGGCAGCAATCCTAACTCATAAGCTACGTCGCCTATACAATCAACGATCTCAAACAGGACAATGTATTTATAGCTCAACTTTCCCCTCTTACAAAACCTCATAATAACCATCATGGGTGAAACCTTCAATAGAACCTGATCACCAATAGCAAATTTCAAATCCCGAACCTTCCGGTCTGCATACATCTTCTGCCGACTTGGAGCCACTACGAGTTTGTGTTGAATGTAGTTAAAGAGGTGATATGGATGTTGAATTGACTTATGTGTTGTAGATATTGATTAGGGTGTTGTTGTGATCTTGGAAACGTAGTAGAAACAGGGGAAATGCTGCCCGAATTTTTAGAACCCCGAATTGTTCTTCGATATACAACTTATATATGTGATATACGAACATTTTGGGACCTAAATAAGGGCATATCCTTCAATATAGGTTCAACGGAAGAACAAGCTTCAGAATAGCATATTTCTTCAAGTAATAGCTTGATAACTAAGGTATGTAAGGTGTTTGTTTTCCTCTTTCTTTGGCACGAATCCAGCTAGAATATGAACACTAACGTTCCATAAAAATTCACTCCATTCCTATGTTATGTATTTCATATTTTAATCCCTTAATTATTTGATTGATTCGTGAAATATTATCACGTTTATCATACTTAAGTTATTTCCTTGGATTCGATACAAATTCCATAATTCATTCAGAGGTTACCGACGTCACTCCGAAAGGCCCGATGTCAGTTCATTGATTCCTCATATATATATATATATATATATATATATATATATATATATATATATATATATATATATATATATTGAACTATTTTACTACACCGCGCCGTACTATAGTCGGCCGGGCAGGCACGTAGATATGCACACCACTGCAGTGGACATGTTCTGATGATACTCCGAACGTGGGATGAGGATATACATATTGATATTTGGCACAAATATCGATATTTAGCGTTAGTTTACATCTCTTTGTTAGTACTTTAATCGCAATTTCTATGATGGAATCGTTGTATTTGTGCTTATGTTGGTATGGTTTGTGTGGTTAGGTACAATGAGGACAAATGACAAAAAACCGAGCAGTTTGGTCAAATTTTGGAAGCAAGGACCAAATGTGCATGAGAAGGAGCGAAGAAGGGAGCTGGAGAAAACAAGAACTAAAAATTCCCTCTTACGGCGCTGCCCCATTGCGACGCCCCTGGACAATGGTCAGATAAAAAGCCCAGAAGGCCAAGAAACTGGAAAACCCCTCTTGGGACGCCGCCCAGGCCGGCGCACCAAGACATTTTGCTCAAAGTTCTCCCGGTTCGACTGGGATTAGGATTTCTTAATTTATTGTTATTTATTTATTGCTCTAGACTATAAATATACGTCTTATTTGGCTATAAACTATATGCTGGGATATTCTAAGACTTGTAAGCCACCATTTTACTTTCTCTCTCTAGATTTTATTTTATTTTCATCTTTTTCAACCTAGTTTCCTCATGAATTCTTATCGTTCATTGAGAATCATGAGTGGCTAAAACATCTTAATTCTGGTGTTGTGGCGAAAAGCATGATAGTTGGTTTGACGACAATTATTATCTATTGATTTTTCATATTTTGGGTTGCTTATTTATTCTTGATCTTAATTGTTTGATTATCTGGCCAATAGTTAGACACTATCTGTGGTGCGTGAATTCGACTTGAGAAAGGGAATTCACGTACGTAATAAGAATAGATAGATTTTGTTCGATTCAATCGTTTCGATACTGAGGATAGAGATATACCCTTTAGCCCTACTTAGCTGAATACGGAGAATTCAATGTGTTTTTGTTACCTCTAATGACCATAGTGATATAGGCATTATAGTAACATGTACAGGCTTGTGAATAGTTCGAGAGAATATCATAAAGTAACTATTAACTCGTCTACTAGTAACCCGGGAAATAAGATAGGAAGATTGTCTGAAGATCAACTGGATTGTCGAAAGCCATGACCCTGGAACTTTCTCTCATCTGATAAATCTTACAGTCTTTTTCAAAATATTATCAGTCACAAAAACACCCATCATAAATTGTTTACTTTTCAGTTTTAGTTTAGCTACAACAAACACCGTGATTTTCACCTTCTTGAATAGTTTTATTCAAATTTGCATTAGTTTAACAGTAGAATCTAAGTCTTTGTGGGATCGATATTTGGACTTAAAAGTCTATATTACTTGTACGACCGCGTATACTTGCGTGTGCGTTTGGGAGCAATAAGTTTTTTGGCGCCGTTGGGAGCAACAAGTGATAGAGGCGCTTCTTTGAATAGCCTAAATTTTGACTTGTTCCGACCAATCCATGCATATATATGTTACCCTAGTTAGCCCCGTGAGCCTTTAGCCTTTTTCTTTGATAACAATTGATAAGCCACACCCTTTCGTTCGTTTAGCCTAGTGTTGATCCAATACACTCCTTGAGCACTTTAACGATGAAATGATGTAATTTGAGTTAGGAGTTGATGAAAAGGTTAGTGTGTGTTTGTTGAGATCAGTTTTTTTTAGTCTATTAGTGCACCTAAAATGAAGCAAGCGTGCTTGTTAGTTGGGAAGACCGAAAAAAAAAAACTGAAACTGAAGAGAAAGAAAGAAAAAAATGAATGCAATGAGTTGGTTGTTATGAATAAAATTTCCCCCCTAACTTGAAATTGTTGAGAAAAAGTGGTGCTTAATTGTGATGAAGAACTAGGAAAGATTGGGTGGTTGGTTCTAAAATAGGTGGATAAGGAAAGTGAACAAAACGGAAATGTTTTATGTATTAAAGTGGTTAGGGAGGTTAGTCACTATTATCCAAATGATTCCTTCCCGTCCCCTAGCCTACGTTACAACCCTCTTAAGTCCTACTTGATCGTAGGTTCGATATGCTTATATTACTAAAGCGGTTACACTACGGGCAAGCTTATGGTATGTCATGTCTAGCATGTGATGTTCTTTATGAGAGTGAGCATTTTTGTCGAATTCATGTCCACTGAACGATTTCTATTTGATTCTTGTGAGATATATGGACAACTCACTTCTTGTGAGGGCACCTAGTTGACAATAAAATGGTGAAATGTTGGATTCTTGTTTAAGTAGCATGATCGCTTTATTTTTAAGTGGTGTCTTCGAGTCATGTTTTTTTTGAAAGAAAATTGTTTTTAAGAAGGTTGTTGGTGGTTGTTTTAATGAAAATTCTGATCTTTGGCATGATTGAGAATATGGTAGGTTAGTGTAGGTAAGTGTTTGCTCGAGGGCGAGCAAAGTCTAAGTGGGGGGTGGTGATATTTGGCACAAATATCGATATTTAGCATCACTTTACCTCTCGTTCTTAGTACTTTAACCGCAATTTCTATGATGGAATCATTGTATTTGCCCTTATGTTGGTATAGTTTGTGTGTTTAGGTACAATGAGGACAAATGACAAGAAACCGAGCAGTTTGGTCAAGTTTTGGAAACAAGGACCAAGTGTACAGGAGAAGTAGCAAAGAAGGGAACTGGAAAAAACAAGAACTGAAAATGCCCTCTTGGGGCGCGGCTTCAAGGCGAGGCCCCTGCACAATGGTCGGATAAAAAGCCTAGAAGGCTAAGAAACTGGAATACCCCTCTTGGGGCGCCGCCCCTGGCCGGCGCACCAGGCCATTTTGCGCGAAGTTCTACCGATTTGACCGGGATTAGGATTACTTAATTTTTTTTTCCCTTGAGTATAAATATACGCCTTATTTGGCTGTAAACAGTGTGTTGGGATATTCTAAGACTTGTAAGACGCTGTTTTACTTTCTCTCTCCAGATTTTATTTTATTTTCATCTTTTTCAACCCTAGTTTCCTCATGAATTCTTATCGTTCATTGAGAATCATGAGTGGCTAAAACATCTTAATTCTGGGGTTTTGGCGAAAGACATGATCGTTGGTTTGACGATAATTATTATCTATTGATTTCCCATATTTTGGGTTGCTTATTTATTCTTGATCTTAGTTGTTTAATTATCTGGCCAATACTTAGACACTATATGTGGTGCGTGAATTGGACTTGAGAAAGGGAATTCACGTAAGTAATAAGAATAAATAGAGTTTGTTCGATTTAATCGTTTTGCTACAGAGGATAGAGATATACCCTTCAGCCCTACTTAGTTGAATATGGAGAATTAAATACGTTCTTGTTACCACTGATGACTATAGAGATATATAAGTTATAATAACATCTACAGGCTTGTAAGTAGTTCGAGAGAATATTATAAAGTTACAATTAACTCGTCAACTAGTAACCCAGGAAATAAGATAGGTAGAATTGTCCGAAGATCAACTAGATTGTCCAAAGCCATGACCCTGGAACTTTCTCTCATTTGATAAATCTTACAATCTTTGTCAAAATATTCTCAGTCACAAAAACACCCATCATAAATGATTTACTTTTCAGTTTTAGTTTAGTTACAACAAACACTTGATTTTCACCTTCTTGAATAGTTTTATTCGAATTTGAATTAGTTTAACAGTAGAATCTAAGTCTCTGTGGGATCGATATCTGGACTTAAAAGCCTATATTACTTGTACGTCCACGTATACTTGCGTGTGCGTTTGGGAGCAAAAAGTTTTTGGCGCCGTTGCCAGGGACTTAGAAATTAACTGTTTTTCTAATTTGAGTTTGTTTTCTATTCAAGTCTTTACTTTTTTTCGTTGTTCTACTTGTGTCACTTCAGGTTTCTCTGGTTTATGCCAAGCGCTAGAAGTTTAGGAAAACCGTTAGTTGATCTTGATCCTAAATCGAAAGAACTTTACACAGATAGAAAAAAATGGTTGACGAAGCAGCAAGACTTGCTCTTAAATAGGCAGAAAGGGATAAAAATAGAAACGGGGATAAACAGGGGGCAAGTGCAGCTGCAAGGGCACAATAAAAACAGATTCTTTTGTTCAGTTATGCTAGGCCTGGTCTGGCAACTATTGCTAAGGCTATTGTTAGGCCTGGCATTACTGGAAATTTTGAGCTGAAAGAAGGAACAGTGCGACTGGTGCAACATACGTCCCGGTATATAGGTAAGTCTACTGAAGACCCGCATAGGCACTTGATGCAGTTCGTGGAGTTGAGCGAGAATTTCTAATATAGAGATGTTCCTAATGATTATGTGAAGCTGTCCTTATTTCCGTTCTCATTGATCGCGAGGGAATGGCTGACGAATCTGCTCACAAGTTCTATCACTTCTTGGGAGGTATTATCGAATAAGTTTATCAACAGGTTTTTCTCACCCAAGAAAACAAAGGAGCTGCGAGGAAGAATTGATAATTTCACTCAGAGATATTCTGAATCTCTTCCACACGCTTGGGAAACGTATAAGGGCTATTTGAGAGATTGCCCACATCACATGCAGCCAAATGAGATCATTGGAAACTATTTTGTAAAAGGTCTTAACCATGAATCAAGGGCCTTGTTGAATGCTTCAGCTCAAGGGCAGATCTTAAACAAAACAAATGAAGAGATGGAAGCTTTCCTTGAAATGATATCCGTGGTTCATCATAAGTATCATGAGACTAGCTGGGGGTTAACATAGAAAGTTGCTGGGGTTTATCAAGTTGATGATGTTTTACCTATTCGGGCTGATATAGGTACTCTTACTAACGTGATGTTGAGGGCATTTCCTCAAGCTCAGCAGATTCAAGCAGTCCAACATATTCAGCAGGCAGCATGTGTAAGTTGTGGTGAGCCTCATGATTATAGCAATTTCCCATTGAATCTAGAGTCTGTCTATTTTGTGGGGCAGCAGAACCGTGGTATTGGAAATCAGGGAAACTATTATGGAAATAATTACAACACTCCATTCGGGAAGCAGTACTTCCACAAGCCGAACAATTATCAGCCACCTCAAGCTCAACCAGCTAGCAATTTGGAAGAGATGATGAAGCAGCTCATAGCTCAAACACAAGTAACGCAGCAGCAGAATCAGAAAGTTTAGAGTGAGATGCAGAAATCTATTCACGACCTAGAGCGTCAGATGGGGTAGATGGCTCTTATGCATAGTGTCAGACCACCGGGTGATCTTCCTAGTGATACAGAAAATAATCCAAAGGATTGCAAGGCAGTCACCTTGAGGAATGGCAGAGAACTTGAAAAAGTGCCTCCGAAAAAAAAGAACATAGTAGAAGAAGAACTTATCCCTGCTAAGCGAGCTGAGCCAAAGAAGACAGTCGCAGAGCAACCAGTTGAGGAAATGGTTCGACCACCTCCTCCCTTTCCACCGCGACTTCAGAAACAGAAAGCAAATTCAACTTGCAAGAAGTGGAAATGGTGAGTAATCGGGCCTCGACCGATTGTTGCCGATTTTAAAACATAAGTTCATCATTTCTTTACCGAAGAGTCAAGAGTGGGATAGAGGTCCAATTGGATAGTTGTTCGCCCGGATCAGCATCGCAGATTGCGAGCGCCTTAGTGCATTATTCCAACACTATTAGGAAGTCTACTTCATGAAATAGCATCCCAAACCCTTCTTCGACATTTCCATCATCTGGCATGGGCATTCTTACACGAAATGACTGGTATAGATTAAGAATTGGCTTGTGTAACTTTGCAGGGCCCTTTTTTTCCCTATTGGCTTCTGAAACTTCGTCATCATTTGGGACGTATCCCAACCCGAAGTTATAATGGTCTTGAGGAATGGGAATCGCCTCCGTGATGCCTTGAAAATCCTTTCCCAGACCTCGTCCGGGTTCAAACCAGTTTTGGAGCATAATTGAAGAGATCATTTTATAGACTGCAGGCATGGGAACTTCTACAACATCTTCCAGCCCCCACTAACTCCACCAAGTGGAAATTTGGTCCCTTAGGAACTGCTTTGATGACTGGCACCGAGTTGTCTGGGTAGTTATGGATATTACCTTCTCCGTGAATTAAAACTTCTTGGTCATCCCACAAAAAATTTACTGGTTGGTGAAGTGAACACGACACAACTCCTGCCATGTGGATCCATGGCCTCCCTAGTAGTAAATTGTAGTTAGTGGCTATTTTCATGACCTAAAATTCGGAGATGAATTTTCCGAGCCCCATTTGGACACAAAGATCAACTTCTCGTACAACATCACATTCAGTCCCATCGAATGCTCTTACGTTCGTACGACTTTGACGAATCTTCCCGAGATCATAGCCCAACTGGTTGAGAGTGGATTCGGGGAACATTTGTTGACACCTAATTTTTTACCTCCTATAATTTATATTAATTACCCAGAGTCCTTAGATATTAAACGAAGTGAATATGTATTTTTAGAAGTCAAAATGATTTTATAAAAGTATTTAGATAATATTTTACCAATCTTATTTGGTAAAATAATTTCTAGAGTATTATAAATCATTTGGAAATTAATTTATATATTTTTACAATAATCATTATACATTTTCATAATTTAACCAAGATAATAATTTAAAACAATTATTTATTTAATTTTTTAAATTATCAAGAATCAATTAGCGAGTATTTTACTCTGTTTAATTCAAGGAATTTGATTAATTAAATGAATAAATTATTTTTACCCCTCAATTCTTAATTTTGCATATTTAATTAATTGAGTGTTGAATTACGGTTAATTCTATAAATTATGTGTTATGTAATTAATAGTGGCTACAATTGAAATGGTCAATTATTGTAAATTCTGGCCTTAATTGAAAGCCAATTCTGTGGTTTATGTCGATTAAGGTCATTAGTGCAAAATTAGCCTCTAATTTTTTTAATTATTTTAATTCTGGCCTTAATTAGAATGACCAATTTCAAGGCTTACGCTAATTAAGGTCATCATTTGCAAAATTAGTCTAATTGTGTGATTAGGCTAAGGATGACTGTAATTGAAATAGCCAAATTCGTAGTTTAAATTTAACTAAAGTCATTTTTGCAATTCAGTTTTTAATTGGTGAGTTGTTTAATCTGGTCATAATTGAAATGCTCAACTAACGGACATCATTGCAAATCGGGGTTATTTATCAAAGTGTTGCATCTTTACCCCTCCCCCTATACACAGATATACACCTGTGTATACATATACACGTGTATATTACGTGTATATATGTGTTGTACTGCCCCCAGGCCCTTAAAAATTCGGACCGAGTAAGGCCCAAAGAGACCTGACCCAACCCACCTCAGCTTCTAAAGGGGAATACCCCTCTTTCCCTTTTCATTTTTAATATCAAACACCCCTTAAACTCTCACTCTCTCCCTTTCCTTTAAACCCTAGCCCCCCCCCCCCCCCCCTCTCTCCTATGATGTCAAACAGCCGGATTTGGCACAAACAAGGGCCGGCATGGCCTTTGTAGTCAAGGAATTGGTCGATGATGGCAAAGCATTAATTGCTCTGCCACTTTTCACCCGTTTCCACCCAACCTCAACCAAACACGGTATTGTATCTTTCTTTTCGTTGCTTTTCAATATTTTGGCGGTCAAAGGAGTACAAATCCCTTTGTCTCAACTTATTTTGAATCCCTCCATCCTCATTGGTTCAACAGGAACTAGTTGGATTGAGCCGTTGTGAGTCAAATATGACCTTCCACGCTTTATTTTACTTAAATCATGGCCGTTGAGGCCTGAATTGAAACTTGGTTTTCAAAATTTGGACCTTGTCCCACATCGGATCTGATTAGGGCTTGGGGATCTGGGGGTTCCTATATAATGGAACCCAAGCTACATTGTTTGACACACTTACATCTTGCAAACTGAAATATTGCTTGCATACTCGAAATACCTAAGTTTTTGAGCATTTTGTTGCTAAAACTTTAAGAGTTCAAGTTTAATCTAAAATTTTAAAATATTTTTCTGTTCTTTATGTCAATTCTGTGGCTTTGTGTGAGCTGGAGTTGTGGAAAGGAAGGTCTTCCAAGTTCAATCTCGATTCAAGGCTACACACAAGAAAGGTAATCCTCTTTCTCTTTTATTTTTGTATGATTTGGTTGTTTTAAATGCTTTTCTGTTAATTATGTGCTTAGCCTGTTGTTAATCATGTGATTAGTATGCATTTATTAGTCTTAGGTTAAGTGTATAATGTTGTTATGCTTGGTTTATTATTTGGCTAAGTAGTTTACTGTTTTTAAACCTGATTATGTAAGTTAAGTGTTGTTTAATACATGTATGTTAAGCATTTTGGTCCTGTTTGGAGATTATGTACTCATTTTGTAAACCTAATCATGTTCAGAGGATTATTTAAGGCTAGTTCTCATTTAGTATCTCATGAGGTGCTCATTTTGATTAACTTAACTCAACTTGATTTACTTGCCTAATACCTGCTTGCTATTTGTTTAGCCTAGCATTGCAGTATTATTTGCTCTAGGTGGTGTTGTTGACACCTAATTTTCACCTCATAAAACGTGTATTTTAATTTTTAAATTTCCCGAGTCCAAGACAGAGTAAGGATTCCCTTAAGATATTAAAAATTTAAAAATCCCGAGAAAATTGCAAAAATTGACGTTAAATTATTATTTTCATAAAAATTAACAATTACAAGAAATTATAAGTTATTTACTTTTACAAACGTGATTTGAAAAGAAGATACATATGCCGCTCCGTCTAACTCGGAAAAATTGTTAATTAAAAATGACATATGAATTACGGTTTATTTTGACCGCATTTTTTCACATTTTTAAATATTGCTCGGAAGTATATCACTATTAGGCTCGTTTTGAAGCTAGTATTTTAAAACGACGTATTATAATTTTTATTTCGTCAAAATATTATTTTACAAGGGGCGTAATAGACTAATTAACCTAAAACTATATAAAAACTATGCTACATTTTTATAAAAAATAAGAAGGGGATTTTATCCCTTTGTACCTTTGTTGGTACTATTTGGATAAGGTCTTTTTGGGGGGAAAAGTACGGCCAAATGACCTATTTTTGTCCATAAAATTCTAAATGCTTAGTTGAATGATTTTGAAATTTTGAATAAGGATTTTGGGGGGAAAAGTACGGTCAAGTGGCTTATTTTTGTCCATAGAATTTTAAATGCTTAATTGGATGATCTTGAAAATTTGAATAAGGGTTTTTGGGGGAAAAAGTACGACCAAGTGGCCTATTTTTTTCCATAGATTTCTAATTGCTTAGTTGGATGATTTTTGAAAATTTTAATAAAGATTTTTGGGGAAAAGCTATGGCCACATGACCTATTTTTGTCCATAGAATTGTAAATTGGCTTGCCTACAAATAGAACAGATGGACGTTAAGAGAAAACAAAAACACATATTTTTGGGAAGAACATTTTTTGTGGGAGGGGGGGGGGGGGGGGGGGGAACCTTTTTGAGGGGGAAAAAAAGGGGAATCTTCTATCTATTTTTGGGAAAAAGAGAGAAGAAAAAAAAAGAGAAAAACTAAAAAAAAAAAAAGAGTTCAAATTTGGCATCCTAAAAGCTAAAGTTTGATTTATATATTCAAAGCTTAGCAACAAAAGATACAAATACAAGATATACATATAGAGAAAGAAAATAAAATTAAAAGAAAAAGGGCTTTAAAGATTTGTGAAGTGTTTGGTGCTTGAAGTAGATTGAACCAATCTTCATTTTGATCTTTAGGTTGTCCCATCAAAAGGTAACCTCTCATTCTATCCTTTATTTCATTTCTAGTTATGATTATATATTTATTATGATACTTGTGCTAGTTAAAAATAATTCTTTGCTAGCTTAGTCTTGTTTGATGATTAAGTGCATATTATGTGAATTTGATACCATTTGAAAAAATTAAAATAAATTACAAGTTTGATTTAGACAAAGTTAAGTGATTTTAGGTTAGTTAAATTGATATACTTTATTTCATTTCTTGTTATGATTATATATTTATTATGATGCTTGTGTTAGTTAAAAATAATTCTTTGCTAGCTTAGTCTTACTTGATGATTAAGTGAATATTATGTGAATTTGATACCATTTGAAAAAATGAAAATAAATTAAGTGATTTTAGGTTAGTTAAATTGATAGAGAATAAGAAAAAATTCCATCCTTTATTTCATTTTAAGTTATGATTATATATTGTTTATGATGCTTGTGTAGTTGAAAAGGATTAGGTGCTACCCTAACTTTGTTTAAATGATTAAGTGAGTATCCTATGGATTTATTACTATTTGAAAAAATGAAAATAAATTAGAAGTTTAGTTTAGACAATGTTAAGTGATTTTAGGTTAGTTAAATTGATAAAAATAAGAAAAAGAGATTCCATCCCTTATTTCATTTTAAGTTATGATTATATGTTATTTTTTGATGCTGTGTAGTTGAAAAGGACTATGTGCTAGCCTAACTTTGTTTAGATGATTAAGCGAGTATCCTATGGATTTATTACTACTTTTGACAATGCTAAGTGATTTTAGGTTAATTAAAATTGATAAAAATAAGAAAAATAGTAGCTTAAGTTAGAATTTTGACATTGTGTTGATAGGTTTAGTATGATTTATTCATTCTTGTTAGCTTTTGATATATATATATATATATATATATATATATATATGTTTAAAAAAAAAACCTTAGTTCTTCTACGTTTGTTACTAATTCATAGCAACTATTAGACCTTTTGCATAAATTGTCTTTTTATTTATAAGTATGATATTTATGGGCTTAGTTTAAAACTATTGTAATTTATCTTTTTGGCTTTGTAAATTAAATAATTGACCTCGGCTTATTACTAATGTTTTGTACACCTATCTTTTGTGACCTCCCCAATTTGTTGATGAATCTTTCGAGGTCCACTAACATTTCTAGATCGAGTCAACCCCTATCATGGACGGACTAAGACATTGAAGCATAATTTGGAGCTGAAATATTTATTTATGCATTTTTCTATTGGGATTGGTCGGCCCAATTCCCTACTCTTTATATTATTTACTTGATTATATATATGTATGCTTGTGTATAAAATGGAATCCTGAATGAGATTATCACGCCTAAGAGTTGCTAAAATTGATTTTCATTAAAAAAAAAACCCGTTTAGGTAAATTTAGGATTGCGTATGATTTTGAGGATTTTGGATACCTTTGATATGATTTTGAACTTATAGGCAAACTTTAGGACTACTATGATTGATTTGAAACTTGAGTTGGAAATGATGTTTGTGTAATCTTGGATTATCATTTTGGGTGAACTGTTTTGACTATCAAAAAGGCTAATGAGTTAACTTTGAGACTTTTTGTAAAGATTAAAACCAAGAATTGGATAAAAGTTCTAAAAATATGGCTAACCTATGGAGTATATTAGTAAGCCTATAAAAACTTTTTTCTATACTTAAAAATATTTTTTCTAAAAACCCTTTTACCAAACTCGGGTGGGCTTATGTAGTGTTCTACCTGGGTTAACGCCTTAGAGTTTTTTCCTAGGTGTTCTAGTCCGAAATCTAAAAAACGCCCAATTTTGAGCAAAACTCTACCGTTTTTCATTTCTTGAAAAAGAGTGTTTTTGGCATGAATGATTAATTTCTATTTGCGGAAATATAAGCAAAACCTGTTTTTTATCACAAACAATTTATATCTACAAAGGCATACTATTAGAACTCGTAGGTCAACCGTATTTTAAAGATCCTTAATACCAGGCTGCTTAACACCTTCCTCGGGGGATCACCAGAACCCTTACTCTCACGACCCAGCCCCGTGGGCCGCGACTGGCACCCTACTTGGGTACCCAGACCAAATTACATATTCATTGCCAAATCCAAACTTATTTCAGAATTTCATAAAAGTCATATCAAACATAATTTGTATCAAAAATATGTCTTAAGCGGTCACATAAACCAAAACGTCATATCAAATCCAAACGGAGCGGCGGAATAAGCATCGCCGGTCAAAAGTGCAAACATAGCATAAGGGCCATTTAGGGCCATCATAACAAACGGACCGCTTTAAGACCAGAAAAACAAAATCAAACGAACATAGATAGGACCCTCGCCCCACATATAGGACTACAGGCTTCTACGAACCCAAAACAAAGACATATGGCGAGACAGGGCCCCGCCGTACCCAAATAGTCAAATCTACAGAATATACATAGCCAAAGAGAGTCTGTACCAAAAGTGGACTCCGAGTCAAGAAGGAGTACTCCGAAGTAGCGAAGAGCGAAGCCTACAGTGGAGGATCACCAATATCTGCACCTGCGGGAATGAAACGCAGCCCCCCGAAGAAAGGGGGTCAGTACGAAATATGTACTGAGTATGTAAAGCACGGAGTACAGAAATATGGGCTAAAACTGAAAGCAAACCGGATATCAAAAGGGAAGTATCAATCAGTATATTAAAATCCGTATCAAATCATATACATATACATAATGCAAACGAAATTGTGCAAACGCTCAAGAACATGGTCGCCACTCCGACGCTGGCGCCACACACAGCATAACACCAGAAGGTTTCGAATCTCCCTACATCCCCAAACACAAACATAAGTGAGCGTATCGCATCACTAGCCATATCACAGCATAACTCCAAACGGGACCCGACCCTATGGCGAGGCCTCGGGAACCGTAACACAGCATACGACCGAATTATCATAGGGCGCACGAATCATAACCGGCCCGGGAACCGGTGAACGAAGTCATAGTAAGGCACGAGCGGAGTCGTGAGCAAACAAATGCAAAATATATTTCAAAATAGCCTTTCAAAACATAATGATTTCATAAGTCATTTCTTAGTACAAAATAATCAAATACTTAGTCGATACGAAGATTCATTTCACAAAATGCTTCCAAAATGGTACGTATGGCTCAAAACGTAACTTAGCATATCATAATATTCAAAACATATCTCCTAGGAGGAAGTTCCAAAACCGAAGGTTTCATATCAAACTTTATTCGAAAGGAGAGCCCAATAGAACAAATAGGGCGTCTCGGGGTTAGCGGGCCCACCTCGGGTCGAATCGAGGCGGCGAACATAATTTACAAACATTTAGGGGCCAAAAGTTCATACATAATCATTTCAAAGTGACCCGATCACATTTCGATAGGTTTCGGACATTTGGTCGCATTCTAGCCAAAATAGAGCCTTTAGGCTTCAATTGAATTGAATGAATAGTAGTCGTTTTGTAGATCGGGTTTCGCGGAACAGAAATGCTCCGGAGGTTCCAATATTCACCTAACATACTAAGACATGCCAAACGAAGAAGTGGGAAGCTTTACATACTTTATAGACGTCTTATGCTCTCTCCAAAATCAAATCCCGTTTCGTCCAGAATCTGCAAATGGTCAAAGTTACCAATTTGAGATTCTTAGGCTTAAAGTCCCCATTAACTTGATTTTTGTCTACCGAAATTTCGGCAGCATTTCCCCTATAAATCTAACACTCCCGAGACTTAGCTCGGCTCAAAATACATCAACAACAACAGCCCACACATCATCAAACAACACAAATCATATTCAAACCATACTAACTTCAAAATTCTACCTTATTACATAAGTTGGCAACTTTTCATTGAAGCTTCAAAATTCCAAATCTGTATCCACATTATTGTATTCATTCAATCATTCAAGATTATTCAATCACATCTCAAATAGGTTCCAAACCATATACAAACTTCCCAAAGTTCACTACTTTCCATACTTTGCTCAAAACGTCAAAAATTTACGACGAACATCCTAACTTTCATTGTTTCATTCCGAATTCATTAACATCAACCATAAGTCATATTTAGGGCCTTTAGTATCATAAATATACAATGATATACACAAATATACCAAAGGTATATACATTCCGATAATGTTCCGAAATCCTTTTCCAACGCCAATTCAATTCATTAATCATTCATTTACGACATAAAGGTCACAACGACGCATTAAACAAACTAAACAAGATCAAATTCACATTCTTTCTCCCTCCTAGGGCTCACGGCCAAACACACCCTTCTCACACACACACGCCATGCACAAACACAACACCATTGCATAATCTTCATGCAACATCAACCACTATAACATATAAACCCATTTCATAACATAAAAACATAGAAATCTTACCTTTTTCTTGAAATTCCGACTTGCCGCAAACGCCGCTCTTTCACCAAACTAATTGTATCACGTCGGAGAGCGTCTTGTACTTGTTACAACTACAAGAAGGGCACGATTTTTAGATTAGAAACAAGGCTTGGGAATTTATTCTTTCTCTCTATTTCTTGTTCGGCCGAATGGGGTTTTTTTGAGCCAAGGGAATGAATTGTGATTTTCTTGATAATTTCTAAGTGTAGCATTGATATATATCCATAACAAGGGGTCATGTGCAAATCACATGACCATTAAAATGGGTCTTGGGCCATGCCAATGGCCGGTCACCCCATCAAGCTTTGGGCCTCATTTTTGTTGTCCAATTCATAAAAGTCCCGTTTTGTAATTCCCGAAACTAATTTTCGAAATTCCAAATTTACCCTCGGCCTTCCCCGATGTCTTAACATTAATGATCCCATAACCAACATAGTCATATTTACTAAAATCAAAATATTTTCTCATAAGGCACAAATCTTAATTATTCTCGATTTCCACTTATATGAAAACACGGGACATAACATTCTCCCCCCCCCCCCTTAAGAACATTCGTCCCCGAATGTTAAATTAATCTTATAAGGTCTTATGATCAAGGCAGGAGTGTCCCTTTTTAATAATGACATACATAATTCATTTTATCAATCAACACAACAAACTGAAAAATTTAGATTACCTGTGGACGTCGGGAACAAGTGAGGGTATTTCCTTTTCATCTCATCCTCCGCCTACCAAGTCATCTCCTCCCGATTATTGTTGCGCCACAGGACTTTGACGGAGGGCACTTCTTTAGTGCGTAGTCTCCGCACCTGTCGATTCAGAATAGATACAGGCTGCTCGTCATAAGATAACTGCTCCGTCACCTGAATGTCATCAACTGGGAATATCCTGGAAGGATCACCAATACATTTCCGCAACATAGACACATGAAACACCGGGTGTACGGCCTCCAAGTCGGATGGTAAGTCTAGCTCGTAGGCGACCTCGGCTATCTTTCGAACGATCTGATACGGCCCAATGTACCGGGGGCTCAACTTACCCTTTCTACCGAATCTCATGACACCCTTCATGGGAGACACCTTCAGGAATACACAGTCGCCAATCTGGAACTCTAACGGTGGACGTCATCTATCTTCATAAGCTTTCTGTCGACTCTGAGCAGCCAATAATCGTTCTCGAATAAGCTTTACCTTATCTACAGCTTCCTGGATCACATCTGGCCCAATCAGCTTAGTCTCGCCCACGTCAAACCAACCAATAGGAGATCTGCATTTCCTGCCGTAAAGGGCCTCGTACGGAGCCATCTGGATGCTGGAGTGATAACTGTTATTATAGGCAAACTCAATAAGCGGCAAATGATCATCCCAGCTGCCCCAAAAATCAATAACGCAGGCCCGCAACATATCTTCGAGCGTCTGAATAGTGCGCTCGGCCTGTCCGTCGGACTGAGGGTGAAAAGCTGTACTGAGGCTCACCTGAGTCCCTAATCCCTCCTGAAATGACCTCCAGAAATTAGCAGTAAACTGGGTACCTCGGTCAGTAATAATAGATATAGGGACTCCGTGAAGTCTGACTATCTCTCTGATATACAATCTGGCATAGTCCTCAGCCGAATAAGTAGTCCGAACCGGAAGGAAATGGGCTGATTTCGTCAGCCTGTCAACAATAACCCAGATAGAGTCGTACCTGCGTGGAGTGCGCGGTAACCCAACAACGAAATCCATATTAATCATCTCCCATTTCCAGGCTGGAATCTCCATCTCCTGTAATAATCCACCGGGCTTCTGATGCTAGATCTTAACTTGCTGGCAGTTCGGGCACTGACTAACAAACTCAGCAATATCTTTCTTCATGCCGTCCCACCAATAAAAACACCTGAGATCCCGATACATTTTGGTGGAACCAGGATGAACAGAATACCGTGCATTATGGGCCTCGCCCATAATCTGCCGCCGTAAGCCCGCAACGTCCGGTACACAGAATCTGCCGTCATATAATAATACTCCTTTAGGCGAGATCTCAAACTGAGTCTTTGCTTTATTAAGGGCCACATCTCTGTACTGAATCAGGAGAGGATCTTCAAACTGGCGCTGCTTTACCTCCTGAATAATAGATGATTCAGCAACTGGACGAACAGAAATCCCAGAAACTCCAGAATCCACCAAACGAACTCCGAGGCTGGCCAGCTGATGAATATCACGAACCAAATCTCTCTTATCAGATGGAACATCAGCCAGACTGCCCACGGACTTGCGGCTAAGCGCGTCAGCTACCACATTGGCTTTCCCCGGATGGTACAGAATATCAACGTCGTAGTCCTGTAGTAGCTCAAGCCATCTCCGCTGCCGCAAATTTAGTTCCTTCTGCTTAAAAATATACTGGAGACTCTTATGGTCCGTATAAATATCAACATGGACCCCATATAAATAATACCGCCAAATCTTCAAAGCATGAATTATTGCGGCCAACTTAAGATCATGAGTGGGATAATTCTTCTCGTGCGGTCTGAGCTGCCGGGAAGCATAGGCTATGACTCGACCGTGTTGCATCAATACACAACCTATCCCAATACCAGAGGCGTCACAATAGACAACATACCCGTCTGATCCCTCTGGAAGAGTCAATACTGGGGCCGTAACCAATCTCTCTTTCAGCATCTGAAAGCTGCGCTCGCAGGCATCGGTCCACTGAAATTTTGCTGCTTTCTGAGTAAGCCTCGTCAGTGGTGCTGCAATAGAAGAAAAACCCTCCACGAACCTGCGATAATATCCGGCCATTCCCAGAAAACTGCGCACCTCTGTCGGAGTAGTAGGCCTGGGCCAATTCTGCACAGCCTCAATCTTCTGCGTATCGACCTGAATACCATCTGCGCCGACAATATGGCCCAAGAATGCCACAGAAGTTAACCAGAATTCACATTTAGAGAATTTAGCATATAACTTCTGCTGACGGAGAACGCCAAGTACCGTCCTCAAATGATCTGAATGCTCCTCGGCTGATCGCGAGTAAATCAAGATATCATCAATAAACACAATAACAAACATATCCAGAAAAGGCCGAAATACCCGGTTCATCAGATCCATAAATACCGCTGGAGCATTAGTCAGCCCGAAAGACATAACTCTGAACTCATAATGCCCGTACCGGGTCCTGAAAGCGGTCTTCGGGATATCTGACTCCCGTACTCGCACCTGATGATAACCTGAGCGCAGATCTATCTTCGAAAAATATTTAGCACCCTGCAGCTGATCAAACAAGTCATCAATCCGGGGGAGGGGATATTTATTCTTTATAGTCACCTTATTAAGCTGCCGGTAGTCGATACACATCCGCAATGACCCATCTTTCTTTCTGACAAACAATACCGGCGCTCCCCAGGGTGATGTGCTGGGTCTGATAAAGCCCTTATCCAACAAATCTTTCAGCTGCTCCTTCAACTCTTTCAACTCAGCCGTGCCATCCTGTACGGAGGAATAGATATAGGCTGCATATCCGGCATCAACTCTATAGTAAAATCAATCTCTCGCTCAGGCGGAAGGCCAGGAAGCTCGTCAGGAAAAACATCTGGAAACTCACTGACGACCGGAACAGACTGAAGGGTAGGTATCTCCGCTGCAGTATCGTGCACACGAACCAAATGATAGATATAACCCTTCTGGATCATCTTCTTAGCCTTGAGGTACGAAATAAACTTACCTCTCGGCGATGCTGTGGATCCGAACCACTCTATAACCGGTTCCCCTGGAAACTGAAAACGGACTACCTTTCTCTGGCAGTCAACATTAGCATAACAAGAAGACAACCAGTCCATACCCATAATGACGTCAAACTCAAGCATGTCTAACTCTATCAGATCAGCCCTAGTGCAACGATCACAAATAGTCACAGAACAATCCCTATAGATCTGTCTCGCTATAACAAAATCCCCAACTGGCGTAGCTACCTCAAATGGCTCTATAGGCTCAGACACTATCCCAATTTTACTAGCAACGAGTGGGGAAATATATGATAAAGTAGAACCAGGGTCAATCAATGCATATACAGATCTGGAGAAAACCAGTAATGTACCTGTGACGACGTTTGGCGAAGCCTCCTGATCCTGGCGGCTGGCCAAAGCATATATGCGGTTCGAGGGACCGCTAGAACCTGAAGCGCCACCGCGGCCTCGACCGCGTCCTGCCGGTGCTGGCATACCTCGCCCTCCAGGGCGTGCAACAGATGGAGCAGAAGAAGAACCAGCGGCAGACCTTGTCGGCTGAGCCACACTACCAGAACCGCTGGCCAACGGACAATCTCTCATAAAATGGCCCTGACCACCGCACGAAAAACAAGCTCCAGTAGCTCGATAACACTCCCCAGGATGAGACTTCCCGCAATGAGCACAACGGGGCCTGGGTGGTCTGGCTTGGCTGGGGCCTCTGGATACCTGTGAACCTGCCGCTCTGGAGCTCTGACCGGCCCCAGACGGTCCCGCACTATAAAATCTCCGGCTGCCTGACTGAGTACTCCGGCCGGACGGAGGTAGCTGTCTGCCTGACTGCTGCTGCTGAGGCTATCCGCCTCGAGAATCCCCGGAATAACCTGCGGACCTAGCCCTCTTGGGCGGCCTCCTGTCCCGATCTCTACCAGAATGATCAGACCGGTGACGATCCTCCATACCCATCGCATAGGCCTGAAGTCGGGCAATGTCCATATCTGTCTGCAATGACACTGCCATACAGCCGTCGATCAAATACCGATCCAATCCCATGACATATCTGTGCATCCGATCGGACATGTCTGCTACCACGGCCGGTGCATATCGGGCCAGAGAATCAAACTCAAGATTATACTCGCGCACACTCCGACCCCTCTGCTGCAAATGTAAGAATCGGTCGGCCCGTGCCCGCCGCAACTCCGGGGGTAGAAAGTGGCGGGTGAAAGCAGTCACAAACTGGTCCCACGTAGCTGGGGGAGCACCCTCACCCCTGGATAACTCCCAAGTCTCATACCAGTGAGCGGCAACATCTCGAAGCCTGTGCAAAGCCAGCTCGACCGACTCGGTCTCTGAAGCCCTGACCAAGTCCAGTGAGCGCCGCATCCCCCGGAGAAAGTCATGGGGGTCCTCATCGGGCTTAGACCCGAAAAACTCTGGAGGGCCACATAATAGAAACTCCCGAACTCTCAGGCTGTCCCGCCTGTCATCATCATCATCGTCCCTCCGCCCGCATTTGCGAGCCTGTCCTGCTACCAGTGTAGTCAGCAACTGTACCGCCTCTCTCAAGATCCTGTCCTCCGCCCCTGGCTGAGGAGCTGGAGTCTGAGGAGCGGGTACTCGGGCCTCTGGAGCTGCTGAAGGTCCTGGTCCAGGCTGTACTAGTGGGGGTGTAGCGGACCCCTCAGAACGAGGCACAACCTCAGGCAAATCATAGACACGAGCTCGGGTAGATCGCTGTGCCTGACTAGTCTCTCCCATCCTCGCTTTGCCCTTCTGGGCCGCCGTTGCCTTCTTCGGAGGCATCACTGCAAACACAATAGCGAGTCAGATCAAAATCACCCTAACAGCACAGCTCTATCGCACGATCTAAGATTCCAAAGAAAGTAACATCCTTAAATTCCCTGTAGCTTCCTGTTTATAGATGTGGTGCACAACACATCGATAAACAAGACTCTACGAGACACGGCCTGTAGACATTCCGAGGACAAACTGCTCTGATACCACTTTTGTCACGACCCAGCCCCGTGGGCCGCGACTAGCACCCTACTTGGGTACCCAGACCAAATTACGTATTCATTGCCAAATCCAAACTTATTTCAGAATTTCATAAAAGTCATATCAAACATAATTTGTATCAAAAATATGTCTTAAGCGGTCACATAAACCAAAACGTCATATCAAATCCAAACGGAGCGGCGGAATAAGCATCGTCGGTCAAAAGTGCAAACATAGCATAAGGGCCATTTAGGGCCATCATAACAAACGGACCGCTTTAAGACCAGAAAAACAAAATCAAACGAACATAGATAGGACCCTCGCCCCACATATATGACTACAGGCCTCTACGAACCCAAAACAAAGACATATGGCGAGACAGGGCCCCGCCGTACCCAAATAGTCAAATGTACAGAATATACATAGCAAAAGAGAGTCTGTACCAAAAGTGGACTCCGAGTCAAGAAGGAGTACTCCGAAGTAGCGAAGAGCGAAGCCTACAGTGGAGGATCACCAATATCTGCACCTGCGGGAATGAAACGCAACCCCCCGAAGAAAGGGGGTCAGTACGAAATATGTACTGAGTATGTAAAGCACAGAGTACAGAAATATGGGCTAAAACTGAAAGCAAACCGGATATCAAAAGGGAAGTATCAATCAGTATATTAAAATCCGTATCAAATCATATACATATACATAATGCAAACGAAATCGTGCAAACGCTCAAGAACGTGGTCGCCACTCCGACGCTGGCGCCACACACAGCATAACACTAGAAGGTTTCGAATCTCCGTACATCCCCGAACACAAACATAAGTGAGCGTATCGCATCACTAGCCATATCACAGCATAACTCCAAACGGGACCCGGCCCTATGGCGAGGCCTCGGGAACCGTAACACAGCATACGGCCGAATTATCATAGGGCGCACGAATCATAACCGGCCCGGGAACCGGTGAACGAAGTCATAGTAAGGCACGAGCGGAGTCGTGAGCAAACAAATGCAAAATATATTTCAAAATAGCCTTTCAAAACATAATGATTTCATAAGTCATTTCTTAGTACAAAATAATCAAATACTTAGTCGATACGAAGATTCATTTCACAAAATGCTTCCAAAATGGTATGTATGGCTCAAAACGTAACTTAACATATCATAATATTCAAAACATATCTCCTAGGAGGAAGTTCCAAAACCGAAGGTTTCATATCAAACTTTATTCGAAAGGAGAGCCCAATAGAACAAATAGGGCGTCTCGGGGTTAGCGGGCCCACCTCGGGTCGAATCGAGGCGGCGAACATAATTTACTAACATTTAGGGGCCAAAAGTTCATACATACTCATTTCAAAGTGACCCGATCACATTTCGATAGGTTTCGGACATTTGGTCGCATTCTAGCCAAAATAGAGCCTTTAGGCTTCAATTGAATTGAATGAATAGTAGTCGTTTTGTAGATCGGGTTTCGAGGAGCAGAAATGCTCCGGAGGTTCCAATATTCACCTAACATACTAAGACATGCCAAACGAAGAAGTGGGAAGCTTTACATACCTTATAGACGTCTTATGCTCTTTCCAAAATCAAATCCCGTTTCGTCCAGAATCTGCAAATGGTCAAAGTTACCAATTTGAGATTCTTAGGCTTAAAGTCCCCATTAACTTGATTTTTGTCTACCGAAATTTCGGCAGCATTTCCCCTATAAATCTAACACTCCCGAGACTTAGCTCGGCTCAAAATACATCAACAACAACAGCCCACACATCATCAAACAACACAAATCATATTCAAACCATACTAACTTCAAAATTCTACCTTATTACATAAGTTGGCAACTTTTCATTGAAGCTTCAAAATTCCAAATCTATATCCACATTATTGTATTCATTCAATCATTCAAGATTATTCAATCACATCTCAAATAGGTTCCAAACCATATACAAACTTCCCAAAGTTCACTACTTTCCATACTTTGCTCAAAACGTCAAAAATTTACGACGAACATCCTAACTTTCATTGTTTCATTCCGAATTCATTGACATCAACCATAAGTCATATTTAGGGCCTTTAGTATCATAAATATACAATGATATACACAAATATACCAAAGGTATATACTTTCCGATAATGTTCCGAAATCCTTTTCCAACGCCAATTCAATTCATTAATCATTCATTTACGACATAAAGGTCACAACGACGCATTAAACAAACTAAACAAGATCAAATTCACATTCTTTCTCCCTCCTAGGGCTCACGGCCAAACACACCCTTCTCACGCACACACGCCATGCACAAACACAACACCATTCCATAATCTTCATGCAACATCAACCACTACAACATATAAACCCATTTCATAACATAAAAACATAGAAATCTTACCTTTTTCTTGAAATTCCGACTTGCCGCAAACGCCGCTCTTTCACCAAACTAATTGTATCACGTCGGAGAGCGTCTTGTACTTGTTACAACTACAAGAAGGGCTAGATTTTTAGATTAGAAACAAGGCTTGGGAATTTATTCTTTCTGTCTATTTCTTGTTCGGCCGAATGGGGGTTTTTTGAGCCAAGGGAATGAATTGTGATTTTCTTGATAATTTCTAAGTGTAGCATTGATATATATCCATAACAAGGGGTCATGTGCAAATCACATGACCATTAAAATGGGTCTTGGGCCATGCCAATGGCCGGCCACCCCATCAAGCTTTGGGCCTCATTTTTGTTGTCCAATTCTTGGCCCAATTCATAAAAGTCCCGTTTTGGAATTCCCGAAACTAATTTTCGAAATTCCAAATTTACCCTCGGCCTTCCCCGATGTCTTAACATTAATGATCCCATAACCAACATAGTCATATTTACTAAAATCAAAATATTTCCTCATAAGGCACAAATCTTAATTATTCTCGATTTCCACTTAGGAAAACACGGGACATAACACTTACCCAAGCTTTGGTTAGATTAGGATTCTTTTAAAATTTAACTGTTTTGAATGAACCCTTTTCGGACTGATTTTCCTAATTTCCTAAAAATTAGGTGGCGACTCTAAAATGAAGTCCATTTAGAGCACCATCCACATAGAAGTATATTTTTTCCTTTTCCCCGATACGATTGACAACCGTACTACCCCGGGACACTTTCCTTTTTAAATGAGGCAAGTGCAAATACGAATTGGAAAAAATAGAACCGCTACAGATGGTGACTCTGTTGGGGAAAAATTAAGATTCTAACCATAAAGATTCCAATAATTTTTGTGTTTGTATGGTATAAATTATTTAAGTGATATAAATTGTCGTAAAATATAAATGTCATTCATGCATGCATACTCCACCACTCCTGGCATTTAATTTACATTTTTTCTAAGGGTGACGATGCGGGATGAGCTGATGTCATATGTTCACTAAAAACCCTTTTGATATATTCTTTGAAGGTCTCTAAGGTCGAGTGGGCATATGGTCATCCCACAACCTTATAGAGCCCACCCCCAGCTTGTCCGCTTAGGTAACATGTGTCATTTGCTTGAAAAACCACTCTAGAACAACTAGGGTAGAGTGAAGCCAAATCCCTACTGGTATAGCTCACACGGACTATAGACCGGTTTAGGTATCTTAGGCCTACCTGAATCGGACAGGGACACCTACAACAGGAAATATCGGATTGAATTTATCTTGACTCTATAGATGTGAATCAATACCATTATCATGGCCATATGGAAGAAGGGAAGTGGGAGAGATTTGCAAACCATGTGAGACTTAATACCATTATTGAGCAAGAAAAAGGATCGACGAGCCCGAGTATCAAGGAGGATCATATCAGGAAAGTGACTCACTTATATCTCTTGAAAGGATATTCCTGAGGAATCAAGGGAGTATTGCAACTGAGAGTCATTACTAAGTAGGACACTCATTTTCAACTATTCAAAAGGAATGTTATAGATAGTGCATGTCAGAGGATTAAAATGATGACTCCAAGAAGGATGTATGGAAGTAGACCTATTAGAATTAGAAGAGAGAACAAGAGGAACCAATATGCAATGGTAAACCTACCCAAGGGAAAGACAACTCCTATTCCACAGTGTTACTGGAAAGATGACTCCAAAACAAGAAAACTCGACCTAAGCTTCAAGCGTAGATGGATATAGTAATTTGTAGTCAATTACGGAAGTAGCTAAATTATGACCACTTTCTTTGGAAATTCAATAATAACTGATGTTAGGTGGAGAATGGTATTAAGTTAAGCAAGGAGAGGCACAACATGATAGAAGAGTAATTGATTCGTCACAAGATCACCATAACCAGTATACTTATACAAGACTAGTTTAACATTCGAGGACGAATGTTCTAAAGGGGGGAAGGATGTTACATCCTGTGTTTTTATGCATTGGAAAGTGTGTGAGTTAAATGACTTTGGTAATGGAAGAGAGGTTATCCCTCAAGCTTATAGGTGGTTAGAGTGATGGTACAGATGTATCGTAAGGATTTGATGTTAAACCAATCAAAGAAAATAAGTTTCGTTGAGGTTCGAAATTTATTTAAATGAAATACGGTCCAAGCTATAATACCCCGTATTTTTAGACTAGGAAATTGGACCGTCCAACATGAGAAAATTTACTCGAGGTTGGAAGATTTAGTCACATTCAAGCATGAAAATCAAGAACTCGGTGTATACAAGGATGAGGTCCCGAAATAATTTAGGACTTAACAAGTGTGACGACGGTAATTGAGAATAATATTTGGTGTATGTATAAAGAGGCTATGGACTAGACTACCACATGATTATGATAATGAGTATATGAAGTGCGTTAAAAGTGGTTCATGTTTAAGTGAATTGAGATCAAGAAATTTATTATGCGAGTAATTGTTTAAGAGGAGGATTATAGTAGAAGTCAAGGAAATAATTGTTAGCTATTTGGTGGATATAATTAATCCACGTAAGTATAGCAAGGTGGAAGCAAGTGGTTATGCATTCATGCATATAATGAGGAGGTGACAATGATTAATGATAGGTGTTAAGTGGTATGTACCAAAGGGGGCCCACGTGTAAAGAGGGAAATACATCTTTCATGATATAATTTCATGGTCTTAGCCTTATTTACATTTGAAATGAGATGTATAATGTGATATTTTCTCTAAGCAACAAAGAAACATGCGTTTTAGTACCTTCATACCAATGCGACTTCCAATTTTCAAGGAAGAAAGTATACTCTTTCTCAAGAATAATATCCGGATTTCGTTCACCGCTTCGATCTCGTTATTCCAGTTTGTCGTGTTGTTGAATCCAGACTTTCTTCAAAGTGAAGTAAGGTGGAAGAAGAGTACTTCTTTGCATATAAGGTAAGAAATCCTCTCTCCTAGATATATTTGATTTATCCAAATCGGATCTACATTGCTAGATGAAAGAAACATGAAAATTATATCGGAAATCAGATAAATTGTTGTTGTAGTTCGGTGGACTGTTTTGGGAGGTTGTTGTTATAAAATTATATGACTGGAAATTAATTAAATAACCTGGAGGTGTTGTTGCTATTGTTAATATTGTTTAGAAATTTAAGAATGAAGATGGGGTTTAAAACTATTGTTTAATTGACAAGTCCAGCTTGGCGCTCGTCGCATTATTGTTTGAATTATTGAAGCTATTTTTATATTGTTGAGGGGCTGGATCGATGGGATTAATTGTTGATGTTGTTAATATGATTGTTGCTATTGTTGTTGATGATTTGGCCGAGTTGAATTCTCGGGGTTTGTGGAATATATAAAGGAAATGTTGTCCGAATTTCTATAAAAGACGTGCTAGCTTAAGGTTGGGTACCTAAGTACCTACTGCGAATGTTTGGTATCTACTGATGTTGTTGTAGATCTTGGGAAGCCCGAGACTTATGTTTGGATTAGCTTAAGGAGCGGACAAGGTATGTTGAGGCTATTCCCTTTTCTTCTTTTGGTATGATCTTTACGATACGAACGAACGACAAACATATGAACCCCAAAAATGACTCCCACTCTTAGACAAATTAGGGGCATTATGAATTGACCCTAAATGCTACCTTGTTAAATATTGTTCATGTCTATGATTTTGATAGCTTTACTTATTGAACATTACTGCTTCATAACGACACTTGAAATCTTTATGTTCTTACATCTTATCAAAAGGTTCCATAATTATTCTATGAGTCTCATATGCAATCATTTATATATATATATATATATATATATATATATATATATATATATATATATATATATATATATATATGTATTCATTATGTTACTGACACTGAGCCGAGCTATAGTCGGCCGGGTACGTCACGTAATATGCAACCACTGATCAGTTGGCTATTCATACCGAATCCTGATATAGGCCGGGTACATTATACACATCGAGTCCCACTAGGGCCGGGTACGTTATATAGATGTGATAGCGATAAAGGCCTATGGATACTTATGCATTAATAAATGGTTTTACATAAAAGCATGCATGATTCTTGCCTTCAGGGCTATTTACATTTCTAGTCATTGCCTTCGGGGCTACTTACATTGTTATTCTCTTGTTTGGGCCTACTCATATTATAGATTGTTTATCGTACTTTTATTACGACTTATATCTCATTTTTTATGATTATTGTTGCCTTATATACTCGGTAAATTGTTCATACTAATGTCCCTTTGCCTGGGGGCGCTGTGTTTTATGCCACACAGCCCCATATTTCTTTGCAGGAAAGTTATACAGGAGTTTGACTATAGGATGTCCCAAGCTATCAACTGGATTGGTAAACTCCATTTTGTTCGGAGTGATGCCGCGTCGGAGTATTTCCTTATGAGTTGAGTGATATGCATTATGGGTATGTTGGGGCCCTGTCCCTACTTAGGTTTTGATATCATATCTTACGTTAGAGACTTTTGCAGATAGAGTCATGTCTACAGTATGTCAGTCTTGTAAGCGGCTATATAAGCCGATGTATCAATATGCATTACTTTATAGATTTCATATGATTACAGATTTTACTTGATATGAGAAAGATGAAAAGAATGTTTTTGAAAAGCTTTCATTATGCATTTCATTTCATGATTTAAGAGTTCAGTGAGATTATGAGTATAATGAGAACTAGCTGGTTCGCTCAGCTCTAAGTAACGGACGGGTGCCCATCATGCCCTATCAGAATTCGGGTGTGACACGGGGTGAAATGAGGTTCGCTAAACATACATTGGTCATTCTCGTCATTTGTAAGGTCACCTTCGCCTTTCAGCCCCCTCATTGCTTTTCTCGAGCCATTTTGTTACTTTCAATCCCTTTCCTGCAGGAGAGCCAATTACTTATTAGGGTACATATTTCACACTACCGCGGCTCCGACATTCCTCAGGTGTTTAGTGAGTGATATACGAGCATACATAATTTCAATTAACCATGTTCGATATCTTTTTGTACCATAGTGCGTATTCGTGATATTGCCCGTTGTGAGTAATTTACTAGGATCTTCCTTTCACCACTTATCAATATCCTTCCCCATGTCTAATCATTTGTCTCTTATCCTTAAGTCATCATCTAATCATAATTAATCCCTTATATCCATATTTGGATGTCAGCTCTGACTCAACTTACTTCCTGGACTAGTGTCTTTCTTCCTCTTGCTGAAGACGATCATTTCCTCGCGGCGCTTATCACATTTAAAGGCTCGCTCCACTAGCTATCATGCAGCTTGTTCCATAGAATGTTCCTCTTATACGGTCATGTCCATGTAAAGTAGATAGGATTCCTTGATTCATAGTCTACTTGTTGACTTAACTCATTTCTATCTACGATTCTCCGTCATTATCGCACTTAAGTTATTCTTTCCTCGAGATCCTCTTATTTCCTCATACTTGTTCGTCTTGAGTGGCATCAAATTTATCCGTTAGCATCTTATCTCATAATTGTTCATGAAACTTGCCCAAGGTGTTCCCAGTATCCCGAATTCCTCTTATTTTTGTTCCTTCTTACTCTCTAATGGTGTCCTGGACTCCTCACTTGATTTGCATTTAATCAACTGTGATTCCCAATACGTACTCTGAATCTCGTATCATTCCATCATAGATATTACCCGCTTCGATAAGCCCTTACTCTCTTATGTTACCACGTATCATATCATAAGTACTAGGCTCTACTTATGACTTCCTCTCGCTCGAGTATTCGAAATAAAGTGAATCTGGTGTCCCTTACTTCGATATCACTAATGGGAGGGGTGGAACAGTAAGTTATATTGTCCTGGATAGTGAAGTCCCGCATATTATTTGTTTGTTGAACGGTGTCGCGAGTTCATCACTTCTGTTTTGATCCCCTTTTAACATCAAATTCCTAGAACCTTTATCTGTCGAGTAAATAATGGCGATCTAGGTCCTAACATACATACCTATAAACACAAGCGATTTCAATGGGGAGGGGGGAGGGGGGGTTAGTATACCTGGAAGCATCCTGTCCGGGTAATGCACATGAGAGCTTTGATCAGATACGCTTTGAAGCAGAACCCTCCTATCTTCATCAACTACTCTTTTTCTCTTGGCCTGACTATCCTCTTCCTCTTGTCCATATCATATGACATATATTGGCGATCCTTGAGTAACAGACTCCCAAGGCTGAAGACTATCTGATACCTCCGTAACGCTAACGTTCGTAGCGGCCCTAACATACTACTAAACCTGAGCGAAAAATGGATGTGTCAACCCCTACTCAGATCCCTTCACATCCTACTCAACAGGTGTTAAACCTCAGAAAATTTCCCGTTGATACGCAAGTGAACGAACTAGTGATGTGTGCGAGGAGTACGAGTGTATAATGTTTCATGAGCAATGTGCGTAAATTGACGAGAATGATTAGAATGAAAAGTCGAGATATTTGAAAAGTTGAAAGTTGGCAAAACTGCCCAGTGGTCGTAAAGTGCAAATTACGGACCGTAAACTGGTATCCGGTCCGCAAACTGGAAGGTCGTAAACTGCCATGCAAGGCTTCGACTTTCTGCCCAGTGGAGAAATGGTAAAATACGACCAGGAGGACGGACCGTAAAGTGATTTACGGCCGGTAAACCATGGTCGTAAATCACCATGCATGCAGCCTAAAGTTTCTGGCGCTGCTTAAGGTTAAAGACGACCACGAGGGACGGTCCGTAAACTGATATACGGATTGTAAACCTACATGGATGACCACTGTTCACCCCAGCCCAGATTTTCAGTTCATTAAATATAAGGACCAAGACTTGTTTTATTTCATTTCTACACTACACCACTTCTGTCTAGAATCATCTCTCTACATTTATTTCATAAGTTTTCAAGGATTATAGGTCACCAACTACATAAACGAGTGAAGCAAGTGTAACCGACTCGGGGCGTGGACCAGCGTGGATTGGGGGGGGGGGGGGGGCGGCCAAAGCCCGGGCTCTCGATACGCCTGTGGAACGCCGTCTCCTCGATTGTGTTAGGCAGCGCGCGCCTCTGGCCGTACAACCCCAATGTGCACATTCTAGTGCGTCTCCCCCCTCGTCCCCGGCGCGTGCGCCCGCGCGCGCGTCGGGTGACTAACGAACCCCGGCGCGAAAAGCGCCAAGGAATACTTAAATTGATAGCCTGCCTCTCGCGCCCAGTCCGCGGTGCGCGCGGGAGGGCCTGTGCTTCTCTTGAAACGCCGACAGGCCCGGGTAATCTTTGAAATTTCATCGTGATGGGGATAGATCATTGCAATTGTTGGTCTTCAACGAGGAATTCCTAGTAAGCGCGAGTCATCAGCTCGCGTTGACTACGTCCCTGCCGTTTGTATGCAAATGGAGAAAAACTAGGGTTTTTCTCAAAGTGGAGTATTATTAACCAAAGCTTGTTCCTATAACTTCTAAGGTAAGATTCATGATTTTTACATGATGTTTAAGGTATTGAAGAGTTGAAATACATGGATTGTAGAAAATATGGTCAAGTAGGTCATGAATGATGAATAGTGACATTTTGAGGAATAGTTTGAATTGAATCATGAATGTTGTTGTGTTGTGATATGAATGCATTATAAATGGTACTAAGATCATGAACTATACGCTTTAGACGAATGGACTAAGTTGGATGTTATGACCATGAATATGGGCGAATTAGAGGCAAATTAAGGAATCTAAATAATGTGGATAACGTGAATGACTAATGGCCATTGTTATGATGTTAATGAAGGTATATACGCTAGCATTGGAAGGAAGCGTGCAAGTGTAGAATAGTACGACGAAAAGGTATGTAAGGCTAACCCTTCTTTCATAAGGCATGGTTCCTTGGCCAAACTCTTAAATCCTCTATATGAGTATGTTGTATTCAAGTGATTGACACTCCAAGCTCATAAGCTCACGACCCTCGATACGTGCTATGAATGTACTACGCACCCCGTTGACGAGTAAGCATAAGATAGAGATGTAGCGAAAACGATGATGATAGTGATGGTGATGATAATAATAATGATGCTAAAGGTGCCTACGAGCTATTATATTCATATGTGCCTATGAAGGGCTATAATGACACCACGAGCTTATAATGCCGGATAGAATATATGTATATGGATGTATATATATATATATGTATGTATATGATTACGTAACGCGCGCACACATCTGCAGATTGTACGGATAACCCTGAAGCCTTGGTAGGGCCAGGTAGAAATAATATTGAGCCTTGGTTGGCTAAGTACGTATGAAACACCGAACCTTATGGTCGGGTACGCTATGTATGTATATAAGTGTATGGCTATGTATATAATATGAATATGAATGTGAATATGAATGTGGGAAGACTATGTATATGGAGAGTTCCTATGAAAGGCAGGTAAGTAACATGATGATGATATTATTTGTCTTCCCCTCCAATGCCACTTCATATATTATCTATGATGCTTCTACATTGATGTTAATCATGCTTTACATACTCAGTACATTCTTCGTACTAACGTCCTTTTGTTTGTGGACGATGCGTCATGCCCGCAGGTGCATAGGGAGACAGACTTGATCCATAGCTTCTTATTCAGAGATTACATAGCGGAGCTCCATTTCCTTCGGAGCTATAGCTTTTGGGTACTTATTCTTTTGTGTATATAATTATGGGCATAGCGGGGTCCTGTCCCGCTCATGTGATGTGTTATACACTTCCTAGAGGCTCGTAGTCATGTGTATATGGTTAGACATGTCCGGCCTTGTCAGCCTATGTTTTGTATATCATTTTGTCGGCCACGTTGGCCCACGTACATTAATGTGGCATAGATGCCTATGGTGATATAAATGTATTGTTTTCCAATTGGGACTAGTTGACGAATGAATGGAAATGTATGTATAACTATGTGGCTCACCTAGATGTAAGTATAAGAGTAAGGTAAGAGGGTGCTCGGGTGGGTTAGTAACGGGTGCTCGTCGCGGCCCCGAGTCGGGTCGTGACAAAAGTGGTATCAGAGCCAGGTTTAGTCCTAGGGTGTGTCTACGTGCCGTGTCTAGTAGAGTCTTGGTTATGGGTGTGTTGCGCGCCACACTTATAAACAAGGAGCTGCAGACATTTTAGGAATAAATGACCTTCTTTCTTCATAATAATCGTGCGATAGAGCTATGATGTAGGAAATTCTTGCTCCTAAATCATGTGTTGTGTATTTCAGAGTTGCCTAAAAAGAGAAAGGCTACGGCAGCCCAAAAGGGCAAGACGGTGGCAGAGAAGCGGGCTAAGAAAGCACCGCCACCGGTAGTAGAGGAAAGTGAGTCCCAGAGTGCGGCTCAATCTCAGTCCTCCCACACAGTGCCTATTACTGAGGAGCGTGAGGGAGCCTCAGCCCCAGCTCCAGCACCTCCAGCTCCTCCACCAGATGCTTCGGGCCAAGATGTGAAAGAGGCCATTAATTTGTTGACCCAGTTGGTTGCGGCCCAGGCTCAGAGGCAAAGTTCAGGGTATGGTGATAGGGCTGCTAGTGCAAGAGCCCGTGATTTCATTACTTTGAACCCTCCGGAATTCTTTGGGTCAAAGCCAGAGGAGGATCCTCAGGACTTCATAGACGGTATGTTGAGGACGCTCCGATTGATACATGCTTCAGACACTGAGTCGGAGTCGGTAGAGTTAGCATCGTATAGGTTGAGGGATGTCTCAATCCAGTGGTATACAGTTTGGATGACTTCACGGGGAGCCAATGCACCTCCCCCGGTATGGCAAGAGTTTGTTGATGCTTTCCTCCGTCACTATATGCCTCTAGAAGTTCGGCGAGCAAGGGCCGATAAATTCTTAAATTTGAGGCAAGGTAGTATGAGTGCCTTAGAGTATAGCCTCCGCTTTAACTCCTTGGCTAGGTATGCTTCGGCCATGGTGGCAGATATGGGCGACAGGGTACACCGATTCGTAAAGGGCCTAGGGCCACACTTGATGGATAAATGCTTGACTGCGTCCCTTCAGGACGGTATGGATATTGCACGCATTCAGGCACATGCTTAGAACTTAGAAGAAAGCCTACAACAGCGGAGGAGTGAGCGTGAGAAAGATCGGGGACATAGCAAGAGAGCTAGATCTTCGGGTCCGACAAGTGAGTTTAGAGGCGGACACAGGCAGCAGTTCCCTAGACATTCAGGCTACTCTATGACCAGTGCATCTCCTCGGTTTCCAGGCCAGAGCCTCGATAGATCTGCTCATTCAGGGCCGAGTCCCAGTTATTCAGGACCTCATTTCAGAGATGATTCAGGCCAGTCAAGGCCACCTGTACCACGATGTTCCCAGTGTGGGAAGTTGCTTTGGGGTCGATGCCGATTGGGCTCGGATGGTTGCTATTAATGTGGTCAACCAGGCCATATCATGCGTGATTGCCCCTCAGTACAGGGTAGAGGTAGGACACAGCTATCAGGGTCGGCAGCCGGATCATCAGCATCTGTGCGCCCTACGGGGCCAGGTTCACATGCGCCAGTCGGCCATGGTAGAGGTAGAGGCAGAGCTCCCAGTACTAGCGATCCTCAGCACCATATTTATGCTTTGGCTGGACGCCAAGACCTTGAGTCTTCTCCTGGTGTGGTCACAGGTATATTATCGGTATTCTCTCATGATGTATATGCTTTGATTGATCTGGGCTCCACGTTATCATATGTTACTCCATATATTGCGGGTCGGTTTATAATTGAGCCGGAGTCTATCAAACCTTTTGGGGTGTCTACACCCGTGGGTGAATCGGTAATAGCTAGCCGAGTATATAGGAATTGTGTGATTGTGATTTGTGATCGTCGTACTGTGATTGATTTGCATGAGCTAGAAATGGTAGATTTTGATGTTATTATGGACATGGATTGGTTGGCTTCTTGTTATGCCAATGTTGATTGCCGAATGAAGATAGTTCGTTTCCAGTTTCCGGGAGAACCAGTCTTAGAATGGAAAGGGAATGCGGCATCACCAAAAGGTAGGTTTATTTCCTACCTAAAGGCAAGGAAAATGATCATGAAAGGGTGTATTTATCATCTAGTGCGAGTTCAAGATGTAGAAGCTGGGTCGCTGACTCTACAGTCAGTTCCAGTGGTGAACGAATTTCCGGATGTGTTCCCGGAAGAGCTTCCAGGCCTTCCTCCCGAACGGGAGATTGATTTTACCATTGATGTGTTGCAAGGCACCACACCTATATCTATTCCTCCATATAGAATGGCACTCGCAGAATTGAAAGAGTTGAAGGAGCAATTGAGGGACTTTCTTGATAAATGCTTCATTAGGCCTAGTTCATCCCCGTGGGGAGCACCCGTATTGTTCGTCCGAAAGAAGGATGGCTCCTTGGGAATGTGCATTAATTATCGGCAACTGAATAAAGTGACGATTAAAAACAAGTATCCTCTTCCGAGGATAGATGATTTATTTGATCAATTTCAAGGTGCCAAATGGTTTTCAAAGATTGATTTGAGGTCCGGGTACCACCAAGTAAGAGTCAGGGAGAAAGATATCCCTAAGACAGCTTTCAGAACAAGATATGGCCATTTCGAGTTCCGAGTAATGTCGTTTGGGTTAACTAATGCACCGTCAGCGTTTATGGGCTTAATGAATAATGTATTCAGACCTTTTCTAGATCTATTCGTGATTGTATTCATCGACGATATCCTGGTGTATTCTAGATCCGAGACAGATCATGCGGAGCATCTGCGTACAGTCCTTGGAGTTCTGCGAGCTCGAGAGTTGTTTGCAAAATTCTCCAAGTGTGAGTTTTGGTTGAACTCATTATCATTTCTGGGCCATATTGTTGCAGCTGATGGTATTCGGGTGGATAGCCAAAAGATTGAGGCCGTGAAGACTTGGCCAAGGCCCACGACTCCTACGGAGGTTCGTAGCTTTTTGGGCTTAGCAGGTTATTACAGAAGATTTGTTGAAGGTTTCTCTTCTATTTCTGCGCCGCTCACAAAGTTGACTCAGAAGTCAGCTAAGTTTCAATGGACAGATGCCTGCGAGCGCAGCTTCCAAGAGTTGAAAGATAGATTGACTTCTGCCCCAGTCTTGACACTTCCAGATGGATTGAAAGGGTATGTTGTTTATTGCAATGCTTCAGGCGTCGGGCTAGGTTGTGTACTGATGCAACACGGTAAGGTGATTGCGTACGCTTCTAGGCAATTGCGAAAACATGAACAGAATTACCCGACCCATGATTTAGAATTAGCCGCAGTGGTCCATGCATTAAAGATATGGCGACATTATTTATATGGTGTCCATGTGGATGTTTATACAAATCATAAGAGCCTTCAGTATATCTTCAAGAAGAAAGAGTTGAATTTGAGACAACGATGATGGTTGGAGTTGCTAAAGGATTACGATGTTGATATCTTGTATCACCCCGGAGAGGCTAACGTTGTGGCTGACGCTCTTAGCCGCAGATCCATGGGAAGTCTAAGTGATGTACAACCAGAAAAGAAAGAGATGGCCCGTGAGCTTCAACAGTTAGCGAGCCTAGGAGTCCGAGTAGTGGACTCAGGTAGCAGCGGAGCTACTATTCAGAATTCAGCAGTTTCATCGCTAGTAGCGGAAGTAAAAGAGCGACAATATGAGCATCCCATGCTAATGCAGTACAGAGATACACTCCCTCAGAAGGAGGAGTCATCATTTGATATTTCGGGAGACGGAGTTCTCCGATGTCGAGGCAGGTTATGTGTTCCCGATGTGGTAGGTCTACGTCACCAAATATTGAGGGAAGCTCATTGTTCCCGTTATTCTGTTCACCCCGAAGCGACGAAGATGTATCATGATCTTAAGTCTATATATTGGTGGAATGGGATGAAGAAAGATATAGCGGAATTCGTAGCTCAGTGTCCTAATTGCCAACAAGTGAAGATTGAACACCAAAAGCCGGGTGGATTATTGCAAGCTATAGAAATCCCAACTTGGAAGTGGGAAGTGATTAATATGGATTTCATTACAGGGCTACCCCGTTCCCGACGTAAGTATGATTCCATATGGGTGATTGTGGATAGACTCACAAAGTCAGCTCATTTCTTACCGGTCAGGACGACCTATGTGGCAGAAGATTATGCGAAGCTTTATCTTAAAGAGATAGTGAAACTCCATGGCGTTCCAGTATCTATTATCTCCGATGGAGGGACCCAGTTTATAGCTAAGTTTTGGAGATCGTTACAAGAGGGTCTAGGGACCCAAGTGCGCTTAAGCACGGTGTTTCACCCACAGACCGATGGGCAAGCTGAACGTACTATTCAGACTCTCGAGGATATGTTACGAGCATGTATGATAGACCTTGGAGGAAATTGGGATGACCATTTGCCACTCATTGAGTTTGCTTACAATAACAGTTATCATTCTAGCATTCAAATGGCACCGTATGAGGCTTTATATGGGCGAAAGTGTAGATCCCCGATTATGTGGTTTGAAACTGGAGAGGCCAAGTTGATAGGGCCAGATTTTGTCCAGCAAGCTATAGAGAAAGTCAAGCTCATACAAGATCGGTTGTTAGCGGCTCAAAGTCGCCAGAAGTCCTATGCGGATAATCGTCGAAGGGACTTAGAGTTCCAAGTTAAGGATTGGGTATTCTTGAAAGTATCACCAATGAAAGGCGTTATGAGATTTGGCAAAAAGGGGAAGCTCAGTCCCCGGTATATCGGACCCTATGAGATTGTGCGCAAAATAGGCAAAGTGGCCTATGAGTTAGATCTACCTCCGGAATTGGAGTCAGTCCATCCAGTATTTCATGTCTCGATGCTTCGAAAATGTGTTGGAGATCCCACTAGGATCGTCCCAGTAAATGATGTGCAAGTGACAGAGAAATTGACTTATGAAGAGGTACCCATTGCCATATTAGACAGGGAGTACGGAGGCTTAGGAACAAGGAAGTGGCCTCAATTAAAGTTCTGTGGAGGAATAGAAATCGAGAGGAGATGATATGGGAAGCAGAAGAAAGTATGCGATCTAAATACCCACATTTATTTCAGCCCGTTGAAGAAGCCCAAGATGAGACGTCAAGATCATAAGGTACGTATATTTCCTTTTATGCTTTTGGGTCGTGTGTGGCCAAATTTCTAGTGCTGTTGTATTGTTGCCCTGTGAGGCATTGTTATTGTGGGTTGCCGTGACAGGATGGTAGTGCCACATTACAGAGGAAACTCTGGCGAATTTTTTATAGAATTCCCCAAGCCTTTAACATTCGAGGACGAATGTTCCTATGGGGGGTAGAATGTTACACCTCGGAAAATTTCCCGTTGATACACAAGTGAACGAACTAGTGATGTGTGCGAGGAGTGAGAGTGTATAATGTTTCATGAGCAATGTGCATAAATGGACGAGAATGATTAGAATGAAAAGTCGAGAATTTTGAAAAGTTGAAAGTTGGCAAAACTGCCCAGTGGTCGTAAAGTGCAAAATACGGACCGTAAACTGGTATACGGTCCGTAAACTGGAAGGTCGTAAACTGCCATGCAAGGCTTCGACTTTCTGCCCAGTGGAGAAATGGTAAAATACGACCAGGAGGACGGACCGTAAAGTGATTTACGGCCCGTAAACTATGGTCCTAAATCACCATGCATGCAGCCTAAGGTTTCTGGCGCTACTTAAGGTTAAAGACGACCACGAGGGACGGTTCGTAAACTGAAATATGGACCGTAAACCTACATGGATGACCACTGTTCACCCCAGCCCAGATTTTCAGTTCATTAAATATAAGGACCAAGACTTGTTTTATTTCATTTCTACACTACACCACTTCTCTCTAGAATCATCTCTCTACATTTATTTTATAAGTTTTCAAGGATTATAAGTCACCAACTACATAAACAAGTGAAGCAAGTGTAAGCAAACCATTAAATACCATTCAAGTCAAGAAATGCAAATGGAGAAAAACTAGGGTTTTGCTCAAAGTGGAGAATTATTAACCAAAGCTTGTTCCTACAACTTCTAAGGTAAGATTCATGATTTTTACATGATGTTTAAGGTATTAAATATTTGAAATACATGGATTGTAGAAAATATGGTCAAGTAGGTCATGAATGATGAATGGTGACATTTTGAGGAATAGTTTGAATTGAATCATGAATGTTGTTGTGTTGTGATATGAATGCATTATAAATGGTACTAAAATCATGAACTATACACTTTAGATGAATGGACGAAGTTGGATGTTATGACCATGAATATGGGCGAATTAGAGGCAAATTAAGGAATCTAAATAATGTGGATAACGTGAATGACTAATGGCCATTGTTATGATGTTAATGAAGGTATATACGCTAGCATTGGAAGGAAGCGTGCAAGTGTAGAATAGTCCGACGAAAAGGTATGTAAGGCTAACCCTTCTTTCATAAGGCCTGGTTCCTTGGCCAAATTCTTAAATCCTCTATATGAGTATGTTGTATTCAAGTGATTGACACTCCGAGCTCATAAGCTCACGACTCTCGATACGTGCTACGAATGTACTACGCACCCCGTTGACGAGTAAGCATAAGATAGAGATGTAGCGAAAACGATGATGATAGTGATGACTATGATAATAATAATGATGCTAAAGGTGCCTACAGGCTATTATATTCACATGTGCCTATGAAGGGCTATAATGACACCCCGAGCTTATAATGCCGGATAGAATATATGTATATGGATGTATATATATATGTATATATATGATTACGTAACGCGCGCACACATCTGCATATGGTACCTATAACCCTGAAGCCTTGGTAGGGCCAGGTAGAAATAACATTGAGCCTTGGTTGGCCAAGTACGTATGAAACACCGAACCTTATGGTCGGGTACGCTATGTATGTATATAAGTGTATGGCTATGTATATAATATGAATATGAATGTGAAAAGACTATGTATACGAACACGAGCCCTATTATGAAATACGCATGAGAAATGGAGAGTTCCTATGAAAGGCAGGTAAGTGCCATGATGATGATATTATTTGTCTTCCCTCCTATGCCACTTCATATATTGTCTATGATGCTTCTACATTGATGTTAATCATGCTTTACATACTCAGTACATTCTTCGTACTGACGTCCTTTTGTTTGTGGATGCTGCGTTATGCCCGCAGGTGCACAGGGAGACAGACTTGATCCATAGCTTCTTATTCAGAGATTACATAGCGGAGCTCCATTTCCTTCGGAGCCATAGCTTTTGGGTACTTATTCTTTTGTGTATATAATTATGGGCATAGCGGGGTCCTGTCCCGCTCATGTGATGTGTTATACTCTTCCTAGTGGCTCGTAGTCATGTGTATATAGTTAGACATGTCTGGCCTTGTCGGCCTATGTTTTGTATATCATTTTGTCGGCCACGTTGGCCCACATACATTGATGTGGCATAGATGCCTATGGTGATATAAATGTACTGTTGTCCAATTGGGACTAGTTGACGAATGAATGGAAATGTATGTATAACTATTTGGCTCACCTAGATGTAAGTATAAGAGTAAGCTAAGAGGGTGCTCGGGTGGGTTAGCACCGGGTGCTCGTCGCGGCCCCGAGTCGGGTCGTGACAACAGGCTGCGAATGCGAAACTAAGATCTTTGGTGAGGTCGTAATCGAAGCCAATCAGACAGATGTCTCATTTGAACCCTCTAACTGAGGACAATAGACATCATGATCTCTGAGGGGTCTATCTCAATCATATAACTTATACTTCTCTTCCTTTCTTGTATTACCCTCTAACCTGCATCGACGGGTGGCGCTGGTCTAATATCCACCTTCGGAGTTGTCCCCACACTTCTACTAACTGAGGCTTTTCTCTTCATCGACATAACTGCAATTCGAATAGAAAATAGAATCAGGATCGAACTTTCCTACGTCTCGGCTCTATCGATCGAGTACCACTTGGCATATATTGACATAATATCAATACAACTATCCTATCTTGAAATGTGAGCTTACTGTAACATAGAAAACAACTGCACGCCGAAGAGGCCCAATACACTGGAATATATACACGCAATATATATATATATATATATATATATACACGCTAGACGATAAGGCTGCTACAAGGGTCCTCATAATAACATGTAGCCGGCCAGGCTGCACATGACATCTACATGTTTCATACTGTCTATGAGCCTTTAGGAGTACATATACATAACATATGAACATAGCATATACCAAAAGAGCAAGCCCGACACAATGGTACTTGCTGACGATCTATTGAAGCTAATAATCCTACTTAACAGGTCCTTTGCTCTATCTGTCAGGACCTATAGCACGAAATGCAGCGTCCCGTAGGATGGGACATCAGTACAGATAAAAATACTAAGTATGTAAGGTAGGAGACAATAACATAAGCAAGACATAGGTATAAAATAATAGAAGTAACATGAGCCATCTGAGGACGTACAATATGCAATGCATGAGTTTAAAAATCATATGCAAATATATATATATATATATATATATATAATACATGACCATCATCCCGCGTTCGGGGCATTTCGCGTCCGGGGTATCATCATAACATGCCCACTGCAGTGGTGTGCACATCTACTTGCCTGCCCGGCCGACTATAACGAGGCGCGGTGTAGTAAAATAATGCAATACATATACATGCATACATATACATATATATATATATATATATATATATAATGCATAAGGAGTGTATGAAATTGACATCGGGGCTTTCAGAGTTACGTAAAGTCGGTAACCTCCGAATGAATTATGGAATTCTTATCAAATCCACGGAAATAACTTAAGGATGATAAACATGATAATATTTCAAGAATCAATCAAATAATTAAGGAATTAAAATTTTAAATACATAACATATGAATGGAGTGAATTGTTATGGAACACTTGTGTTCATATGCTAGTTGGATTCGTGCCAAAGAAAGAGCGAAAGGAACACCTTACATACCTTAGTTATCAAGCCGTTACTTGAAGAATTTCCCTATTCCAAAGCTTGTTCTTCCTTGGATCTATATTGAAGGATATTCCCTTCGTTAGGTCCCAACATGTTCGTATGTCACGTATATAGGTTGTCTATCGAAGGACAATTCGGGGTTCCAAAAATTCGGGCAGCATTTCACCTCTTTCTACTATGTTTCAAAGATCACAACAACATCCCAATCAAAATCTAAAAGACATCAGTCAATTCAACATCCCTATCACCTCTTCCACTACATTCCACACAAACATATAATGCCCTCGTCTCAATTTAGCCTAATACGTGCTTAACTCATGACCATGACTCCGATTAAACGTAATTATACCAATATGAAGCAAGATCCTTACCTTAATAGACTTAATTGACTCTTGCAAGGCTTCAATTCAAAATTCCACCTTTCTCGACTCGTCCTACGAACAATCACGAGAATTACGATGTTATAACGAACTTCCCAAGCTAGTTATTGTGTAAATTTGATTGGATTCTTGATCTAAGGAGTTAAAGGCGTTAGAAGAGATGTATGGAGGATTCTAGAGCTCAAAATATGTGCAAATTATGATAAAAGTGGAGAGGAAGGATATTTATAAGGTGGAAAGTTGGTTTCCCACCCACTCATTGTTTGGCCTTTGCGATCGCGAGGCCTTTGGCTCGCGATCGTGGAGAAGCCTCCGATATCCTATCTTGAAACGCCAATCAATGTCGTATCGAAGAACGGTTTGTTCCATTGGAAACTAGACTCAATGAAATTATATTTACTTAGGTTATGTGTTCCATAAATCCTTATATACTAGGAGATATACCTCCCTCAATTTGGACAAAAAATTTTGTTTGGAATTCTACCAAGTTTTCCCAAAATTTTGACAAACTTAATTCCTTTATTTCGCTTGATCCTGAAACCTTTCTACACTTGATTAGCACTTGATAGAAGTCTTCCTTAACCTTATAAGAGTTCTATAACCTCACCGGGATTATGTTAGTTTACTAACAATGCAAACGACACAATTTTTTTTGAGGTGTAACAACAAGCATGTTCCATCACAGAGCAAAAATAGCAGCAGAGTCAAAGAGTGATTAGAGTAGAGAAGACCAGTTGCGGACACAAAGCTATAGAGTTATATGAAACAGGTTTGACAACATGTTCTAGCCAAGATCGCAGAAACTGTTCAACAAGAGATGAAGAATGAAAGAGATTGGTGGAACAGGTACATGAACATGTTCTATCTCGGACAGTGCAGAGATTCAGAGGCAAACAAACCCGGTGTATGAAACAGGTTCGTGACCATGTACCAGGGCAAGTCCTACAACAACTAGGATTTGCAAAATTATGGAAAGAACTTGGTGGTCAAGTATGAAATAGTCCTTTCTGTATTTGTAGGGATTAGTAAGCCTTCTAAACATATTAGAAGCAAACTCAACAAGACAAGAATACAAATACTACACAAACCCTACGTGCGTGTCATTGATCTACTAGGAAAGGATTGTGAGGTAATGGACCTGCAGAGCATCAAGGGCTATATATATCAAGGCTTTGATTCCAAGAAGAAGTTTTCGCACCTGGTACGGTTCACTTTTATGCAGGTGCATAACAGTTACTAAGAGGTTGTGGACTCTATTTAGATTTTATATTTTTTAGAGTCGCCACCTAATTTTATAAAGGAAAATAGGAAAATTGGGTAAAAGGGTTTATTAAACAAGCGGAAAATCCTTTTAAAACTATATTTTGAGGTAAGGGTTTTGATGATCTCCTAGGGAAGGTTTTAATCACCCTAGTATTAAGGATCTGTAGAATACGGTTGACCTACGAGCTTTAATGTGATTATTTGCTAAAATGTTTTCTCTGTTGCAAGATTGTCATGCTAATCATAAAACTCCACTTTTTGTCAAAAATATCATTTAAGGAAGAAACAGGTTGGTTTCTTTTGGAAAATGTATAACGGGATTAAATTCAGTTCATTTTCGGACCAAAAAAGAGTTAAGATTTTCTCTTAAGTAGAGTTGCTACTAATTTGGTCCAAATGTCATGATTTAGTCCATATAGTTTCTGTATATATAAGGAAATAGATGGACTATATCTCCTCATTAAGAATTGTATAGGTTTTGACAAGTATAAATAGAGAAAAAATTTGCTTATTTTTTGTTTCATTCCATTGGAGCTCAATTATCAACCATATACTACTTTCAAAGCCATCTTATTCGTCACTACAACCGAAGTGTATTTATCTTTATTTATTTGCCTTAAGATTGGGGCTTTTGGCCCCAAAAACTTTAAAACAGCCTTAAGTTATATAAATCTTTCAAAGTCCATTTACACTTATCTTTTTTTTTTCTTCTGAAAATATCGTTTTGCTCTGATTGTTTCCTAAAATCAGTGGAAATTTCCCAAATGAAGCCCAATCATCGTTTCAAAACAACTTTTCTTGACGCCTTAAATCAGTTCGTTTTTCTTTAATTATTGAAAGTAGGCCTATAGCAGAAAAAGCCTATTTTACTAGCTTAGCCTCCAAAGAGGCCTAAGGCCCAAACCGATTCAATTGTTATTCCCAAAAATCCATTTAACCTAGTTAATAAAAATATCATCATTTTCCAGTTTCCATACTTGGCAAAACATTCAAAGTTTTGCAATTGCACAAGTGAGTAAGAACCGTGTTAGCTTTGAAAGTCATTTTCTGAAAGTGTTTAGCTACTACACGAATCTTTCCTAAGTTTTAATCGCATTTGGGTTTCAATATTTATAGCAAATTTTTTATATTTACAACAAATAAACAAATATTAAAAAAAAAAAAAAGAGGAAAATTAGGCTGGTGGGCCTACCTAAGCCCACCAGTTGACCATTTTTACCCATAGTTGGACCTTCAATTATGTTTGCTATCTGGACTCGATGAAGAGAGGGGAAGGCCCAGCAGATGTGGTCCTACGAGATACAGATTCCATCGCATTTGTGCGTAAGGAAGAGAAAAAGGGAAAAGAAAACATTCGGTTAGAGGCATCTAGATTTGGTAAATATGTCAACAAGAACATTTAATAAAATGATATAACCATATATACGAGCATTTATACATTTATACATTTATACATATACGTACATTAAAAATATTCACCAACACTTAGTTAAATACACATATGAAGACTACAGCCCAAACAGTGAAGGGACAGGAGGAAATCAACCCAGCAAAAGTAGCACAAAAAGAGAAACCCAATTCAATAATCTTTGTCAAACAAATAGGAGAGACAAGTCCAATTTGACGCTAAAGAAAAGAAAAAAGAGGCAAGCCCAAACATTTATAGTATAATCTAGTTTTGAAACTAAACAGAAGGAAGAAACAGGCCCAACTTCATCAGATGAATCATAAGCACGGCCAAATAGATTATATAGAAACACACAAGAATTTTTCCAAATAAAATTGCCTCATGACCCAAACAATGACTTTTCAGGATGATATGCAGGTGATATACCTGATATGCAACCCAATATACACTAGGTATATGCGGGTTATATACTCAATATACCTGATCGTATATATTGTAATTAAACACAACATTTGATATTAAACAATGGAGCATATTCGTGAGTATACATGCCATATTCATACCAGTTTTTATACCAAAGGAAAAGGTGATTTTTTACAAAGACAACATGGACACTCAAGCATATGAACAAGGTAATTTTGACACTCACAATCATGGCAGTTTTAGGGATATGGCTAAAAAAATGGATACTAAACTACCAATAGTAAAAACATGATTGCACACACTGTCATACATCCATAAATAGGGACATGCTGCCTATGGTCTAAGGAGAAAGAACATTTTGTGAAATCAAGCAAACATACCAAAGACTTACACATAGGGAAGGCTATAGATATGAGATGACAGTGTATATGATTTAACACTTCTAAAGGGAATTCTAATCCATTTTATAGAGCCAAACATAAAAGGGCATGTTAGGAACATCACACTCAACACCAAAACCTACAAGATTAGTTTTCAAGCTCTTTCAAGGTATTTAGATCCAGCTTTTAATATAAGTGAAGAAGCACAACTTAAAACCTCATTTGAGAAATCAGTTTCAACTATAACCTAAGCCAACTTGATTTTACAACTAAAATTTAGAAACTAAATAAACCTACAAGCACACTGACCTTCCAAGAGTACTTATTTTGAAGTAAAAACACAAAGAACTAACTGTTAACACCCCCTCAATATCATTTATACTCAAGGTTCAAGCCTAGCATGCTTTTATACACTTAAATGACATCAAGAGTGGACATCTAAGTTCCACAGAGGTAGAACTTCTAACACATATCACCTTTCTTCAAGATTAGACTCATCCATCACAAAATAGATTCATACTTTGTAAATCACTCCCACAAACATAAGCAGACATGGATAGTTTTTAAGATAGTAACCACATTGAGCTAAAAAAGTTGCCAATTCATAGGTAAATTGGCTAAATAACACAAGACTATAAGACTTTAGACAAACAGACCTTAATCATTCTTAAACTACCTCTACATGATTCAATTACATCACAAACTAGCCATCAACTTAGCTTAACCCATTCTTAACAACATTATATATAATCTAACATCAAAAGAAACTAAGGAAATTAACTAGTAATTTCTTAAATACACAAAAGACTAAACACTTTAAAACTACATCTAACAAATACATAAATTACTAAGCATGATTAGACTAAACAAAAACACATAAAGCACAACCAACACTTAAGGACTAAACTAAACACACTAACATATAGCTAACTAATATAGACTAACAAACTAGAAAAGAAAACATATCATAAAAACATTTTTCAAAAATAAAGAACTACTAAAACTAACAAAACGAGAGAAAATTACCTTTGTTATGCGCAGCCAAATGTCGAGAATGGATTTGGAGATCATCTGGCTTCTCAAACTGTAACGACCCGTTTGACCCTAATTGACCGTTGGCAATCTTCCCGAGGTGTCTAGACCGGATTCGGGAGAAAAGACCTTTTTTAGAATTCCGTTGATTCCGAGATGTCCGGATGGTCATTTAGAACTTGTGTTTGTTTATGGTTTGATTCCAAATGCATTCAGATGCATTTTGGGACTTGGGTTAGAAATTGGAATTAAGGCATCGTGTCACACACCGACGAGGCATACGACGGGCTCCGCCTAGTAGGCCGTAAACCACCGGACTTAACAATTACTTTGAAATACCGTAACTCAAAGAACACCTGCACGCAGAAAAGGCCCAACATAGAAATATCAAATAATCCAACATCTCTATGCATATGTGAACCGGCAAGTTCGCTACGACATCACGAGTATCATAAGCCGGCAAGGCTAACAAGAAAGTATCTGTTACACCTCGTAGTTTCGTCTGTTGAGATTCGTTTGGTGTTAGTTGTCCTAATTGTGGAGACTGGAGTTACCTTATAGGATATATGAGATTATATGTTCCCATATTATGGTTATGGGGATTTAAGCCCATGAAATAAGCTATGGAAGGAATTAAGAACAAGCAAATTAAGGAATGGAGTTTGTCGGAACTTTGGGAAACCTTGGAAAAATTCTTGGACAGGATTTTGGTCCAAAGTGGAGAGGTATATCTCCTAGAATATGAGGATTTTTAGTGTGTTTATTTTATCCGAATTGAATTTCACCGAGTCTAGTTTCCAACGCAACAAACCGTTCGTCAATGTGACATCGGAGTAAAAATTATGGGTGTTTTAAGATAGACTGTCTGGGCAGAAAATTTTGACGGACCAGTTTGACGGCCCGCAGGAATTTTGACGGACCGCACAAATTTCTGTAGCCCGTCAAATTGCACCAACCCAGCGTAAATCAGTCACAGTGAGCCATATTTGACTGGGCAATTCTACGGAGCATTTTGATGGTCCGTAGGAATTTTGACGGCCCGTCAAAATGGGCGCAGGATTGTCCGACGAGATTTTAAGTTACGCTTTATATATTTCATTCCACTTCATTTGGACATTTTATTGTACCAAATCAGATCCAAAAGCTCTCCGAAAACCCTCTCTTTAACTCCATAAACTAATCCAAGGGAGATTAAAGATCAAGAGGCAAGAATCTAGGTATCCATGTGTTAGAAGTCTTGCTAGGGTTAGTAGACTTCAAGAATTCTTTGGATATTGAAGCTAGTGTTTTCATATAAGTTGATAGCTTGCTCCAAAGCTAATTCTTATGAGATGAAAGGTTAGTTTTCATGCTTACTTCATGTTATCAAGAATGTTTAGTTGTTGAACAACTTGGGTAGAAAGAGAAAGTAGAAAATGAGCTCTAAATGTAGTTTTTAAGATGTTTTTGAGTAGTAAGCTAACTTGAGTTATGATTCTTAGTATGATATGGATATAATCTTTCTATTGAAGGTAATAATGATGATGTGACATATTCTATGAAAAATGTGCAAAGGGTTGGTGTGAAGTGGTTAGTGTAAGTTGAATGTGAAAATGAATGTGGAAGACTTAATGGAATTTGACTACGTGATTATGATATTGTAGATGTTATTATGGTTATTTGTGAGTTGTTTTGTAATATGGTGGAAGTCGATGAAATAGGGGAAATACTGCCCAATTTTCGTTAACTCGTGAATTGTTCTAGTTTGGATTTAAGAGTATCTTTAAGGCTTAACCAAGGTATGAATCCTTTTAAATGTAGGTTTTCCAAGCTTCAACGATGAACGTTAAGTAGTTAAGAAAACGACGAGGTATGTAAGGCTAACCCTTCTTTCATTAAGGCATGGTCCCATTGCTAAATACCTTCATATGAGTTCCATAGCGTCTTCTAAATGACTTCATTCCTAGAATCTCTAAGGCTCATGATTCTTGATAAATCTCATGATACAATTGGTCCCATCCTATGATAGTTGATTCTCTAAGGAAGGATATAATGAAAATGATGATGACGATGATGATGTTGAGAACATGCATGTGCTTCTATGTGTATATATATTTATATATTAAAGTATGACAACTAAGAGCACCGAACTTATATGGCCGGGTATAATATCTATCGCGCGCACACCACTATAGTTCGGTACGGATAACACTGAGTCTTGGTAGGGCCAGGTACATATAACACCGAACCTTATCAATGACGGGTATGTAAGATACTGAATCTCTATGGTCGGGTATGATACTACTACTATAAGTATAAATGTATGAAATGGAAGGCTCCCATTAGAAAAGGGGATAAGTAAATACGATAAACAATGATAGAGGTATAAAAGACTTCATTATCTCATGACCTCTCTATCTTATGTTATTTTTTACGTTTCTATTATGATGTTGATCATATTTTACATACTCAGTACATTATTCGTACTAACGTTCTTTTGTTTTTGGATGTTGTGTCATGCCCGCAGGTGGATAGGGAGGTAGACTTGACCCATAGACTGCTTGTATCAGAGACTGCATAGAGGAGCTCCATTTGATTTGGAGCTGTAGATTTTGGGTATTATTCTTTTGTGTACGTACATATGGGCATGGCGGGGTCCTGTCCCGCCTATATGATATTACACACTCTTCTTAGAGGATCGTAGACAGTTGTGTATGGTTAGATGTCTTGCCGCCTTGTAGGCTTATATTTTGTATATTATTTTGATAGCCTCGTCGACTTGTGTATATGGATATGGGCATAGTTGTTGATGATGCTATGAATGTGTCGATGCCCTATGATTTTAGCATTATTAATGTATAAAAATCATACGTAAGCCATGTGGCTCACCTAGATTGGAATATGAATGTAAGGTAAGATGTGCCCGGGTGGGTTAGCACTGGGTGCCCGTCATGGCCCTCCGGTTGGGTCGTGAAAAAAGTGGTATCAGAGCGGTTCTGTCCTGGGGTATGTCTATGAGCCATGTCCAGTAGAGTCTTGTATATGGGTGTGTTGCGCGTCACACATATAAACAGGAGGCTGCGGGCATTTTAGGAATGAATGACCTACTTTCTTCATAAGATTGTGCGATAGAGCCATGATATAAGGATTTCTTTTTCCCTAACCGTGTATTATGTATTTCAGAAATGCCTGTAAAGAGAAAAGCTATGACAACCCAAAAGGGCAAAATCGTGGCAGAAAAGCGGGCTGAAAGGGTACCGCCAACGGATATAGAGGAAGGTGAGTCCCAGAATGTTGCTCAATTTCAGTCCTTTCACTCAGTGCCTTTTTCTGAGGAGCATGAGAGAGCCTCAGCCCCAGCTCCAGCAGCCCCAGCTCCTCCACCGGATGCTTTAGGCCAAGATGTGAAAGAGGCCATTCATTTACTTACTCAGTTGGTTGCCGGTCAAACTCAGCGGCAAGGTACAGGGCAAGGTGATAGGGCTGTTAGTGCAAGGGCCCGTGATTTTATTAGCTTGAACCCTCCGAAATTCTTCGGGTCAAAGCCGGATGAGGACCCTCAAAACTCTATTGATGGGATGTTGAGGACACTTCGGTTAATGTATGCTTCAGACGTTAAATCAGTGGAGTTAGCGTCCTATAGATTGCGGGATGTCAAGGTTCACTAGTGCACGGTTTGGATGGCTTCACATGGAGTCAATGCACCTCCCCTAATATGGCAAGAATTTTTGGATGCCTTCCTTCAACATTACTTGCCTCCAGAGGTTCAGCGGGCTAGAGTCGATAAGTTCTTCAATCTTAGGCAAGGAAGTATGAGTGCCTTAGAGTATAGTCTCCGCTTCAATTCTTTGGCTAGTTATGCTTCGGCCATAGTAGCGGATATGGGTGACCGAGTGCACCGATTTGTGAGAGGCCTAGGGCCACATTTGATGGATAGGTGCTTGATTGCTTCCCTTCAGGAAAACAATGAAAATTCACGCATTCAAGCCCATGCCCAGGATTTAGAGGTATTCCAACAACAGCAAAGAGGTGAGCGTGAGCATGACAGAGGGTATAGCAAAAGTGCTAGATCTTCAGGTCCGACGAGTGAGTTTAGAGATGGGCAAAGATAGCAGTTTTCTAGGCATCCAGGACATTCTATGACTAGTGCGCCTCCACAGTTTATAGGCTAGAGATTTGATAGATCTACTTATTCCGGACCGAGTCAGAGTTTCAGGGCGTTAGGTTCTTAGTTCAGAGGTGATTCGGGTCAGGAAAGGCCACCCATGCCACGATGTTCCCAGTGTGGGAAGTTACATTTGGGCCAGTGTCGACTAGGTTCAGAGGTTGACTATGCATGCGGTCGGCGTAACGGCGGAGAGGGGTTGAAAGCCACTTGACTCGTTGGAGAGGGGTTTCGCCTCCCAGGCCATATCATGCGTGATTACCCCTCGATTGGTAGCAGGGGTAGGGCCCAACCTTTAGGGTCAGCAACTGGGTCCTCATCATGTATACGCCCTGTGGGGCCAGGTTCACATGTGCCAGTCAGCCATGGTAGAGGTAGAGGGAGAGCCCCCAGTTCTAGTGGTCCTCAACACCGTATTTATGCTTTGGCTAGACGCCAGGATCTTAAGTCTTCCCCCGATGTCGTCACAGGTATATTATCAGTATTTTCTCATGATGTATATGCTTTGATAGATCCGAGCTCCACATTGTCATAGGTTACTCCATATATTGCGGGTCGGTTTGGGGTCAAACCAGAATCGATCAAACCTTTTGAGGTATCTACACTTACTGGCGAACCGGTAATAGCTAGTCGAGTATATAGAAATTGTGTAGTTGTGATTTGTGACCATCGTACTATGTTTGATTTACATGAGTTGAAAATGGTGGACTTTGATGTTATTATGGGCATGGATTGGTTGGCTTCTTGCTATGCCAATGTTGATTGTAGAATGAAAATGGTTCGCTTCCAGTTTCCGGGAGAACTAGTTTTAGAATGGAAAGCAAATACTGCGTCCCCGAAAGGTAGGTTTATTTCCTATCTCAAGGCAAGGAAAATGATCGCAAAAGGTTGTATTTACCATCTTGTTTGGGTTCAAGATATAGAAGCTGAATCGCCAACTCTTCAGTCTATCCCAGTGGTGAATGAGTTTCCGGATGTATTCTCGGAAGAGCTTCCAGGTCTCCCACCCGAACGAGACATTGATTTTTCTATTGATGTGCTACCGGACACAAAACCCATATCCATTCCTCCTTACAGGATGGCTCCCGTGGAGTTAAAGGAGTTGAAGGAAAAATTGAAGGACTTGCTTGAAAAAGGTTTTATTAGGACTAGTTCTTCCCCGTGGGGAGCACCCGTGTTGTTTGTGCGAAAGAAAGATGGCTCCTTGCGAATGTGCATTGACTATTGCCAGCTAAATAAGGTGACAATCAAGAATAAATATCCGCTTCCAAGGATTGATGATTTATTTGACCAATTGCAAGGCGCCAAATGGTTTTCAAAGATAGATTTGAGATTCAGGTATCATCAAGTCCGAATTAAGGAGAAAGATATTCCTAAGACAACCTTCAGAACCAGATACGGTCATTTTGAGTTCCGGATAATGTCATTCGGGCTAACTAATGCACCGACAGTATTTATGGATTTGAAGATCAATGTGTTCAGGCCTTCCTATATTTATTTGTGATTATGTTCATCGATGATATCCTGGTATATTCTAAGTTCGAGGTAGAACATGCGGATCATTTGCGTACCGTTCTTAGAGTTCTTCAAACTCGAGTGTTATTTGCAAAATTTTCTAAGTGTGAATTTTGGTTGAACTTAGTGACCTTTTTGGGGCATATTTTTTCAGCCGATGGTATTCGGGTAGATACCCAAAAGATTAAGGCGGTGAATACTTGGCTAAGGCCCACAACACCTACGGAGGTTCGTAGTTTTCTGGGCTTAGCAAGTTATTACAGGAGATTTGTAGAGGTCTTTTCTTCTATTTCTGCACCACTCACGAAGCTGACCTAGAAATCAGCTAAATTTCAGTGGACGGATGCTTGTGAACTAGTTTCCAAGAGCTAAAGGATAGATTAACTTCTGCCCCAGTCCTGACACTTCCAGAGGGATCAGAAGGTTATGTTGTGTATTGTGATGCTTTAGGCATTAGGTTAGGTTATGTGTTGATGCAACATGGTAAGGTGATTGCGTATGCTTCAAGACAGTTGCAGAAACATGAGAAAAATAATCTGACCCATGATCGTGAATTGGCTGCAGTAATTCATGCATTAAAGATGTGGAGACATTATATGTATAGCATCTATGTTGATATTTATACAGATCATAAGAGCCTTCAGTATATCTTCAAGAAGAAATAATTGAATTTACGGCAACGGTGGTGGTTGGAATTGTTGAAAGACGATGATGTGGACATCCTATACCATCCCGGGAAGGAGAATGTTGTGGCTAATGCTCTTAGCTATAGATCTATCGGAAGTTTATGCGATGTGCAGCAAGAGAAAAGAGTGATGGCCCGTGAGCTCCAGCAGTTAGCTAGCCTAGGAGTTTGAGTAGTGGACTCAGGTAGTATGGGAGCTGTCATTCAAAATTCAGCGGTCTCGTCGCTAGTAGTGGAAGTGAAAGAGCGACAATAAGAAAGATCCCATGCTAATTCATTACATAAATACACTCCTTCAGAAGCAGAAGTCATCATTTGAGATTTCTGGAGATGGAATTCTCTGATGCTGAGGCAGGTTATGTGTTGCTGATGTTGCAGGGTTACGCCACCAAATATTGAGGGAAGCCCATTGTTCCCGTTATTCTGTTCACACAGGAGCAATGAAAATGTATCATGACCTTAAATTTATATATTGGTGGAATGGGATGAAGAAAGATATAGCGGAATTCGTAGCTCAATGTCCTAATTGTCATCAAGTGAAAATTGACCACCAAAAGTCAGGTGGATTGTTGCAAACTATGAAAATTCCAACTTGGAAATGGGAAGTGATTAATATGAACTTCATTGCAGGCTTGCCTCGTTCTAGGCATAAATATGATTTTATATAGGTGATTGTGGATAGACTCACGAAGTCAGCTCATTTCTTACCAGTCAGAACTACATATGTGGCAGAAGATTATGCAAAGCTTTTTGTTAAAGAGATTGTGCGACTTCATGGTATTCCAGTTTCTATTATCTCCAATAGAGGGACTCAGTTTACAGCCAATTTTTGGAAATATTTCCTAGAAGGTTTGGGGACTCAAGTGAGCCTTAGCACGACATTTCACCCGCAGACGGATGGACAAGCTAAACTTACCATTCAGACTCTTGAGGATATGCTATGGGCACGTGTATTGGATTTTGGAGGTAGTTGGGATGATCACTTACCACTTATTGAATTTGCTTATAACAATAGTTATCATTCTAGCATCTAAATGACCCAGTATGAGGCTTTATATGGGCGAAAGTGTAGATCTCCAATTGGGTGGTTCGAAGTAGGAGAGATTAAAGTGATAGGGCCAAACTTGGTCCGGCAAGCTGTAGAGAAAGTCAAGCTCATATAGGATCGATTATTAGCAGCTCAGAGTCGTCAACTATGCAGATAATCGTCGAAGAGACTTAGAGTTCCAAGTGAAAGATTGGGTATTCTTGAAGGTGTCGCCAATGAAGGGCGTCATGAGATTTGGCAAAAAGGGAAAGCTTAGTCCCCGGTACATTGGACCTTATGAGATTGTACGGAAGGTAGGTCAAGTGGCTTATGAATTAGACCTACCTGCGGATTTGGAGTCAGTCCATCCTATTTTCCATGTATCGATGCTTTGTAAGTGCATTAGAGCTCCTTCTAGAGTTGTACCGGTAGATGATGTTCAAGTCACTGAGAAATTATCCTAAGAATAAGTTCCCATTGCCATTCTAGATAGGCAAGTACGGAGACTAAGAACCAACGATGTATCTTCAGTTAAAGTCTTATCGAGAAATAATATGTCACGACCCAACCCCGTAGGCCGTGACTAGTGCCCGATCTGGGCACCCGAACCCATCTATCAAATATTATCTCAAATTCTATCAACTCATTCTAGTATATGGCGGAAGCCGACAAGGCTTTATTTCAAATTTAGGTAATTTCCAGAAACATTTCGGCAGAGTTTCCTTTGTTTTACGGACTATCCAATATACCCTGCACGCAGAAAATACCAACAAAAGCCACACAGGGCTAACCAAGCAATATATAAACATATGCGGACCGGCCGCCTCGGCGTTTAGGATCGCCCAAACAACATATGCGGACCGGCCGCCTCGGCGTATGGGATCGCCCAAATGACATGTACATACATCCATATAGAAAGACCCTAACCCACAAACATGTCCACAGACCTCTAAACAGACCGACAGAATCATATGACAGGACAGGGCCCCGCCGTACCCATGAACGAATATATACAAATGCACTAATAAAAATATATATAGCAAAAGTATAAGCTCCGGAAAGAGAGGAGCACTCCGAATAGCAGAAAGGGTGTCCTAAACAGGTGGATCACCAGGCTATGCGTCCGTACCTGCGGGCATGAAACGCAGCCCCCGGAGAAGGGGGTCAGTACGAAATATGTACCGAGTATGCAAAGCAGAAGGTACAGAAATAAATCTGAACAATAATCGAATCAGATATATAGAAAATAATACACAAAAAAAAATATCAAAATGTTTATTTCCAAAGTATAAATTATGCATAGGGCACAGGAAAATGTGATCGCCCGCCTATCGATGGCGCCACAACACAGCATAACACCAGAAAGTTTCAAATCTCCGAATCCCCGTCACACATCACAACACAGCATAACGCCAAACACAGCATAACGCCAAACATAAGTGTAACCCGGCCCTCGAGCGAGGAGCACGGTGAACCATAATCACATCATAACACCGGAATGTATCACAATGCGCACGACAACAGAACCGGCCCGGGAACCGGCGAACGATATCATAGGGCACGAGCGGAGTAGTGAGGAATCATATGCATAAAATCATCATCATAAATCCAAAAGATAAGTAAAATAGTCATATTTGAAATCGGAACAATAATTACAACATTTTTTTTCCCAAAGTTACCGAAATTACCAAAAGGGCGTCGCGGGACCCACGGACGAGTATAGGCCCGAACTGAGCCCGCCTATGAAAAACATACTCATTTTATATCATACAAACTCCTACGAAAATTTCAAAGCAATCTGAGCTTTTCTGCGGAAATTATGAGCGTTTGAAGTTTTGGAATCGCTAAAGAATGAACTTTAATATAAAAATCAGCTTTCATGTAATCTTTACAAGTTATGGATTCCAAGAACATAAGGATCAATGTTTTGCCATGACAAGGCAAGGATGCCAAAGAACAAATGCGATTCATAAACATGCTCGGATTGTGAGAATAGAGTTTCCTCGAGGCTTATATCATAGTCTATTTTAACTAAGGCATGCCGAAGAAGGAAGATTACTTTACATACCTCAAACGCTCTCCAATACGATCCAAACTCAAGCTAAATCCAACCTATGATTCGGGCTGCCCACGATCTATAAACAAGCCATAAAATGCCAAACATTAGCTAAAGACTTTTTGGGCATTAAATTCCAATTTCGCCCTTAATTCTACAGAAATTTGGGCAGCATTTCCCCTGTAAATAGGCTACCCCGAGAATTTAACTCGGCCGTATCAATCAACAACAACAACAACAACCAACCTAACAACATTAATAATCAATCCGAAAGGTAACACAACAATAATAGCTCTCTTTTCCATCATTCATCAACTTTCATAAATTCAATTCGACGACCTACCTTCAAGCCAAAATCGACGCTTATACGCTCACATACTAACCCGAACCCATACCAAAAACATTTCAAGACATTCTAAGCAATTTATACAATTTTCCAACAATCCATAAATTTTCCCAAGCTACCCGAAACAGCCCCCCTAACTTTTTCTTCATTTCCAAATCATGGTTCGTATCTACAATTTACATTCTAACAATGCTATTTTCATCAATACACAATTTACATTAAATGTACAACAACTTTCAAATCTGTCCGCAATATTTACAACATCAATTTGAGTCAATAAACTTTCATTTCCAACATAGAATTCATGGCGACGACGGCTAAACAATAAGCGATACTAATTCAATTCCTGGCACATAAGGTGACCCATTTTCGGCTAACATTACACATATACGTATATGGATGATTCTCAATTGTTCTTCACCTTACAATGATCATAATCAACTAACTAGGCATTAATTCAAAATTTCAATCACAACACAACAACACCCATTCACACGGCTCAAGCTCCACATACACAACTCACCTCCAACATTTCATATTTCATGATTTTCCTCCATTATAACATACTACAACATGGATATAACCTTCATAACGCAAAAACAAAATCAAATCTTACCTTTTCTTCTTCAACTTTACAGTAGCCTAGGGTTTGCAATTGGATACAATGAATGGTTAGATGACCCAAACAACTCTTCCACGCTACTTAGGGACTTCAATATAGTGGGCTAACACCAAGAAATTAATTTTTGAAGGCAAAGAAATGGGGGTTGGTTTTCTTGCTCCTAGTCGTGAGCTCCCCCTTGGTTCTTCCACTTTTGTTTTGTTTTTTTGTTTTTTTGCTAAGTATAGAATGGTGAGGAGATGACTTAAGGTCATCTTTTTAAGTCCCCATAATATCTCTTATTGTTTGTGGCCCACACAATGTGGTGGACCAATTAAAATTGAACACCATTTGTGTGGGTCAACCATGGAAATTGTGGATAATTTTTTTATCTTCCAATTTTTATCACTTTTGGTCCCAAATTTTCCTAATTGTTCCATACCAATAAATTCATGCACCACATATATCTCAAAATAAAATCGAAGGTCAAGAATCCCGACTTTGTATCCCGAAATAATTTTTTTGTCCTTAACTTATCATAATTAAATCCGAATTATTCCACTGTACAAAACTACGGGTCCTAACATCCTCCCTCTCTTTAGAACATTCGTCCTCGAATGTCAGATTAACCTTACCGGTCATACAACAATTTGGGGGAGTTTCCTTACTAACTATCACAACAATACAATCATTGATAAACGATTCATTTATCAAACAACATAGTCAAATAGAGAATTGGATTACCTATAGGCTATGAAAATAAATAAGGATACTTCTTCTTCATATGCTCCTCAGCTTCCCAGGTCATTTCCTCTCGGTTATTGTTCCGCCACAGCACTTTAACAGTAGCCATATCTTTGTTCCGCAACCTTTTTACCTGGCGATCCAATATGGCTATAGGCTGCTCCTCATAAGATAGCTCCTCTGTGCCCTGAATGTCATCTACAGGAAAGACTCTGGAAGGGTCACCAATACACTTACGAAGCATAGAAACATGAAATACCGGGTGTACCGCTCCCAAGTCAGCTGGCAAATCAAATTCGTAGGCCACCTTGCCTATTTTGCGAATAATCAGATAGGGCCCAATATATCTCGGACTGAGCTTTCCTTTCTTGCCAAATCGCATAACACCTTTCATCGGTGACACTTTCAGGAACACCCAATCGCCAATCTGAAACTCTAACGGTCGACGTCACTTATCGGCATAAGATTTCTGTCGGCTCTGGGCTGCCAATAATCTTTCTCGAATAAGTTTCACCTTATCCACGGCCTGCTGGACCACATCTGGGCCAATCAACTCAGTCTCCCCAACATCAAACCAACCGATCGGTGATCTACACTTCCTGCCATACAAAGCCTCATATGGTGCCATCTGAATACTGGAGTGGTAGCTGTTATTATACGCAAACTCAACAAGCGGTAAATAGTCGTCCCAGCTACCCCTGAAATCAATAACACAGGCACGCAACATATCTTCCAATGTCTGAATAGTGCGCTCGGCCTGTCCGTCGGACTGGGGATGGAAGGCTGTACTCAGACTCACCTGGGTCCCCAATCCCTCCTAAAACGATCTCCAGAACTTAGCTGTAAACTGGGCACCTCTATCGGAAATAACAGACACAGGAACTCCATGAAGTCGTACAATCTCCCTGACATAAAGCCTGGCATAATCCTCAGCTGAATAGGTGGTCCGAACCGGAAGAAAATGGGCTGATTTCGTCAGCCGATCAACAATAACCCAAATAGAATCATACCTCCGTGGAGTGCGAGGTAGACCTGTAATAAAGTCCATATTTATGATCTCCCACTTCCACGTCGGTATCTCCATCTCCTGCAATAGCCCACCGGGCTTCTGGTGCTCAATCTTAACCTGCTGGCAATTTGGACACTGAGCAACGAACTCTGCTATATCTCTTTTCATATCGTCCCACCAATATAGGCATCTGATATCATGGTACATCTTCGTCGACCCTGGGTGAACAGAATATCGGGCGTAATGTGCCTCGCCCATAACCTGTCACCGCAACCCTGCAACGTCAGGTACACACAATCTGCCTCTGTGAAATAACACTCCATCAGGTGAAATCTCAAACGGAGTCTTCTCCTGTGCCAGAGCTGCGTCTCTGTACTGTACCAGAATAGGATCCTCATACTGATGCCGCTTAATATCTTCTGTAATAGAGGACTCAGCCATACCTCGAACAGAAACTCCAACATCTCCAGAATCAGCCAAGCGAACTCCAAGACTAGCCAACTGATGAATATCGCGAACCATTTCTTTACCCTCTGATGGCACATCTGCTAGGCTGCCCATAGACTTGCGGCTGAGTGCATCCGCCACAACATTAGCTTTCCCAGGATGGTAGAGAATGTCAACATCATAATCTTTCAGCAACTCTAACCACCTCCGCTGCCGCAAGTTCAGCTCCTTTTGCCTAAATATGTACTGAAGGCTCTTATGATCTGTATAAATGTCAACGTGAACCCCATATAAATAATGTCTCCACATCTTCAAAGCATGAATGACCGCGGCCAGCTCCAAATCGTGAGTAGGATAATTCTTTTCATGTTTTCTGAGCTGCCGGGAAGCATAAGCTATCACACTGCCGTGCTGCATCAACACACATCCCAAACCAATACCAGAGGCATCACAATAAATCACATACCCATCTGGACCCTTCGGAAGAGTCAGGACTGGAGCCGTAGTCAACTTCTCTTTCAGCAACTGGAAGCTACGCTCGCAAGCATCTGACCACTGAAACTTAGCTCCCTTCTGAGTCAGCCTTGTCAAAGGCGCTGAAATGGAAGCAAACTTCTCCACGAATCTCCGATAATAACCAGCCAATCCCAGAAAGCTACGCACCTCTGTCGGCGTCGTAGGTCTAGGACAATTCTTTACGGCCTCGATGTTCTGGGTATCCACCCGGACGCCATCAGCCCCAATAATATGTCCTAGAAATGCCACTGAAGATAACCAGAATTTACACTTAGAAAATTTAGCATATAATTCCTGGTGCCGAAGTGTGCCAAGTCCCATCCTCAAATGGTCCGCATGCTCTGCCTCTGACCGAGAATAAACCAGAATATCATCGATAAATACGATCACAAACATATCCAAGAACGGTCTGAATACCCGATTCATCAGGTCCATAAATACTGCTGGGGCATTTGTCAGCCCAAAAGACATAACTCTGAACTCATAGTGCCCATATCGGGTCCTGAATGTTGTCTTGGGAATATCAGCCTCTCATACCCGTACCGAATGGTAACCCGATCGCAGGTCTATCTTCGAGAAGTACCTGGCACCCTGCAGCTGATCAAACAAATCATCAATTCTGGGGAGGGGATATTTATTCTTGATGGTTACCTTATTCAACTGCCGATAATCAATGCACATCCGCAGCGAGCCGTCTTTCTTCCTCACAAATAATACCGGAGCTCCCCAGGGTGACGCACTAGGCCGAATGAAACCCTTCCCCAATAAATCTCTCAGCTGCTCTTTCAATTCTTTCAATTCTGCAGGTGCCATTCTGTACGGAGGAATAGAGATAGGCTGAGTGTCTGACAACAGATCAATAGCAAACTCTATCTCCCGTTCGGGAGGAAGACCCAGAAGCTCATCTAGGAATAGATCTACAAATTCATTAACCACTGGGACTGACTGAAGAGTCGGTGCCTCTGCCTCTAAATCATGAACACGGACCAGATGATAAATATACCCCTTTCTGATCATTTTCTCATCCTTGAGGTATGAAATAAACTTACCCCTCGGCGATACTGTATTACCTGCCCACTCTATAACTGGCTCCCCTGGGAATTGGAATCGGACTATCTTCTTTTGACAATCAACATTAGCATAGCAAGAAGCTAGCCAATCCATACCCATAATCACGTCAAACTCGATCATATCTAACTCTACCAAATCCGCCTTAGTGCAGCGGCCACAGATAATCACGGAACAATCTCTATAAATCTGACTGGCTATAACAGAATCCCCTACTGGTGTAGCTACCTCAAAAGGCTCTATCGGTTCAGATTCTATCCCAATTTTATCAGCAACGAGTGGAGATATAAATGATAATGTAGAACCAGGATCAATCAATGCATACACATCACGAGAGAAAACCAGTAATATACCTGTGACGACATTAGGCGAAGCCTCCTGGTCCTGTCTGCTGGCTAAGGCATAAATGCGGTTCGAAGGACCGCTAGAACCCGAAGCTCCGCCACGACCCCTGCCGCGGCCTGCTGGTGCTGGATTACCTCGCCCCACAGGGCGCATCGCCACCGAGGCTGAAGATGAACCACCGGCTGACCCGGTAGACTGAGCTGAACTGCCTGTACCACCTCTAGCCGGACAGTCTCTCATCTGATGGCCCTGACGGCCGCAAACAAAGCATGCACCCGTAGCTTGGAAACACTCTCCCGGGTGCCGTCTCCCACAGTAGGAAACACAAAGGTCTGGGTGGCCTCATCTGACTGCTGGAACATCTGTCCAACTGTGAACCTGAAGCCCTGGAGCTCGGGCCTGCCCCTGAATATCCGGCACCCTCAGATCTCCTGCCGGTAAACTGTGGGGGTGTACCCCGTGATGACTGAGAAGGATATCTGCTCTGCTGCTGCTGCTGAGGCTGTCTGCCTCGGAAATCTCCAGAATAGCCTGCGGATCTGGCCCTCTTGGGCGGCCTCCTGTCCCGATCTCTGCTGGAATAATCAGCTCTATGTCGGTCCTCCATACCCAGAGCATAAGCCTGTAGTCGGGCAATATCCATGTCTGTCTGCAATGCCACCGCCATACAACCATCAATCAAGTAGCGGTCTAACCCCATCACGTATCTGTGCATCCGATCGGCCATATCTGCTACTATGGCAGGTGCGTACCGGGCCAGAGAATCAAACTCCATATTATACTCACGAACACTCCGACCCCTCTGTTGCAGATGTAAAAATCGGTCAACCCGCGCCCGCCGTAACTCTGGGGGCAATGAGTGGCGGGTAAAAGCAGCCACGAACTCGTCCCAAGTAGCTGGGGAAGCACCCTTACCCCTAGATAGCTCCCAAGACTCATACCAGTGAGCAGCGACATCCCGTAGTCTATGCGAAGCCAACTCAACAGACTCAGTCTCTGAAGCCCTGACCAAATCTAGTGAGCGCCGCATCCCCCGAATAAAGTCATGGGGGTCCTCGTCGGGCTTAGACCCGTAAAACTCTGGAGGGCCACATAATAGAAACTCTCGAACCCTCAGGCTGTCACGCCTATCGTCATCATCATCATCTCTCCGCCCGCGTCTGCGAGCCTGTCCCACTACCAGAGTGGTCAATAACTGCACAGCCTCTCTCCGTGTCCTGTCCTCCGCCTCTGGCTGAGGAGCTAGAGACGCGGGAGCTGGAGCCCCTGGAGCTAATGGTGAAGCTGCTCCAGACTCCTCTGATGATGAAGATGTAGCAGAGTCGGCTGGCCGGGACGTAATATCACGCATCATCTGAGCAACGGTCCGAGTACCCTTCTGAGCCCGGCTGGTCTCTCCTACTACGCCCTTTTTCTTCTGGGCGGCCGTCGCCTTTTTCGGAGGCATCACTGAAAGAAAAACAACAACAGATCAAAACAGAATCATCCTAATAGCACAGTTCTATCGCACGATCTAAGATTAGAAGAAAAGACAACATCCTAAATGTCTTGTAGCCTCCTGTTTATAGATGTGGTGCACAACACACCGATAAACAAGACTCTACTAGACACGATCTGTGGACACTCCGAGGACAAACCGCTCTGATACCACTTCTGTCACGACCCAACCCCGTAGGCCGTGACTAGTGCCCGATCTGGGCACCCGAACCCATCTATCAAATATTATCTCAAATTCTATCAACTCATTCTAGTATATGGCGGAAGAGAGGAGCACTCCGAATAGCAGAAAGGGTGTCCTAAACAGGTGGATCACCAGGCTATGCGTCCGTACCTGCGGGCATGAAACGCAGCCCCCGGAGAAGGGGGTCAGTACGAAATATGTACCGAGTATGCAAAGCAGAAGGTACAGAAATAAATCTGAACAATAATCGAATCAGATATATAGAAAATAATACATAAAAAAAAATATCAAAATGTTTATTTTCAAAGTATAAATTATGCATAGGGCACAGGAAAATGTGGTCGCCCGCCTGTCGATGGCGCCACAACACAGCATAACACCAGAAAGTTTCAAATCTCTGAATCCCCGTCACACATCACAACACAGCATAACGCCAAACACAGCATAACGCCAAACATAAGTGGAACCCGGCCCTCGAGCGAGGAGCACGGTGAACCATAATCACAGCATAACACCGGAATGTATCACAATGTGCACGACAACAGAACCGGCCCGGGAACCGGCGAACGATATCATAGGGCACGAGCGGAGTAGTGAGGAATCATATGCATAAAATCATCATCATAAATCCAAAAGATAAGTAAAATAGTCATATTTGAAATCGGAACAATAATTACAACATTTTTTTCCCCAAATTTACCGAAATTACCTAAAGGGCGTCACGGGACCCACAGACGAATATAGGCCCGAACTGAGCCCGCCTATGAAAAACATACTCATTTTATATCATACAAACTCCTACGAAAATTTCAAAGCAATCCGAGCTTTTCTGCGGAAATTATGAGCGTTTGAAGTTTTGGAATCGCTAAAGAATGAACTTTAAAACAAAAATCAGCTTTCATGTAATCTTTACAAGTTATGGATTCCAAGAACATAAGGATCAATGTTTTGCCATGACAAGGCAAGGATGCCAAAGAACAAATGCGATTCATAAACATGCTCGGATTGTGAGAATAGAGTTTCCTCGAGGCTTATATCATAGACTATTTTAACTAAGGCATGCCGAAGAAGGAAGATTACTTTACATACCTCAAACGCTCTCCAATACGATCCAAACTCAAGCTAAATCCAACCTATGATTCGGGCTGCCCACGATCTATAAACAAGCCATAAAATGCCAAACATTAGCTAAAGACTTTTTGGGCATTAAATTCCAATTTCGCCCTTAATTCTACAGAAATTTGGGCAGCATTTCCCCTGTAAATTGGCTACCCCGAGAATTTAACTCGGCCGTATCAATCAACAACAACAACAACAACCAACCTAACAACATTAATAATCAATCCGAAAGGTAATACAACAATAATAGCTCTCTTTTCCATCATTCATCAACTTTCATAAATTCAATTCGACGATCTACCTTCAAGCCAGAATCGACGCTTATACGCTCACATACTAACCCGAACACATACCAAAAACATTTCAAGACATTCTAAGCAATTTATACAATTTTCCAACAATCCATAAATTTTCCCAAGCTACCCGAAACAACCCCCCTAACTTTTTCTTCATTTCCAAATCATGGTTCGTATCTACAATTTACATTCTAACAATGCTATTTTCATCAATACACAATTTACATTAAATGTACAACAACTTCCAAATCAGTCTGCAATATTTACAACATCAATTTGAGTCAATAAACTTTCATTTCCAACATAGAATTCATGGCGACGACGGCTAAACAATAAGCGATACTAATTCAATTCTTGGCACATAAGGTGACCCATTTTCGGCTAACACTACACATATACATATATGGATGATTCTCAATTGTTCTTCACCTTACAATGATCATAATCAACTAACTAGGCATTAATTCATAATTTCAATCACAACACAACAACACCCATTTACACGGCTCAAGCTCCACATACACAACTCACCTCCAACATTTCATATTTCATGATTTTCCTCCATTATAACATACTACAACATGGATATAACCTTCATAACGCAAAAACAAAATCAAATCTTACCTTTTCTTCTTCAACTTTACAATAGCCTAGGGTTTGCAATTGGATACAATGAATGGTTAGATGACCCAAACAACTCTTCCACGCTACTTAGGGACTTCAATATAGTGGGTTAACACCAAGAAATTAATTTTTGAAGGCAAAGAAATGGGGGTTGGTTTTCTTGCTCCTAGCCGTGAGCTCCCCCTTGGTTCTTCCACTTTTGTTTTGTTTTTTTGTTTTTTTGCTAAGTATAGAATGGTGAGGAGATGACTTAAGGTCATCATTTTAAGTCCCCATAATATCTCTTATTGTTTGTGGCCCATACAATGTGGTGGACCAATTAAAATTGAACACCATTTGTGTGGGCCAACCATGGAAATTGTGGATAATTTTTTTATCTTCCAATTTTTATCACTTTTGGTCCCAAATTTTCCTAATTGTTCCATACCAATAAATTCATGCACCACATATATCTCAAAATAAGATCGAAGGTCAAGAATCCCGACTTTGTATCCCGAAATAATTTTTTTGTCCTTAACTTATCATAATTAAATCCGAATTATTCCACTGTACTAAAATACGGGTTCTAACATAATAACAGAGAGGAAACGACATGGGAAGAGGAAAAAGACATGAATTTCAGGTACCCACATTTATTTCCACCTTCAGAGGAGACTCAGGCAGAGATACCATTGCCCCCAGGTATGTAATGCTTTGTTCGATGTTTTCTTGGTCGTGTGTGGCCATGGTTGTTGATGTTGTTTTTGTAGCCCTGTGAGGAGCTATGTTCTGGGTTGTTATGACAGGATGGTAGTGCCATATTGCAGGGGAAACTCTGGCAAATTTTTTGTAGAATCCCCACGAGTCTATCATTCGAGGACGAATATTCCTAAGAGAGGGAGAATGTTAAACCTCGTAGTTTCGTTCGTTAAGATTCGTTAGGTGTTAGGTGTCCTAATCGTGGAAACTGGAGTTACCTTCTAGTATATATGAGATTATATGTTCCCATATTATGGTTGTGGGGGTTTGAGCCCATGAAATAAGCTATGGAATATTTAAGAACAAGCAAATTAAGGAATCGAGTTTGTTGGAACTTTGGGAAAACTTGGCCAAATATTTGGACAGGAATTTGGTCCAAATGGGGAGAGGTATATCTCCTAGAATATGAGGAGTTTTAGTGTGTTTCTTTTATCCAAATTGAAGTTCATCGAGTGTAATTTCCAACGCAACAAACCGTTTGTCAATGTGACATCAGAATGAAAAGTTATGGGTATTTTAAGACCGATTGTTTGGGCAGAAAATTTTGACTGACCAGTTTGACGGCCCGCAGGAATTTTTACGGACCGCAGAAATTTCTGCAGCCCGTCAAATTGGACCAACCCAGCGTAAATCAGTCACAGTGATCCATATTTGACTGGGCAGTTCTGCGGAGCATTTTGACGGTCCGTAGGAATTTTGACGGCCTGTCAAAATGGGCGCAGGATTGCCCGACGGGATTTTAAGTTACGCTTTATATATTTCATTCCACTTCATTTTGACATTTTATTTTACAAAATCAGATCCAAAAGCTCTCCGAAAACCCTCTTTTCAACTCTATAAACTAATCCAAGCCAAAATCCTAGGGAGATTAAAGATCAAGAGGCAAGAATCAAGGTTCCATGTGTTAGAAGTCTTGCTAGGGTTAGTAGACTTCAAGAATTCTTTGTATATTGAAGCTAGGGTTTTCATATAAGTTGATAGCTTGCTCCAAAGCTCATTCTTATCAGATAAAAAGGTTAGTTTTCATGCTTACTTCATGTTATCAAGAATGTTTAGTTGTTGAACAACTTGGGTAGTAGGACAAAGTAGAAGATGAGTTATAAATGTAGTTTTTATGATGTTTTTAAGTAGTAAGCTAACTTGAGTTATGATTCTTAGTATAATATGGATATAATCTTGCTATAGAAGGTAATAATGATGATGAGACATGTTTTATGAAAAATGTGCAAAGGGTTGGTGTGAAGTGGTTAGTGTAAGTTGAATGTGGAAGACTTAATAGAATGTGACTACGTGATTATGATATTGTAGATGTTATTATGGTTATTTGTGAGTTGTTTTGTAATATGGTGGAAGTCGATGAAATAGGGGAAATGCTGCCCAATATTCGTTAACTCGTGAATTGTTCTAGTTTGGATTTAAGAGTATCTTTAATGCTTAACCAAGGTATGAATCCTTTTAAATATAGATTTTCCAAGCTTCAACGGTGAATGTTAAATAGTTAAGAAGACGACAAGGTATGTAAGGATAACCCTTCTTTCATTAAGGCCTGGTCCCATTGTTAAATACCTTCATATGAGTTCCATAGCGTCTTCCAAATGACTTCATTCCTAGAAACGCTAAGGCCCATGATTCTTGATAAATCTCATGATACCATTGGTCCCATCCTGTGATAGTTGATTCTCTAAGGAAGGATATAATGAAAATGATGATGACGATGATAATGTTGAGAACATGCATGTGCTTCTATGTATATATATATATATATATATATATATTTATATATTAAAGTGTGACTACTAAGAGCACCGAGCTTACATGGCCGGGTATGATATCTATGGCGTGCACACCACTGTAGTTGGGTATGGATAACACTGAGTCTTGGTAGGGCCAAGTACGCATAACACTGAACTTTATCATGGACGGGTATGTAAGACACCGAATCTCTATGGTCGGGTATGATACTACTACTACAAGTATAAATGTATGAAATGGAAGGTTCCCATTAGAAAAGTGTATAAGTAAATACGATGAACAACGCTAGAGGTATAAATGGCTTCATTATCTCATGACCTCTCTATCTTATGTTATTTCTTACGTTTCTATTATGATTTTGATCATGCATTACATACTCATTACATTATTCGTACTAACGCCGTTTTGTTTGTGGACGTTGTGTCATGCCCGCAGGTGGACTGGAAGATAGACTTGACCCATAGACTGCTTGTGTCAGAGACTGTATAGAGGAGCTCCATTTGATTCGGAATTGTAGCTTTTGGGTATTATTCTTTTGTGTACATACATATGGGCATGGCGGGGTCCTATCCCGCCTATATGATGTTACATACTCTTCTTAGAGGCTCGTAAACAGTTGTGTATGGTTAGATGTCTTGCAGCCTTATCGGCTCATATTTTATATATTATGTTTATAGCCTCGTCGGCTTGTGTATATGGATATGGGCATAGTTGTTGATGATGTTATGAATGTGTCGATGCCCTATGAGTTTAGCATTATTAATGTATAGAAATCATGCGTAAGCCATGTGGCTCACTTAGATGGGAATTTAAATGTACGATAAGAGGTGCGTGGGTGGGTTAGCACCTGGTGCCCGTTATGGCCCTCCGGTTGGGTCGTGATAGTATCATAGACCAAAACAAGGCCAACATGACCATACACAATATTTACATACCCCACTATGTCTATGAGCCTCTAAGAGTGTACAAATGAACATCTATTACACTAGCAGAAAAGTACCAACAGATAGCAAGTCCGGAGTAGTGGCACTTGCGGACACCGCTGAAGCTGGAAGTCCTACTGCGGATACTCTCCAATAACTCTATCAGAGCCTGCAGCACGAAATGCGGCATCCCGTACAATGGGACATCAGTACCGATAAAAGTACTCAGTGTGTAAGGCTGGAAGCAATAACATAAGTAGGACGGAAATATAAAGCGAGTAAAGGTAACCTGTCAGCTAAGAACTTGCTATATGCAATGCATGAATCTTAAACATCATACGTAAGTAAGCGCGCGCACACACACACACAGATATATCATATAAGTGCTAGTGCTGCGGAACGTGCAGCCTGATCCATATATATTAGTGTCGAGGAATGTACGGCCCGATCCATATATATATCACATGTTAGTGCCGAGGAACATATGGCCCGATCCATATATATATCACATGTTAGTCCCAAGGAACGTACGGCCTAATCCATAAATATAATATGTTAATGCCGAGGAACGTACGACCCGATCAATAAATATAATGTTACACCTCGAAAAAAATTTCGTTCATGCACAGTGAATAGACTGACGAAGGACGTGACATATATGACGTTTAGATAGGTAAGAAATAACATTTGATGATTCTAAATAAGATTTCAAAGATATGTGAAGTAGGAGACGTAGGTTGTTAAGGAAGGCAAGGCATACGTTATGTATCGAAAAGGATTTACGAGTAACGAGTTAATGGTAATTTAATGATGCTTTGGAGAAGAGTTATAACGTCCCTTAGATTGTTAATGAGGTGATAAACAAGTGTTAAGAAGGTTCCATAAGGATTGGAGATCAAACGAGTCAACGAGAATGAACTTCGGAAAGCTAGGCATTATACGGCCAAACATACTGGCCGTATAGAACATACAGACCGTATGTGCAACCACATGTTCTGCCCAGAATGAGGGTATTCACTGAACCAAACATACGGTCCAGACATACGGTCAGTATAAAATGTACGGACCGTATGTTCAGGTCGGGACAGATTTTTAAGTTGATATAAGGACCCTCTCTCTCATTTATTTCATTTCATTTTCACCTCTCACCTCAAGAACACTCTAGAAAACCCTCTCTACTTTTCATCCACAAGAACTCAAGAAAGATGCATGATTAACCTCATCAACCCAAGGAAATCAAGTGTAAGAAACTCATTGGGGTTCATCCAAGGCAAGAAACCCCATTGGATTGAAGCTAGGGTTTTTCTTCAAGTGAACGATTATCATCCAAGACTTGCTTCTACGCTATCTAAGGTAATTTTTATGGTGTTTCCATGTTATTTAAGGTATTGAAAAGTTGAAACACTTGGATTGTACAAGAATATAGAAAAATGGGTCATGAATGTGGGAAAAGTGTCATTTTGAGTGATAGCTTGAATTGAGTCATGATTCTTGATGTGTTGTGATATGGTTATGTTACAAATGATATTAAGGACATGGGGTAAGCATTATATGTGAGAAAATGTACTAGTATACTATGACCATGAATATGGATGAATTGAAGTGGAATTGTGAAATGAAGATAATGTAGATGAATAAAGATTGTTAGTTATGATATTGTGAATGTTGTTATAAATGTTTGGGAGTTGATATACAATATGGGGAAGGTTGTATAGACAAAGGAAATGCTGCCCAATTTTCTCTAGCTTTAGTAAGCACATTCATAAAATCGATTAGCTAATGTGAATGCAAATTCTCTTGAAGGTAGAAACGTGAGCATTGAAGGAGTACAATCAAGCGATGGAATTGTTAAACGAAAGAGGTATGTAAGGCTAGTCCTTTATTTCTAAGGCATGACTCTTATGGTATGAATCCGCCTATCCTTCCATGATTTCCTACATATCAAAAATTATGAGTCTACGATTATAAAGAGCTTCATACAAGATAAAGAAAAGAGATACACTATGAGCATGACAATATTGATGATGAATCTAAGTCTAGAAGTCCTAAAGCTCATGATATGACATTCCTACGAAGCTAATGATCCTTATTGTTACACCTCAAAAAATTTGCCTTACATGTACTGTGAATAGGACAATGAAGGTCATGACGTATACGGTGTTTTGATGAGTAAGAAGTAGTAATAGACGACCCTAAACGAGAATTTAAAAGCATGGGAGATAAGGAAAGGTAGTTGCTAAGAAAAGCAAATCATATGTGGTGTATCGGGTAAGACTAACGAGCAATGATTTTGTGATGGCATAATGGTGTCTTAGAGAAGTGTAATAACGCCCTTTATGTTGATGTTGATATGTTAAACAAGTGCCAAGAAGGTTCCATAAGGATCGGAGATCAAACGAGACAACGAGAACGAAAACGGAATCACTGGGCATTAAACGGCCCAATCTACGGACCGTATAATTTATACCAGCCGTAGATTGGACCGTATAATTGGCCAAGAAGGCCACCAGCCACTGGACCAAATGTACGCCCATACATACGTTCTGTATAAATAGTACGGACTATATGTTGGTCCATATAATGTTGGTCGGCCAGCTTTTTAAATCACTTAAGGGATCATTTTTCCATTCCATCTTATTTCACCTTCCACTCTCCAACTCAAGAACTCTCTAGAAAAGTCTCCAAACACTTCAAATACATGAGAAATCAAAGGAAAACTAAGATCACCAACACCAAATCTATGAAACAAAGTGTATGAAACCTAATTGGAAGTCATCTCCTTCAAGAAATTCCAAAAGAGGTGAAGAAGATTTTTAGTGCTAGAGGAGTATTCTCATTCAAGGCTTGTTCAACCAACATCTAAGGTATGTTTCATGACTATACCATGTTGTTCAAGGTATTGGAAGGCTTAGATACTTGAAATGTAGAAGAATATAGAAAATGGGCCATTACTAAGTGAATAGTGTTATAATCGAATGGTAGTTGAATGGAATCATAAATGTTGATGCGTTATGGTTATGAATACATTGTAAATGATGTTTAGACCATGAAATAAGTATTACATAAGAGAAAACGCGATAACGAGCTATAACCATTAAATGTGGAAAAAATTGGAGAGAAATGGTGGATTTTACTCAATGTATATAAATGATGATTACTGGTCTCTATATTGTGGATGTTGTTGTGAATGTTGGGAGTTGATAAAGAATATGGGAAAAGTAGTAGAAACAAAGGAACTGCTGCCCAATTTTCCGTAGAAATCACGATGCGTTCTTGTAGTCAATTAACTAACGTTAGTTCGAATTCTCTCGTGAAGGTAACGATGTGATATCGAAGGAGAACAAGTGGACGATAGCTTAGTTAAACGACAAAGGTATGTGAGGCTAGTCCCTTTATTTCTATGGCATGAATCTCATGATATGATTTATCTTCCTTTCCATGATCCTCCTATATTCCGGAAAGCCAAGAGCCTAGGATCATGAATAGCTATATGAGTCAAAAGATATGATGTGACGTCCTTATAAAGTAAATGATGTCGTTCCGTGTATCCACTCACCTTATATACTAATCCTTTCAAGGTGAGGCAGAATGCTCGTGAATTTTCATAATGGAATCGAGGGTTCATGACCTTACGTCACCTCGATAACATACAGTTGTTCTAGAGTCCTCATGCATGTACGATGACAAGCATATTATGATAAGAATGTTATTATAAGTATTTTATGATGAGCATGTCATGATCATATTACACCGCGCCTAGTTGGCCGGGCAGTCACCGCTAAGGCGGGCAACTATGTTATACACCATGGCCAGATGGCATGTGCAGACACCACTAGTGGGCGGCATGAGATGATACCCCGGACGCGGGAGGCCTTGACGCGGGCTAATGTTATTGATTATCACACCGCACATGTCATGATCATATTACACCACGCCTAGTTGGCCGGGCAGTCACCGCTAAGGCGGGCAGCTATGTTATACACCATGGCCAGATGGCATGGGCAGACACCACTAGTGGGCGGCATGAGATGATACCCCGGACGCGAGAGGCCTGGACGCGGGCCAATGTTATTGATTATCACACCGCACCTATATGGTCGGGCAGTTTACCTGCACATATACATGTTATGCATACATGAGATGATGATGAGCATAAAGTAAGTCAGCATGTATTACTTCCTATATGATTCACAGCCAGATACAGTTGCTCCATATTTGATACTTCTCTTATTTCTTTGATGTGCTGTTATTGTTTATGCCTCTCATACTCAATACAACATTCGTACTGACGTCCGTTTTCTTTGGATGCTATGTTCATGCCCACAGGTAGACAGGGTGGTGAGATCGATCCAGATCCTTAGTAGCTGTCAGTTGATTGAGAGCACTCCATCGTTCGGAGGTGCTTATGATTATTCTTTTGGGCATATGTATATTTCGGGCATGATGGAGTCTTGTCCCGTCTAGATGTATAGTATGTCAGTAGAGGCTCGTAGATGCGCAGTGTGGGTAGTATGGTCTCACATTTTTTTGATGGCCGAGAGGAACATGTATATAAAAGTGTTTATGTCTCTATATGAAATATGACTTTCCCATCTTTTGATTATAAGTAATAAAAGAGCATTAAACGAGCAAGATGAGTGGTAGCACGAGCAGTGCTCGGTGGTTAGCCCCGGGTACCCGTCGCGGCCCTAGCTGGGTCATGACAAAAGTGGTATCAGAGCAGTTCATCCTAGGAAGTGTCTACCAGCCGTGTCTAGTAGAGTCTTGTTTATGGTGTGTTGCGCGCCACGCTAATAAACAAGAGGCTACAGGGCATTTAGGAAAATGACCATCTTTCTTCTTATGAGATCGTGCGATAGAGCCATACATAAGATTTATTATTTCCTAAAAGTGTGTTGTGATTTCAGAATGCTGCCGAAGGGAAAAGCTACAGCCACCCAGAAGGGAAAAACTACGATGAAAAGGGGGGCGGAACGAGAGCTTCCGATGAATGTAGGGGAAGGTGAATCACAAAATGAGGCCTCGCCCAATGTAGAAGAGCAAGGAGGAGCCTCAGCACCGGTCCCTCCACCGGGTGCTTCAGGTCAACAGGTGACCGAGGTCATACATTTATTGACACAATTGGTTGCCGCTCAGGCACAACGACAGAATGCGGGCTCGAGTGATCGTTCAGCTAGTACGAGAGCCGGTGATTTTATAACTCTGAATCCTCTGGAGTTCTTTGGGTCGAAGTCGGACGAAGATCCACAAAACTTCATTGATGAAATGTTGAGGACCTTATAGATTATTCATGCTTCCGAGACCGAATCCGTGGAGTTGGCCTCTTATAGACTCCGCGATGTGGCGGTATTATGGTACAACAATTGGATGGCATCAAGAGGAGAGAATGCGCCTCCTCCGGTTTGGCAGGAATTTATGGATGCCTTTGTTCGTCATTACTTGCCACCCGAGGTCCGTCGAGCCAGAGCGAACAGGTTCTTGAATCTAAAGCAAGGAAACATGAGTGCCCGAGAGTATAGTATGCAATTCAATTCCTTAGCTAGATTTGCTCCGACTATGGTGGCCGACATGGGAGACCGGGTCCATAGTTTTGTTAGTGGTTTGGGGCCACACTTGTTTAGAGATTGCTTGACGGCCTCTTTGCAAGACGGGATGGACATTTCCCGAATATAGGCCCATGCTCAGAATATTGAGGAACGACAACAGTCACAAAGAAGTGACCGTGATGGTGACAGAAGACAAGGTAAGAGGGCTAGATCTATGGGAGCGAGCAGTGAATATAGAGGGGGACCGAGAATGATGCACTCTAGACACTCAGGTCAGTCAGCAACTAGTGCGCCTCCCAGATTCTCAGATAGGAGGTTTGATCGTTCTTTTCAGTCAGGACAGGGCCAGAGGTCGAGGGCCCCAGATTCTCAGTTCAGCGGAGATTTTAGTCAGCGGAGACCTCCAGTACCGCGGTGCAGCCAGTGCGGTAGGTTGCATTCCGGGCAGTGCCGTCAGGGTTCTAATGCATGTTATGCCTGCGGGTAAGTTGGCCATATGATGAGAGATTGTCCTTTGGCGAGAGGTAGAGTTGGGACTCAGCCTACCGGATCAGCAGCTGGGTCTTCTTCGGTACGCTCGACAGCCCAGACTTCTCAGACTACCGCAGGCAGAGGCAGAGGAAGAGGGGGAGCATCTACTTCAGGTGCTGTCCAGCCCCGCGTATATGCTTTAGCTGGGCGACAGGATCTTGAGTCCTCCCAAGATGTTGTTACAGGTACCTTGACTATACTTTCCCATGACGTATATGCTTCGATTGATCCGGGTTTTACCTTATCTTATGTTACTCCGTATGTTGCTGATTGTATTGGGGTGAAACCCGAGCCAATCAAACCTTTTGAGGTATTCACTCCGGTTTGTGATCCGGTAATAGCAAGGAAAGTTTACAAAAATTGTGTCATTGTGATACGTGATCGCCAGACTAAAGCCGATTTGATTGAGCTTGAAATGATAGATTTCGATGTGATTATGGGTATGGATTGGTTGGCCTCATGTTATGCTAATGTTGATTGCCGAACGAAAATGGTTCGATTTCAATTTCCGGGAGAGCCCGTACTTGAATGGAGGGGTAACACAACATCCCCAAAGGGTAGGATTATTTCCTACCTCAAGGCAAGAAAGATGATCGCTAAAGGTTATATTTATCATCTAGTTCTGGTTCATGAAACCGAGGCAAAGTCGCCAGCTTTCCAATCTGTTCCGGTGGTGAATGAATTCCCTGACGTATTTTCCAGACGAACTTCCAGGTCTTCCTCCTGAAAGGGAAATTGATTTCACTATTTATGTGTTACCGGACACTGAGCCTATTTCTATTCCTCCCTATCGAATGGCTCCGGCAGAATTGAAAGAGCTGAAGGCACAGTTGAAGGACTTGCTTGAAAAGGGGTTTATAAGGCCCAGTTCATCGCCATGGGGAGCGCCAGTCTTGTTCGTGAGAAAGAAGGACGGATCTCTACGGATGTGCATCAATTACAGACAGCTGAACAAGGTAACAATAAAGAACAAGTATCCCCTCCCCAGAATTGACGATTTGTTTGATCAATTACAGGGTACTAAGTGGTTCTCCAAGATAGATTTGAGGTCCGGTTATCATCAAGTGAGAATTAGAGAAGGAGATATTCCCAAAACAGCCTTCAGAACGAGGTATAGCCACTATGAGTTCCGAGTGATGTCGTTTTGGTTGACAAATGCCCGGCGGTGTTCATGAATTTAATGAATAATGTGTTCAGGCCATTCTTGGATCTCTTCGTGATAGTATTTATCGATGATATTCTGGTGTATTCTCGCACAGAATCAGAACATGCAGATCATCTAAGAATTGTCCTTGGCGTTCTCCGAGCTCGGGTATTATATGAAAAATTTTCAAAGTACGAGTTCTGGCTAAATTCTGTGGAATTTCTAGGCCATGTTATTTCAGATAATGGCATCCGAGTCGACACTCAGAAAATAGAAGCTGTGAAGACTTGGCCAAGGCCTATAACACCTAAGGAAGTTCGTAGTTTCCTTGGTTTGGCTGGATATTATAGAAGATTTGTAGAGGGCTTCTCGTCTATTTCAGCTCCATTAACGAAGCTATCCTAGAAGTCGGCGAAATTTCAGTGGAACGATGTTTGTGAGCGTAGTTTCCAAGAGTTGAAAGACAGATTGACTTCAGCCCCAGTGTTAACACTTCCAGAAGGGCCAGAAGGCTATGTTGTATATTGTGACGCTTCCGGTGTGGGACTAGGATGTGTATTGATGCAGCATGGCAAAGTTATTGCATATGCCTCGAGACAATTGCGGAAACATGAAAAGAATTATCCAACTCATGATCTCGAATTGGCTACGGTTATTCATGCCTTGAAGATATGGAGACACTATTTTTATGGTGTGCACGTCGATATTTATACAGATCACAAGAGTCTCCAGCATATTTTCAAACAGAAGGAGTTAAATGTGCGACAGAGGCGATGGTTAGAACTACTGAAGGATTACGATGTGAATATTCTATATCATCCCGGAAAAGCGAATATGGTAGTCGACACGCTTAGCCGCCGATCAATGGGTAGTTTACGTGGAGTTCCTTCAGAAAAGGAAGAAATGCTTCGTGAGCTCCATCGACAAGCAAATCTCGGAGTACGTGCAATTGACTCGGGTAGTACAAGTATTAGCATCAATGACCCCATAGTGTCGTCTTTGAGTATAGAAGTGAAGGAACGACAATATGAAGACTCTCAGTTAAGCCATTACCGAGACCTATCTCGTGAAAAGGAAAAGTCTCCATTTGAAGTTTCCATAGATGGGGTCCTTAGATATCGGGGTAGGCTATGCGTACCGGATGTGGCAAATTTGCGCCAACGAATTTTAGAGGAAGCACACTATTCTCGGTATTCTATTCATCCCGGTGCAACAAAAATGTATCATGACCTCAAATTGATATACTGGTGGGATGCCATAAAGAGGAATATAGCAGATTTTGTAGCACAATATCCAAATTTCCAACAGGTAAAAGCAGAACATCAGAAGCCAGGGGGCTTATTACAAGCAATGGAAATTCCTACATGGAAATAGGAAGAAATTAATATGGATTTCATTGTAGGGATACCTCGCTCCCGAGGCTAATATGATTCTATATGGGTGATCGTAGACAGGCTCACGAAAGCAGCTCATTTCCTCCCAGTTAGAACCACGTATTCGGCAGAAGATTATCCCAGGTTGTATCTAAAGGAAATTGTGCGACTTCATGGAATTCCTTTGGCCATTATTACAGACAGAGGGGCGCAGTTTACAACCAAATTTTGGAAATCCTTCCAGGAAGGTCTAGGTACCCAAGTCAAGCTCAGTACGGCGTTTCATCCACAGACGGATGGACAAGACGAACGTACTATTCAGACCTTGGAGGATATGCTACGAGCGTGTGTGTTGGATTTTGGCGGTAGTTGGGATGAGCATTTACCCGTTATAGAATTCGCATACAACAATAGCTACCATTCCGGTATTCAAATGGATCCATATGAAGCTTTGTATGGAAGGAAATGTAGATCTCCAATTGGATGGTTTGAGACCGGAGAGACACAATTAATAGGCCCCGACTTGATTCAACAAGCAGTCGAAAAAGTCAAGGTCATACGAGATCGATTATTGACAGCCCAAAGTCGCCAAAAGTCTTATGCGGACAATCGCCGACGAGACCTGGAATTTCAGGCCAATGATTGGGTATTTTTTAAGGTATTTCCAATGAAAGGGGTAATGAGATTTGGTAGAAAGTGGAAGTTGAGCCCAAGGTACATTGGACCCTATCGAGTCGTTAGTAAGATGGGTCGTGTAGCCTACAAACTGGACTTGCCTTCAGAGCTTGAGTCCGTGCATCCAGTTTTTCATGTTTCGATGCTCCGCAAGTGCATTAGAGACCCAACAAGAATAGACCCGGTTGATGATGTCCAACTGACAGAGAAATTGACATATGAAGAAGTGCCGATTTCTATTTTAGATAGACAAGGGCGAAGACTTCGGAACAAAGAGGTTGCTTCAGTCAAGGTTCTGTGGCGGAATAACAATAGGGAAGAAATGATTGGGAAGCGGAGGAGAATATGAAAACCAAATATCCGCATTTATTCCAACCCCCAGAGGAGACTCAAGATGAAACGTCGACGAGATGAGGTATGTATGCTTTATTTTTATGCTTTTGGTCGTGTGTGGCCATAAATATGTTGATATTATGATGTAGCCCTGTGAGGCGATGATATTATGAGTTGCTGTGACAGGTTGGTAGTGCCCAATTACAGGGGAAACCCTAGCGAAATTTTCATAGAATCCCGAGTGTTTAACATTCGAGGACGAATGTTCCAAAAGGGGGAAAGGATGTTACACCTCAAAAAATTCGCCTTACATGTACTGTGAATAGGACAACGAAGGTCATGACGTATACGGTGTTTTGACGAGTAAGAAGTAGTATTCGACGACCCTTAACGAGAATTTAAAAGCATGGGAGATAAGGAAAGGTAGTTGCTAAGAATAGCAAATCATATGTGGTGTATCGGGTAAGAATAACGAGCAACGATTTTGTGATGGCATAATGGTTTCTTATAGAAGTGTAATAACGCACTTTAGGTTGATGTTGAGATGTTAAACAAGTGCTAAGAAGGTTCCATAAGGATCGGAGATCAAACGAGACAACGAGAACGAAAACGGAATCACTGGGCATTATACGGCCCAATCTACGGACCGTATAATTTATACCAGCCATAGATTGGACCGTATAATTGGCCAAGAAGGCCATCAACCACTGGACCAAATGTATGCCAATACATACGGTCCGTATAAATAGTACGGACCGTATGTTGGTCCGTATAATGTTTGTCGGCCAGCTTTTTAAATGACTTAAGGGATCATTTTTCCATTCCATCTTACTTCATATTCCATTCTCCAACCCAAGAACTCTCTTGAAAAGTCTCCAAACACTTCAACTACAAGATAAATCAAAGGAAAACTAAGATCACCAACACCAAATCTATGAAATAAAGTTTATGAAACCTAATTGGAAGTCATCTCCTTCAAGAAATTCCAAAAGAGGTGAAGAAGAGTTTTAGTGCTAGAGGAGTATTCTCATTCAAGGCTTGTTCAACCAACATCTAATTTATGTTTCATGACTATACCATGTCGTTCAAGGTATTGGAAGGCTTAGATACTTGAAATGTAGAAGAATATAGAAAATGGGCCATTACTAAGTGAATAGTGTCATAATCGAATGGAAGTTGAATGGAATCATGAATGTTGATGCGTTATGGTTATGAATACATTTTAAACGATTTGTAGACCATGAAATGAGTATTATATAAGAGAAAACGCGATAAAGAGCTATAACCATTAAATGTGGAAAAAATTGGAGAGAAATGGTGGATTTTACTCAAAGTATATAAATGATGATTACTAGTCTCTATATTGTGGATGTTGTTGTGAATGTTGGGAGTTGATATAGAATATGGGAAAAGTAGTAGAAACAAAGGAAGTGCTGCCCAATTTTCCCTAGAAATCACGATGCGTTCTTGTAGTCAATTAACTAACGTTAGTCCGAATTCTCTCATGAAGGTAACGACGTGATATCGAAGGAGAACAAGTGGGCGATAGCATAGCTAAACGACAAAGGTATGTGAGGCTAGTAACTTTCTTTCTATGGCATGAATCTCATGATATGATTTCTCTTCCTTTCCATGATCCTCATATATTCCGGTAAGCTAAGAGCCTAAGATCATGAATAGCTATATGAGTCAAAAGATATGATGTGACGTTCTTATAAAGTAAATGATGCCGTTTCATGTATCCACTCACCTTATATACTAATCCTTTCAAGGTGAGGCAGAATGCTCGTGAATGTTCATAATGGAATCGAGGGTTCACGACCTTACGTCACCTCGATAACATACAGTTGTTCTAGAGTCCTCATGCATGTACGATGACAAGCATATTATGATAAGCATGTTATTATAAGTATTTTATGATGAGCATGTCATGATCATATTAAACCGCGCCTAGTTGGCCGGGCAGTCACCGCTAAGGCGGGCAGTTATGTTATACACCATGGCCAGATGGCATGGGCTGACACTGCTAGTGGGCGGCGTGAGATGATACCCCGGACGCGGGAGGCCTGGACGCGGGCTAATGTTATTGATTATCACACCGCACCTATATGGTCGGGCAGTTTTGTTATGTCCCGTGTTTTCGTATAATTGGATATCGAGAAATAATTACGACTTGTGTGTTATAAGGACATAATTTGATTTTAGTGAATATGACTATGTTGGTTATGGAATTATTAATGTTAAGACCTCGGGGAAGGCCGAGAATAAATTTGGAGTTTCGGAAATTAGTTTCGGGAATTACAAAACGGGACTTTTAATGAATTGGGCCAAGAAAAATTGAAACAAGAATTGAGGCCCAAGTCTTTGGGGTGGCCGGCCATATTGGCTTGGCCCAAACCCATTTTTAAATGTCATGTGTCATGCACATGACCCTTAGTAATGGATATATATCAATGTTTCCTTTGTATTTATCAAGAACAAATTATAACTCAACTTTGAGCACTTCATTGCTCTCGGCCGAGAACCCCATTTCCAAAACAAAAAAATTCCTTAGCCTTTGTTATTGATCCAAAAACCGTGCCCTTCCCATATTGGTAGAGTACTCAAGACGCTCTCCGACGGGGTACAATTAGTTTGGCGAAAGGCGCACGTTTGCGGCAAGTCGGAAATTCAAGAAAAGGTAAGAATTTTGCTACTTTAATGTTATGGAATTTGTAGGAATGTGATAAGGATTGAGAATAGACGAGAATCCCGTAGTTTTGATGTGTGTAGAAAACCATGGGTGTGTGTGTATAGAGTGTTGTGGCCGTGTGCCCTAAGAAGGAGAAAGAAATGTGAATTGATCTTGTTTAGTTCGTTAGTTGCGTTGTTGTGACCTTTATAACGTAAATGAATGTTTAACGAATTGAATTGGTGTTGGGAAACGATTTCGGAACTTTATGGGAAAGTATATACCTTCGGTATCATTATGTATATCATTGTATATTTATAGTGCTAAAGACTTTAAATATGAATTTATAATGATGTTAATGAATTCGGAATGAAACGACGCGAGTTAGAATATTCGTCGTGAACTTTCGATGTTTTGAAGAATTATGGAAAGTAATGGATTTTGGGGTAATTTCGTGTATGGTTTGGAATATGTTTGGGATGTGTTTTGAATAATCGCGAATGAGTAAATGAATATAATGATGTGGATATAGATTTGGAGTTTTGGAAGTTTGAATGAAAAGTTGCCAACTTAGGTAATAAGGTAGGACTTTGAAGGTAGAGTGGTTTGATTATGATTTGTGTTGTTTGTTGATGTGTGGGCTGTTGTTGTTGTTGTATTTTGAGCCGAGCTAAGTCTCGGAGATGTTAGATTTATAGGGGAAATGCTGCCGAAATTTCGGTAGGCAAAAATGAAGTTAAAGGCATTTTTAAGCCTAAGAATCTCAATTGGTAACTTTGACCATTTGCAGATTTCGGACGAAACGGGACTTGACTTTTGGGAGAGCATACGACGTCTGTAAGGTATGTAAAGCTACCCACTCCTTCGTTTGGCATATCTTAGTATGATAGGCGAATATGAGAACTTCCGGAGCATTTCTGCTCCTCGAAACCCGATCCACAGAAAAGTTACTATTCATTCAATTCAATTGAAGCCTAAGGGCTCTATTTTGGCTAGAATGCCACCACTCATCCGAAACCTATCGAAATGTGATCGGGTAACTTAGAAATGATTATGCATGACCCTTTGGCCTATAAATGTTAAGAAAATATGTTCGCCACCTCAATTTGACTCGAGGTGGGCCCGCTAACCCCGATACGCCCTATTTGCCTTATTGGGCTATCTTTGTGAATAAAGTTTGCTATGGTACTTTCGATTTTGGAATCCCCTCTTATGAGATATATTTGGAATATTATGATATGATAAGTTATGTTTTGAGCCATACGTACCATTTTGGAAACTTTTGTGAAACGGATCTTTGTATCGACTAAGTATTCGCTTATTTTGTGCTATGGAACGATTTGTAAAACTATTATGTTTTGAAAGACTATTTTGAAGTATGATTTGCATTTGTTTTCTCACGACTCCGCTCGTGCCTTATTATGACTTCGTTCACCGGTTCCCGGGCCGGTTATGATTCGTGCGCCTTATAATAATTCGGCCGTATGCTGTGTTACGGTTCCCGAGGCTTCGCCATAGGGCCGGGTTCCGTTTGGAGTTATGCTGTGATATGGCTCGTGATGCGATACGCTCACCTATGATTATGTTTGTGTTCGGGGATGTACGGAGATTTGAAACCTTCTGGTGTTATGCTGTGTGTGGCGCCAGCGTCGGAGTGGCGACCACGTTCCTAAGCGTTTGCATGATTTCGTTTGCATTATATATACGTATATGATTTTGATACGGATTTTGACATACCGATTTGTATTCCATTTTGTTATCTGATTCGCTGTCAGTTCTGATCCATATTTCTGTACTCCGTGCTTTACATACTCAGTACATATTTCGTACTGACCCCCTTCTTCTGGGGTTGCGTTTTATGCCCGCAGGTACAGACATTGGTGACCCTCCGCAGTAGGCTTCACCCTTTGCTATTCCGGAGTACTCCTCTTTGATCCGGAGTCCACTTTTGGTACAGACTTCTTTTGCTTTGTATATATTCTGTACATTTGACTATTTGGGTACGGCGGGGCCCTGTCTCGCCATATGTCTTTGTTTTGAGTTCGTAGAGGCCTGTAGTCATATATGTGGGGTGAGGGTCCTGTATATGTTGGTTTGTTTTCGTTTTCTGGTCATAAAGCGGTCTGTTTGTTATGCTGGCCCCAAATGGCCCTTATGCTTATGTTTGCACTTTTGACCGGCGATGTCTATTCCGCCGCTCAGTTTGTATTTGATATGGCATTTTGATTTGGTGTGACCGCTTAAGACATATTTTTGATATAAATTACGTTTGATATGATTTCGCAAAATTCTGAAATAAGTTTGGATTTGATAATGAATGTCCGATTCGGTCTGGGTACCCAGGTAGGGTGCCAGTCGCGGCCCACGGGGCTGGGTCGTGACAAATTTACTTGCACATATACATGTTATGCATACATGAGATGATGATGAGCATAAAGTAAGTCAGCATGCATTACTTCCTATATGATTCACAGCCAGATACAGTTACTCCATATTTGATACTTCTCTTATTTCGTTGATGTGTTGTTATTGTTTATGCCTCTCATACTCAGTACAACATTCGTACTGACGTCCGTTTTCTTTGGACGCTATGTTCATGCCCACAGGTAGACAGGGAGGTGAGCTCTATCCAGATCCTTAGTAGCTGTCAGCTGATTGAGAGCACTCCATCGTTCGGAGGTGCTTATGATTATTCTTTTGGGCATATGTATATTTCGGGCACGAAGGAGTCTTGTCCCGTCTAGATGTATAGTATGTCAGTAGAGGCTCGTAGATGCGCAGTGTGGGTAGTATGGTCTCACATTTTTTTCATGTTTATGTATATTATATTTTGATGGCCGAGAGGCACATGTATATAAAAGTACTTATGTTTCTATATGAAATATGACTTTCCCATCTTTTGATTATAAGTAATAAAAGAGCATTAAACGAGCAAGATGAGTGATAGTACGAGCGGTGCTCGGTGGTTAGCCCCGGGTACCCGTCGCGGCCCTAGCTGGGTCGTGACAAAAGTGGTATCAGAGCAGTTCATCCTAGGAAGTGTCTACGAGCCGTGTCTAGTAGAGTCTTGTTTATGGTGTGTTCCGCGCCACGCTAATAAACACGAGGCTACAGGGCATTTAGGAAAATGACCATATTTCTTCTTATGAGATCGTGCGATAGAGCCATACATAAGATTTATTTCTTCCTAAAATTATGTTGTGATTTCAGAATGCTGCGAAAGGGAAAAGCTACAGCCGCCCAGAAGGACAAAACTACAACGAAAAGGCGGGCAGAACGACAGCTCCCGATGAATGTACGGGAAGGTGAATCACAAAACGAGGCCTCGCCTAATGTAGAAGAGCAAGGAGGAGCCTCAGCTCCGGTCCTTCCACCGGGTGCTTCAGGTCAACTGGTGTCCGAGGCCATACATTTATTTACACAATTGGTTGCCGCTCAGGCACAACGACAGAATGAAGGCCCGAGTGATCGTTCAGCTAGTACGAGAGCCGGTGATTTTATAACTCTGAATCCTCCGGAGTTCTTGGGGTCGAAGCCGGACGAAGATCCGCAAAACTTCATTGATGAAATGTTGAGGACCTTAAAGATTATTCATGATTCCGAGACCGAATACGTGGAGTTGGCCTCTTATAGAATCCGCGATGTGGCGGTATTATGGTACAACAATTGGATGGCATCAAGAGGAGAGAATGCGCCTCCTCCGGTTTGGCAGGAATTTGTGGATGCCTTTGTTTGCCATCAGTTGCCACCCGAGGTCCGTCGAGCAAGAGCGAACAGGTTCTTGAATCTAAAGCAAGGAAACTTGAGTGCCCGAGAGTATAGTATGCAATTCAATTCCTCGGATAGATATGCTCCGACTATGGTGGCCGACATGGGAGACCGGGTCCATAGATTTGTGAGTGGTTTGGGGCCACACTTGTTTAGAGATTACTTGACGGCCTCTTTGCAAGACGGGATGGACATTTCCCGAATACAAGCCCATGCTCAATATCTTGAGGAACAACAACAGTCACAAAGAAGTGACCGTGATGGTGACAGAAGACAAGGTAAGAGGGCTAGATCTATGGGAGCAATTCGTGA